>NW_022103899.1:46802890-46810880 GCF_000313985.2 Echinops telfairi | reverse complement strand
GGCAGCACTCAGGCTATCGGCATGACCGGTGTGGGAGCCACCCAAGGCACAAGGAAGGATGATCGCAATGCCCCATAGTCACGGCACAGTTGTCGACCCTGGGGTGGGAGTGTCCCCGCCATCCTGATCTCATGAGCAAGGAAAGTGCATCAGAAGGAGAAACCACCTGACTAATGACCTGACCCCCCAAAAACCCAAGAAACAAATGATCTTCTATCGAAATTATTAATTTAGTGACCAATTCACTCTCTTGCCCATTCAAAAGCAAACAGGCATGCACATAGCCCCTAAATACCCCACATTTTAAAATATACCTGCATGGGACTATTATCTCTTATAAGTTACTAACTATAAATGTTGCAAAAAATGTCCTCGATAGGAAAATCTCAGGCTTCAGCATTATGTCCACTACCAACCTCCACAGCCGTTGATTTGACTCTGACTGCTAGTGACTCTGTGGGACACAGTGAAACGGCCCTAGAGGGTTTCCAAGACTAGGAGCATCCAGCCTCAACTTTCAAAGCAGCCTATGGGCTTGAACTGCTGACCTTATGGTTAGCTGTCTGATGCTTAACCCACTCTGCCACAAGGAATCCTCATGATCATATAGACCTATATTTTTTTTATTTTAATTTCCATTTTCATTTGAATTTCAATTTTTCTACCATCGTGGCATGTGTGCATGGACAACCTCTACACGGTTCATGTCCTTAAGTCCTCCTATGAGGTATAAACCCCCCAAAACAAGCTCTCTGCCCATGAGTCAATTCTGACTCATAGCAACCCAATAGAACAGGGTAGAACTGCTCCTGTGGGTTTCAGAGACTGGAAGCAGAAAGTCTCGATTGAGACTCCCAGAGCAACTTGTGAAGCAACGGGTGAGTTCAAACAGCTGACTATGGTTAGCAGCCCAAATCACAGCCCACTAAGCCACCAAGGCTCATGTAATGCCCTGCGCTCCTTTTACTTCATTGGATTACTAGGTACTGGGCTTCTAGCCATAAGTCAACAGTCTACAGTCAAAGCCGCTCTGAGCAAGAAAAGACTAAGCTTTCTACTCCGGAAAGACTTAGTCTCAGAAACCCACAAGGGCAGTTCAAAGCTATCCTATAAGGTCACTATGGGTCAGAACCAACTTCATGGTTGTGACCTTGGGTGTTTTGTGTGTGTGTGTGTGTTTTATTAATATACAAATGGTGTTCAACTTTCAATGAAGGCAGAATATTTCTGAGGCCCCAAGAGAAATGTATGTTTGCACCTGCTTTCCATTTTGTGACTTTTAGCAATTAGGTATCAAAAAATAATACACTTGTAGAATAAAGGAAGAACTTGCAGCCGAAGGGGAAAACCACTTACAATCAAAGGTGTTGGAAAGAGAATGAAAAGATTTCGAAATGGAGCTCAGTGAAACCGTGGAAGTCACTGAAGGGATGCATTCCCCCGGCCCACCCTTCCTCTCACTCCAGCTTATAGACAAAAGAGATAGCGATTCACAGGAATGACAGGAGACTCAGAGTGTGCTGATCATGCAGTGGTTAAATGTCTCAGTGGCTAACTGGCAGGTTGGCAGTTCAAATCCAGTAACCACTCCGTGGGAGAAGATGTGGCCATCTGATTCCTTAAGGATGGATAGTCTTAGAAACCTCTGGGGCCTTTGTAAGTTGGGACGGGTTCAATGCAGTGGGTTGGGTTTGGCTTTAGAAGACAGCTTCATGAAATATCGGAGGAGAGCAGCATAAGGAGAATAAAGGACAGGTCATCGAGATACAGATATTCTGAGCACACAGACAATTTTAAAAATAGAACCTTTCATTTCCACCAGAAAGGTGCAGGAAAACAAAAACATACACTGCAAATGGTGGGAAGAAGAAGCTAACTGAAAAGTCATACAGCCAGTCTTATCAAGAAACATTAAAGTAAATTTAAAGGAAATATATATATATATATATATATATATATATATATATATACATATACTTTCCCAAAATCAGTTCCTTAAAAGAAGGCAGCAGATCTCACACTAATTTCCGATTTGATCTCAGGGTATAATGATGCATGTGAGGAGAGGAGCGCTGATGCCCCTTCTAATCCTCTATTTCCACTAGCTTTTAAATTCCTGCACAAAATTACATGCAGTGAGCAATATTCCTACTTGTTCGGTATCTTGTGGCCTCGTTGATGTACATGTGTAAAATGCAAATGAAAACAGGGTCAGTGTGACACAGGTATCTCTTGCCGTTATTCAAAGAAATTTTCTGTTGGCTTTTTTATAAGATGCAGATTTAAATGGGGTGTTCAGAGTGTCTTCGATTTGAACTAAGACCAATACCTGCTTTTTTCCATATAAAGAGGAGGTGCTGATGTGAACACATATCTGTTATGTCATTGTATAAAATCCCTGTGGCAGTCCTTTAAAGCTTTTATCAGTAGATTGTTTTATTTTCCTTTGCTATTTGCTTGCAAATAACAGAAATTCATTCTTTTTTAAAGATAATGCAGTATCTCCCAAAAATAAAAAGAAGAAAACAGTTGAACAAACAATGCGCACCAAGATCGGTAACAGAGCTTATGTGGATTCTGAGTCCACACATCCGCGGTGGGAATGCAAGTTCTCAGCATGGAGCCCAACTGGAATGGATAGGTTCCTAGACCTTGTCAGAAACCTGGGATGCTCTGGAGGCCAGCTGAAGGAGTTCAGGAGTATTGTCTCTACAAAATGCAGCTTCAACCGGAGTGGTAATTGCCCTCACCGGTGGGGGATTGGGAGGCGGGGGTTTAGGGGCTGGGGGGTATGTCATCTAGTGATCTTAGAATCCTAGTTGTTGTTATTGTTGTTAGGTCCTACTGCGTAGATAACCACCCATAGTGACCCTATGCACAACAGAATAAATAAAACACTGCCCATCCTGTGCCACCCTCACAGTTCCTGTGCTTGAGCCCCTTGTTGCAGCCACTATGTCAATCCATGACACCAAGGGGCTTCTTTTTTTTTTTTTTTGCTGCCCCTCCAATTTATATCCTTTCCATGGTCTGGTCTCGCCTGACAACATGGCCAGCTTCTGGGAGACAACATCTCACCACCCCACCTCTAAGGAGCATTCTGGTGGCCCTTCTTCCAAGAGAGATTTGTTTGTTCTTTTGGCAGTCCATGATACTTTCAATTGTCTACGCCAGTAGCATAAACCAACTGCACTGACCCTTTTCTGGGCTTCCTTATTCAATGTCTAGCCGTGAAGAACACCGCTGGCAAGAAATTCACTAGTTACACGGCACGCAGCTGATACCACCTGATGGAATGCATCATTGCCATTATAACGACACCTCTGGCCTGAGCGCATCATCGTTCCGAAAACAAATTAGCATAGAGTCAGCCTTGTAGATATATTGATCCATGTAAGCCGCGCTTACCAAAAAGGGGGGGGAGTGTTTTTGTTTTGATGCATTTTTCTGTGCATTAGGTGGGGAGTTACATTGTAGATCACCCATGTTGTATTCAACTATTTAGGCTATTGATCAACCTTCTTCATAGCTTCCTCTACCTCCCCTTTGAGACTTCTTCTCCCTCCTGTGGATTACTACCTTCCTTCACCCCTAAATTCCCTATAACACCTGGTATCAGTTATTATCATTATACATCCACTCCTCCTGTGCTTTCCAGCTGGGAAACCCTACAGAAAACAGTGAAAAACAAATAGTCACTGTCTTGTTTTCTTTGTTTGATTTTTATAACAGTGGCCTCATAAAATATTTGTTCTTTTGTTAGTGACTAATTTCACTCAGCATCATTTCTTTGTTGTTATAAATGACTACAGGGGTCTTTTATTAAAAATAATGCATTTCTGCTCAGACCCTGAATGGAAACTTTTGAGGCAACCCTTTGACAATGCCACCCAGTGTGGTCAATACCCCTACTGATGCCAGGCATTCCAAGTTCACCTGGTTCTGTGCTGTTCATGTTCCCTGCAAGCTAAGGGGACATGTCAGCTTTGTATGACACGGTCCTTATGACTTCTTGTCAAAACAATAGCCTAGCCTTGCTTTATACAGTTACTCAGGGTTCACTTAAGTCAGAGCAGTTTTCAGTTGGCTGTTGTCCACCAAGAACACCGGCTATCTGCCCTATTATGATGCATTTCTCTAACTGGCCTTGTGTCCTCTTGCCCCATGGCCTTTACTCTGACTCTCCAGAAGCCTGAGAAACTGGGGTTTTATTCTTTGCTTTAGTATAAAGAATAACTATTACATTGGGATCCAAACGGGATAAAATGATGGCCTTATAAAATGTGAGACCATGATATTTTCCATGCAATTCCAATGAACAGTTAGTTATGATTGTTAACCCTGCCATCTATTTCCCCTTCCGGAAGTAGCCCTGATTTTCCTCTGGGGATCCTCCATCCCCGGAAATTCTCACTTTATATCTCCAAGGGGTGGATGAAGCCACACAGGTCTATGCCAATCTGCACACTTTATTCCTCCTGCCTCAGCCATCGGTCCGATCCAGATAACTCGGGAGGTATTGTTCTGAGCACACAAAGCCCTGGTGCTGTGGAAACAAAGAGCAAAGACACGGTGCCTTCCTGGGGAGACTTTTATGTACATATTGATTTAAAATGAAAATGCGAAATTCATTTTGTATATTTTCTTTTTCAATGTTTGTTACAATTGTTCCTGAGAATTTTCATTTTTCTCCTAAATGTTCCAATTTATTCCCATTACGTTGTTCGAAATCCCCTTGTGTTTTCGCCTCAGTGCCAGTAGTATTTCTACGATGCCTCCTCGTTATTCTGCTATTTGGCCATTGGTGATTCTGCTCTTTCCTTTGTCCTAGCGAGTCATCATTCGTAGTATATTCAAATAGCTCACTCAGGCTTTGTGGGTTCTCTGTGTGGTGGGTGGTGGTGTGTTTCATTGCTGTCTGGTTCTTCTCTTTTCTTTGCCTTTAATGTGCTTTCCTTCTGCTTCTTGAGGTCCAAGGCCGGATCTTTGAGTTTCAACATTTTCCTCTTTTCATTTTATGTTCTTTGAAGACCACACAAAAGAGCCCTGGTGGGATAGTGGGTTACATGGTGGACTGCTAACCACAAGGTCAGTGGTTGAAAACCCTTGACTGACCCACGGAGAAGGAAGCACCTTTCTGCTTCTATAAAGAGTTACTGTGTCAGGAGCCCACGGGGCAGTTCTACCCTGTCCTATAGGATCATTAGAAATTGGAATTGACTGGATGGCAGTGGGTTTGAGTTTTGGAAGATCACACACTTCCCCTCAAAGCACTTTTTTCTTTAGTATCATCGCAAAAGTTTTGCTACAAATTTATTGTGATTTTTTAAAACAGGCATGTTATTGAAGAATACATTGCTAAATGTTCAAACATTTAAGAATTTTGTAATTTGCTTCTGTGCACTTCTAGTTTAATTCAACTATAGTTAGAGAATGTACTGCAAGTTGCCTTATGGTCTGCCATACAGTCAATATTAATCAAGAAAAAGATCATGCTGAAAGGAATTTGCATTATGCAATTGTTGAGAGTGACATTTGCCAAATTCAACGAGGTGAACTTAGTAGAAAATATTAAACAAATCTTCAATACCCTTACATAGTACTGATCTACATTTTCTCACAGTTGAGCTCAAAGAAGTTGCGTATGAATGACTAACTGCCTCATCTAACAGTGCTGTCTGCTTATTCTAAGAAATGCAATTATGATCATAGATTTGTCAATATCTGTTTCTTTCAGCTAGATTTGCTTTATATACTCTGAGACTATTAGGTTTAATAGCATAACATAAAAATTTAGTATTGTTATGTTTTTATTGAATTGCCCTATTCAGCACTATGACATGTGTCCATCTAACGTGAACAATGTCTCTTCTCCGCGTGTCTGCCTTTCTACTGGAGCAATAGATGTACTGGCTGAATTGAGTCCATGTTTGCATGGTATATCATCTTCTGTCAGCCAACTCTTTTGGATCCCCATACTTAAAATGGGAGGCTTGGTGGCATAGTGGGTGGCTTTGCAGCTGAGACCATCAGCTGCTCAGTGACGTAGATGAGTGTTTATTCCTGTTTAGAGTTAAAGTCTCATAAACCCAGAGGAGCCATTCGATTCCACCCTCAGGGTCACTGTGAGTCAAAGTGACTCTATGGCAGGAAGTTAGTTTGGTTTGCTTTTGGGACTTGATGTATGGAACGTGTGGGCAGCAGGTAATATAGGCTGACGGGATGGGTGCCAGGAGTTAAGAAAAGGTAAATTGATTGAAAGTAAGGTGGGATTTCCTGCACACCTGAGCTTATGAAGTACAATCTGTGTTCACTGTACCTCTGTGTAGGAAGGTGCATGGCCCAAGAACAAGAATTGGGGGCTGATTACATTAGCCAATGGTTATGAGACCTCTTGGGTCTCTTCCTTTCTTCCCCAGGAACCAGGTCATGGTTTCCCCGTGTTTGCTAAAGCCAGGGCAAGTGGTAGCCTCTGTGTAGTACTTAGGGCTGGAAAAAGATGGATCTCTCTGAAACTAGACACATTAGAAAAGCAATGTGGACACAATAGCAAAGAAATATATTATCTAGAAGGAACGAGTGACTTATTAGAGAAGATTGGCTATCCCACAGGTGTGTGGAATTTTCCATCACTAACTCTCCTAGCGGATCCCCATGTTAGATTTTAAACTCAATAGGGCTCCATTGGCAGCAATAATGAGGTGAACAGGGGCCCCCTGGAATTAAACTAGATGCTGGCTTTAGATTACCCATCACCATCGCTAGGGGGATCAAACTTCTTTACATAAAAGTCACAGCAATGTTCAAGGAAAAAAATAAACCCCTCTTCCTCAAAGTGTGATTTCATATCGAAACCACCAGCAGGGTGAAAATTGTTCAGCCACATTCCACTCGTTTCAAAGGACTGAGAGAGAGTCACAGCTAAACAATGGTAGGGCCACACTATTTTTCTGCATGACAAGAAAAATGCCCCAGCCTATTCATAGAGGGGATTTATTTTTTTTTAATGTTACACCAAGAAATATTTGAAGGCAATAAGGACGTCAGTGCAGCTGTATGGTTAAATGTTACAACCTCTGAAGTCAAGAAATTCAAATTTATGGTGGCCACATTAAGCATAGATGTTAAAGCATTAAAGTTAACACTATATACAGTCATATAAAATATTGCATGTGCAAAGGGGCTGAGTTACGTCCAGACTGGGAGCCATAATTTAGCGTTTCCTGACTTCTGAACATGTAACACATCACAGTAATTGATCTACCTCCTTGGAGCTAATATAAAATACCTTGTTAACATGTTTTCTATCCAATTCTTTCATCATTTACCTTTGGCTCTTTGGAGAAACAATCCCTCATGTCCAAATGTTTCACACACCTGCACAAAGCGAACATGGCAATGGAAAATCCAGTGCAATCGGAATTGAATGAAACGGCTGCTAAAGCACGTGGGAATGTGGTCAGTGGGAACTCTTAATGGGGTTGCATTGACATGCAAGATTCAAGATGGCGCAGGAAACTGGTGTTTTATTTTTACTGAGTTATTTTCCTGCTGCACAATACCTTGATTTCAGTTATTTTTTCACGAAATAATTTTCTTAGGGGCTCTTACAGCTCTTATAACAGTCCATATATCAATTGTATCAAGCACATATCAAGTACATACGTTGCTATCATCTTTTCCGAAACATATTTTTTCTACTTGAGCCCTTAGTATCAGCTCCTCTTTTTGCCCTGCCCCCCTCTCACCTTCTTTAACCCTTGATAATTTATAAATTATTTTTATTTTCATATCTTACTTTCATGTCTGCTATCTCCCTTCACCCACGTTTCTCTTGTTTGCCCCCCACCCCGGGGAGGGGTGTATGTCAATCATTGAGATTGTTTCCCCCTTTGCCCATCTTCCCCCTACCCCTGTGGTATTGCTACTCTCATTATTGTTCCTGAAGGGTTTATCTGTCCTGGGTTCTGTGTGTCAAGAGAGAGTGCTT
>NW_022103899.1:46800057-46801484 GCF_000313985.2 Echinops telfairi | reverse complement strand
CTTGTCTTGTTACAGTGGTCTTCTCATGATTCTGCTCAGCCGGTATGGGGTATGAATGAAGCTTATGCATGAGGAATATCTATAGACAGTTAGTGCACAAGGTTGATGTAGAAGAGAGAGGAAAATAGACTACCCCATGACAAGACACGACATGGCAATTTCCTGGTACCACATGGAAAATCACACTCTGAGATAATTCTCTACAAATCACACTCTGAGATAATTCTCTGCAAATATTGCAACAATCTGTACCCACCTCTAACTCATCTGCTGACCTTATTTTCATTTGCCTGAGTCTTACATTTAATATGTACTAAGCCACTTCTCCTTAGTAGACAGGCCCGTCTTGCTCCATTCCAGGCAAGAAAAACCAATAGACAACAGTTCTACAGAGCTTATGTTGGGTTTCTGGAGTGGGCAATACCTTGGTTCTTTGCTTTGCCTGCTTAAGGAATTCGCATTGACGCACGTTTTGTAATACAAGTGAGATTTTTTTTATGAATGGCAGGAAAAGTTTTGGGCTTTACAGTCTCAAAAGGGTAAATGCTATTTCTGGAAAGTGTGTGAAGCCATGCAGAAGCTGCACTGGGGTTCACAAACGGGCAAGAGAAACCACATGGACAAGAGCACCCCGATGTGTGGAACTGGGGTATCCCCAGAGGTCAAGAGAGCAAGTGTGGAAGTGAGGAAGGGGCAAGGTGGGGAGAGGGCAAGAGCCTAAGAGCCCAAGCACATGCACATGAGGGCCCGGAGCAGGCCTGGAACTGGCCCACCCTCCCCCTGCCACAAGCCCAGAGCAAGCATGAGAAAGAGAGAGAGAGAGAGAGAGAGAGAGAGAGAGAGAGATTGGCTTTCCGCAGACAGCTTTGAACACCTCTGGCTGGGGAGGCATGGTTGACGGTATTGGTTGACCCCATTGGCTGAGTAGGCCCACCTGTGTGATATACCTAAGGTGGGCATGTCCAAAATATTGGTTTTACCTGGGCCTAGGGGGTCCTAATCTGTGCATGTTCAGTTTGGGATCTTCCCATAGGTGTCCCATGGTTGCCTGACTTCTTTCCAACCTCCTCTATGGGGCCTTGCAAGCATAGGAGGGATAGCCCCCATGTCCCTAACACGTTATGCCCAAACCAGATACTGTGCCCTCAAACACTACTCAGAGCTGCCCGCCTTTTTATAAGAGGAGAACCGTGTTCCCTCGGGCATTCCATAACTGATTGTCCAGAAGCGGACCACCACCTCTTTCTTCCACGGCACCTCTGTGTTGAGGTTGGGGTTAGCAGCCATGAGCAGTCACCAATGCACAATCCTACCTGACATTCCAGGAGCTCAGGTGGCACAGGAATCAAGATTAACAGGCTCAGAAACAAAAAGGGTCAGTTCTCCCCTGTCTTATAGACTCGCGATGAGTTGGAATCAACTCTTTT
>NW_022103899.1:46796040-46798000 GCF_000313985.2 Echinops telfairi | reverse complement strand
TTCATCATTACATAGTTGGTACTAAGCATTCTGTCGGCGCAAGTCCTGGTCATCCCTTTTCATCTCTTTTGCATTCTGTCCCTCATTCGACCTTGCCTGACTTGACCTTTTCAATCTTCAACCTCAAACCCAGAGGCTGCCAGGCTGGAAGGAGGGTGGCAAGGACAAACCAGCAGTGGTGCTGGTTTAGTGCCATCGAATATGTGTTTCCTAAGGCTCATGAATCAAAAGCTGGGTGTGGCGTCCAGGACCCTCTTTCCAAAAGGGAGCAGAGCTTCCCTGGCAAGGAAGAGAAAGGGGCTTTCTCTGATCCCTCCCAGAATACCCCTCTTTGCCCAGAAGCTACTCCCCAGGATAGCCCTGGGACCATCCCACAAGCACACATTGGCTGTCTTCTCATTGCCAAAACATCTGGGGTAAAAATGCATTTAATCATTCCAATTATTTTCCCCTGAAGCAATGCCAAACATCTGTCTAACTGGAAACATCTGCATCGCCAGCATTAAGTAGGCTGGACCATTGGTGGACATGAGGGACCCATACAAAGAGGCTCCGTGAGCCGGAGCTCCAGAGACTATGAGCCCCTGACTTACTCCGTGTCCTTCATGCTAAGGGACCCTTTTCGGAGCCTCTCCCTGAGGTGTGCTGCAGGCACTGGGCATTCAAGAAAAGTGTTTTCTCTAGACTCAGCATAAACACAAACCCAGGACGGATGTGTGCCTGACAGTTCCTGCCATCCAGGAGGCAGAAATTTTGGAAACATGTAGCTTGGAATTCCAGCACAAAGTCAGGAGCATAATAATGGATGCTACTAGAGTTCTATCTGTTACTATTGCTGAGAAAGAATGCACCCTACGATCCAATAGCTTGAAAGTGGGGGTATTTATCAGTGTTCAGTTAGACCATTCAGCTGACCTGGCCAGGTATGACAGTGCTGCTGGGAATGCTCACAGGTTTGGGGTCAGCTGGCAGGTGGACTGGGAGTTCCTGATCTAGGATACTATCACTCACAAGTCTGACAGTTGTCTAGTTGTCATGGTGGTTGTCTAGTTGTCTAAGGTGGTGGCAGAGTCCCCAAAGAGAGCCAAAACACAGTAGCTTCTGGAGACTTGGTCCCACCCCACTGGGACACTTGCACTAGTTAAAGCCCATCAGCATGCTAGCCAAATGCACCTCCCCTCTTGAGAGGAGGAGCTACAACAGTGCTTAGGGACATGTGCGGATTCTGAGAGGGGTGAAAGGGTCATTTTGTTACTGACCTATGTGAAATGACGGTCACTCAACAAGTCAATGAGGTCTCAGCGAGGGTCCACGTCTCCCTGGACTCGCGGCCTTTTCCTCCCTAGGGATCCCTCCCTAGGGCACTGGCTGATCGCAAAGAACATGGAACATGGGCACTGGCTCATCAAAAAGAGACCAGAAGTCCAGGTGTCTGGAGACAATTGATTATCTTTCTAATATCAACACTGTCACCTTGAGCCACTGTCCTTTTTGAGCCTCTGTTGTCTCATTCTGAACAGACACTTGGTAGACTACACAACCTGGTTGCTGTCGATGATGCTGTTGTTGTTGTCAGGCGTCACTAGGTTGGTGCTGAGCCACAGTGATCCCAGGCACAACAGAACTGAGCACCGCTCACTCCTGCCCCATCCTCACTATTGTATTTTATGCCTGAGCCCCTTGGGGCAGCCCCTGTGTCAATTCATCTCATTGAGGGTCTTCCTCTTTTTTGCTGAACCTCTGCTTTCCCAAGCAGCATGTTCTCTGGGGTTGCCCAAATTATGGGAGGCAAGCCTCACCATCCTTACTCCTAAGGAGCAGTATGGCTATACTTCTTCTATGACAGGCTTGTTTGTTCTTCCGGATGTCCATGGAATATTTAATATTCATCATCAACACCATAATTCAAGGCATTCATTAGTAGGTGCTTTTCCTTATTGATTGTTCAACTTTCACGCCT
>NW_022103899.1:46754035-46795621 GCF_000313985.2 Echinops telfairi | reverse complement strand
TTCAGGTCTGATGCCATGGTCTTCCTAAAGCCCAGCCTCACAGCTGGTTTGCTCAGCATACAGATGGAATAGGGTGGTAAAAGGAGACAATTCTGAGGCACAACTTTTTGCTGATTTTAAACCATTCAGTATTCCCTAGTTCTGTTTGGATGATGCCCTCTTGATTTTATGTGCGGGTTGCACATGACCACTTTTAAAAGTTCTAGAATTTTTTTTCACAATTCTATCCCTAATTTTTATGACCCCCACAGTCAAATAAAATCACAGGTAAGCATCTCTGATTTCAACCAGGAGCCATCGGGCACCAGCAGTGATATCCCTCATTCTATGTTCTCTTCCGAATCCAGCTAATGTTCTGACAGCTCTCTGTGGATGTATGGCTGCAACCAATTTTAATTATCTTCAGCAAAATTTTACTTGCGTGGGATATTAAGAATATTGTTCAATAATTGCCATGTAATATTGAATTACCATCGTTAAGAATGGGTACACATATACATCTCTTCCAGTAGGTTGCCCAGGTAGGTATCTTCAGAATTTCTTAGAATTGATAAGTGAGCATTTCCAATATACTTGCATCTGTTGAGACATCTCAATTAGCATCTCATCATTTCCTGGATCCTAGTCCACTGACTTAATTAATGTTGGCTACTTTATCTTTCTGGATTCTAATATCCAGTGTGCTGGCTACACAGAACTCACAGTGAAAAATAATGATGAAAAATTAAGGAAGTCATTAAGGAAGCTAACAAATTGTAATGCCACTGGGAAATGCTCAGGGTTAAGCTGTTTGGCAGGACATGTTACAAAGTTCTTTGGGGTCTGCTGATAAATGCACAAAGGGGCAGATCACTCTGAGTAAGCCTCAACCCAAACCAGTTAGCTCAAGCTCGACGGGTCAGCAAACCCAGCTCCCTGAATTAAATGTCCAGAAGCACCCAAATCCAGTAAGCCTCCGTGCATAGGCACTCAGCTTCACTTCCATGGGTCAGCAAGTCCAGCTTCCCAAATTCCACTTCAAAAGTCAACCTCCTGCACAAAATCACTCCACTTTATTTGCTCAGTGGACTGGGCAGTCCACCCCTCTGTTGCACGTGCTGGATCCTGGTTTCTCTGTTTCTACCCTGATGGTATAGCTCTTTTCTGGATCCGGGAGATTCTCTGAACAAAAATCTCAGGTCTAGAGGATCTGCTATGCTCCTGGCTCTTGCTGATAATGAGATTCCCCTCCCGGCATCTGAGAGGGCTCATTTCATACACAGCAGGATGGCATTGCAGGGAATCCTGTTCACACATTACTCCCAGGTTAATCCTGTCAGTATCTCCCCCCACTTTCTTACCAGACCCATGCAGCAAAAGATTGTTTGGTGGGAATTTGAGACTTTGGCAAAAAGAAACACCTTCAATAATTCAGTACCCCTGCACTGCGTTGTCAGCCAATGTCTACAATGTTGCTTGGACTTCTTCCTTTAAGTCACTTAAAACCCTCTAGGTCAAAAAAAATTTTTTTTTTAAATAAATAAATAAATTGAAAAAAAAAAACAAAAAAAAAACCTCTAGGTCCTGTATTCAAGTACAACTGTGCCCTCTAGATTTTTCACCAAATGGACACATACCTAAAGCATTGAACTAGAAATAAAAGAAACCACTACCCATTTCCAGTGAGTCAACTCCACATAGTATCTGTCCGTATAGGACAAAGTAGAACCATCATCTTCCGTGTACTCATTATGGAAACAGGGTGCCACATCTTTCTCTCATGGAACCACTGCCACCCCAAGGAACTGTAAACCTACATATCACTGTGCCTGCCACTCTGTGCATGAGACATCAATGTTCTGTAGCACTTAAAACACTGCTTTGTTCAGAGCAACTTCTGCCCGAGTACTCACCGATGGACTTATTCTGGTCAGCCCCTGCCACTGTGATGGTACGACTGAAGCAACCAGGATTCAGGACAGCCCTGGCTGGGGAATATGATCGTAGCAAGTACTGCATGTCTTCTAAAGATGACTCCACACCAATAGAAGAAGCGTCGCTTCTGTTCTCATCACCCAGAGGGCAGAGATGAGCTCGTAAGAAGAAACGTCCATTTCCATCCCTGGTTGGGGCCAGGGGGTTGTGCTTGCTCATCTGCTAATCTAAAGAGAGGTGATCTGGCCCCAACCAGCAGCATCACAGAAGAAAGGCTTGGCGATCTGTTTCGGGGAAGATCTCAGTCAACCAGATTGGGTGGTTCTACCTTGAAATACATGGTGTCCAGCTGAGTCCGAACTGTCCTGAGGGCAACAGGGTTGAGGTTTGTCTCTTGTCATGAACTTGTACACCCTTGTGGCATGCCTTCATTGTCAGATGCATGAAACATCTCTTGATAGACTGTGAAACATTATCCAGGCTACGGATATATCAAATAGGAAAACTCGAGTGGTATATGAAAACCCCAGTCCCCTCACTTGGACAGGAGTATGTGTTGTAGGACCTGTGGCCCAAAGGCACAATGTGCACAGTGATCTTACCCTGCAGGAAATGAATGACAAGCTCTATAGCTCAGCCCATAACTTCCCACAGCTCTGCGGTGCTTCCTGGCCATGACTGTGCATGGCACATTGTACTCGTTTGTGAAGTATTTCATGAATTTCAACCTAGAGCAGAAAAGTACTTACTATGTTACAGCTGCATTTGTGTGTTGACAAAGCATCTAGTTGGATAAAAAGAAAATTTCAATTATTTAGATGCCAAATTGTGACGCCCACTGAGACATCTGGGAAACATTTGGAGCACTTTGCTTCCCCTCCATGAATGTTTCAGTGTCCAACAGAGGCAAGCCTCAGGAAATGCCTGTGGGTGTTTGTGGTGAGGGCCGTGTGCAATGTGGGAGGTAGGATTTGGAAAGAGTAGCTTCTTGAGGGGGAGGTGCTGTGAAAGTGGAATTGAAATTGGTCTTCTCTGAGATGCGGGCTGCCAGGTAAACTTGTGTGAGCCTTAGAACACAAGACAAGAAACATCAACAGGCACAACAACGACCAGTCTCTTTGACTCAGCCACCACCCTGCCGTAAGCCAACAGGACAAAAGGTGTTTTAGGAACACCATCCTACAGCAACTCAGGGCCATGGTTGTTGCTGTGTCACCATGGAGTTGTAGATGTTGTTGTCGTTGTTGTTGCTGTTAAGCCATTGAGTCAGTTCCAACCCAGAGGGACCCTACGGACCACAGAACAGAATACGACCTGAGCCTGCACCATCCTCACAATTGCCCCTATGCTTGAGCCTATTGGAACCACTGTCTCAATCCATCTTGTTGAGACCCTGCTTCACTTTCACTGCCCTCTAGTGTATCAAGCCTGGCGTCCTTCTCCAGGCGCTGGGCTCTCCCGATTACATGTCCAAAGTGTGGAAGATGGCGTCTCCTCATCCTCGCCTCTCAGGAGCACTGGCTGTACTTTGTCCAAGACAGATTTGTTTAGTCCTTTGGTAGTCCATGGTACTTTGAATATTCTTCATCAGTACCACAACTCAAACACATTGCTTCCACTTCAGTCTTCCTTGTTCAATGCCCATCTTTTACATGCATAGAAGGCAATTGAAAATGCCATGGCCTGGGTCAAGCACACCATTATCCTCAAAGTACCATCTTTGCTTTTTGAGACTCAAAGAAGTCTTATAGAATGTTCAAACTAAAGAGCAATATTACTGATATGTATTATATGCCAGTACAATTTTGCTGAACATCATCCAACAACGGTTGCAACATGACATTCATAAGGAGCTGCATGAGGTTCAAGCTGAATTCAGAACAGGAGATGGAACAAGGATATCATGGCTGGTGTCAGATGGATCTTGGCTGAAACTAGAAAATACCAGCAAGATGGCTAGTTGTGTTTTACTGAGAATGCTAAAGCATTTTACTCTTTGGATCATAACACATGATGTATAGTCTTGAGAATGGAAATCTCTGCAGAACTTGTACATGAAGAAAGAGGCAGTTGTGCGAATCGGCATGGCTTAAAATCAGAAAAGGTGTGCATCGTCTCAGCACATTTATTAAGTCTGTACACTAAGAAAATAACCAGAGAAGCTGGATTACAGGAAATGGATTGTGACATCAGGATTGGAGGGAAGCTTACTAACAACCTACAATATGCAGATGACACAACCTTGCTTACTGAAAGTGAGGAGGACTTGAATCACTTGCTGATGAAGGTCAAGGATGGCAGCCTTCAGTATAGATTACACTCAATGTAAAGAAGACCAAAATCTTCACAACTTGACCAACAGGTAACATCACGATGAATGGAGTAAAGGTTGAAGTTGTCAAGGATTTTGTCTTGCTGAGACCCACAATCAATGTTCATGGAAGTACCAATCAAGGGATTAAGAGATGTGTTGGATTAGGTAAGTAAACTGCACAATGCCTTTTTAGAGTGTTCAAAAGCAAAGGTGTTACTTTAAGGACTAAGGTGCATGTGTTAGTCCAGGTTGACTACAGAAACAAATCCAGGAAGACATTCATATAGGTAGATTTAAGAGATAACTGCATCAAAGAGAAATTGTACATTAAGAAAATGTCCCATCCGAGTCCAGATCAAGTCCATAAGTCAAATATTAGCCCATATGCGTAATACCAGTCTATAAATTCCTCTTCAGATTCATGCAACACATGCAATAACACCAAATGCATGAAGATCACAGGCCAGCAGGTAGAACATTTTGTGGATCTAGTGGCAGTGGAAGCATCTCAGTGCTGGCAGGGGTCTCGACATGGCTCTTGCAGCTCCAAGGCTCTAGCTCCATCAATGTAGCTCCATGTGTCTTGTCATGAGGAATATGAAGCAGAGAGAGAGTGTGTGAATGTCCCACCTCCAGGGAGGAAGCTAGGAGTTCCCAGAATCCTCAGGAGAAGGCCATGATCGCACAAAGACCTCAATGGATATGACCTGATTCACAGGCTAGACTCCACCCCTTCTCAAGTTGACAGATTATGATACTGCCACAGCACACCTGTAAACCGGTAGTTTACATTGCCTCGTATACATATGAACGTTTGACATTGAATTAAGAAGCTGAAGAAAACAATGATGATTTGCATTTTGGTGCTGGAAAAAAATATTGAAAGTCCTATGGACTACTGAAAAGACAAACTGACCTGTCTCGGAAGAAGGAAGACCACAGTGCCCTGTAAAGGCAAGGATGGTGAGACTTCCTCTTATAGTCAGGAGAGACCAGGCCCTGAAGAAGGACGCCGTTTGGTAAAGCAGAGGGAAGTGAAGGCAAGGATGGTCCTCTGGAGATGGATTGACACTGTGGCTGCAGCAATGGGCTCGAGTGCAGGGACAATTGTGAGGATTTCGCAGGACTAGGTGGTGCTTGGTTCCGGTGTGCATAAGGTCGCTATGGATCAGAATCGACTCCAGGGCACCTACTAACAAAAACAACCAAGAGGCCTTGTGCAGCAGGTTCACTCGATGCAACCCACTTTTGATCTCCTGACAGCTGCTTCAGTGAGCGCTGATTGTGGACCCAAGCAAGACTGAATCCTTGACAACTCCCATCTCTTCTCAGAAGCCATGGAGTAGTAGCCCCTTGAAACTGTCAAGGAATCACTTTTCAGAAATCTGCAGTTAGAAAGGACTGTCCCTTAGGGAGCAAGGACTCACACCTGTTTTGTCTTTGGTTGCTTCCTTTTGCCTTGCTTGCCATGGATGATTGGAAAGGTCTCTTGGTCTTGCCTCCCATAGGAGGATCAGAACAAGCACTTTGCTCAATTGTTAACTGCCAAAGAGCCACGCCATACACTCATGGCCAGACCAGGCAGCACAGGGTAGTAAGCGGCTGTCATCCTTAGGGTTTTCGTTGGCTGACTTTCAGAAGCAGATCACAGGGCATTCGTCCTGCTTCGTCCTCATCAGTGTTTTCCCCAACACTCGTTCAGCATCATAATAACCCTCGGGTCTCACGTAACAGTTGGGTAGTGGCTGCACAAGGAGGTCCACTGGCTGGGACGCAAGCCAGGAAGGAGGGAATTCTGCCAGAAAATTGCCAACATCTTCCTACCTATTGAGAGATTTCAACCCTTAACAGCCCCAGGCGTGTCAGAGTAGAACTGTGGTTGGTTCTGAAATGGATCCCAGGACTTCCCTCTGAGGGGACTCAAACCTCTGACCTCTTGGTTAGCAGGTGAGTGTTTTTGCACCACCCAGAGACTGCTTATCTCAGCTCAGAAACAAACTCGCTACCATTGAGTCAATGCCAGCTACCCTATAAAGGGCTTCCCAAGGCTGTAAATCCTTATGGGAACAATCAGCTTCATCTTTCTTTGGCAGAATAGCTGCTGGGTTTGGACCATTGACCTTGTAGTTAGCGACCCAGTGCCTAACACTCAGCACCACCAGAGCTGTCTAGTTAAATCGATCATCAAAGACCACCAACAGGGATCTGCTTGAAGAGAAAGAAAATGCTGGACTTATAGGACAGGGTAGAAATGGTCTCCTGATGCAGTTTCAATTAAATAAAAAGATTATTTATTATCACTTATCTTGTGCTAACTCCTTTTCCCCAACCAGATTAGTGGATGAGTCGCTGCATAAGAGACCCAAAAGACAAGGCCCAGGCAATCACTTCAATTTGCCATAGTCCAGGTTGACTTGGGTGGCAATTAAAATGGTCGTTTGTTTGATAAATTTCCAAACTGGTAGAATTTTTTCTTTCCCATGTTGGGCCATTGTAGAAAAATTAAGTGGTAACATTGCAGCCAGTTAAGGAATGGAAAAGTCATTTAAGGACAAAAAAGAAAGTCAAAAAGAACTTGTGAGTAACCAATATATCATGGGCAAGGGAGCTTTGGGGGGAACAATTGGCACATTTCAAAATGGAACACAAAATAGTATTGAAGAAAACTGAATTTTCCACAACTGCAATTACATTTCATTTTCCAGAGGTATGCTCTTTTAAATGATTACGGTGTTTCTTAGCAATCCAAAATAAAAGGAACAAAGAATAAAAATAAATAAATCTTTCCATATTTGAAAAATCTGCAATATTAAAACCCGCCAATAAAAACATGGAACCGCTTGGAACGAGCTCTAGGCCATAATTAAATTAGAATGTGTTTAAATTCTTAATGGCCTGGTATTTTACACTGAGTTTAAAATATATACCTAAACACTCAAGCCATCGTGAGTTATTAATATAAAGTGCCCAGTAACTATAGAAGAACTCAGCATATTACCACTCCTCCCTGGCTAATGAAACCAATCATCCTCTCGAGAATTGAGCCACATCAACCAGAGCCATTCTCTGCTTGGCTTAAAGGTTTCAGCCAGCTTCTAAGCACGCTATAAGGAAGGCATTTTTACCTGCAGAAGTGACCCTAAAATAGGAGTGGGTTGTATTTATTGAAACGGGCATCTCTGTATGTCCTCTATGAGTCTTCCACCTGTCCTCTGCAGGAAATGCAAAGCAGGTTCCCCCAAGCACACATGGCATGGCCACGGTTGCTATCAGGAAGCCTCTGTTTGAAAGGAAGAGTTTAGGATGCCAAGAGTGTGCATTTATTTGCTGAGTTTTATGATGATAAGGATTTGCTGACATGCACATACTAAATAGCCCTTGGTAATAGGTTATGGAAATACCGTTAAATTCCAATTGGTAAAAAAGAGTGCAGGCATCAAGCAACTGCATAATCAAACTTTTAATTAAAATTTGTTCTGGCTAAACCCCTTAACTAGCAGGACTTGTGGGCAAGCGTTGGGACTCGGGGCTTTGGCAAGAGCTGTGGGTTCTGCTTGCAAGACATTTTTGGCACAACCCCCGGGCCGTTATGCCAAATGTACTTCACTGAGCTCTACCCACTGGGCTAATGATCCTTCTAATCATTAGGCTAGGCCCTACAAAGTAATCATCATAAAACCATGTGACAGAGTCAGAAGGAACACAATTTACTAATACTATAATAGTCGGAGATTGCTTGCAGCTTTCTCACCATGGGGACGAAGTGAATGCATCGTAGACCCCTCTGACAAGCCAAGTGAACTAGTAGAGAGAAAAGACATCAGTGAAGGAGTGGAATTTAGAATCCGAGCTAGAATTTGGTGCCTAATGAATCTTTTGAAATAGTCACTAAGAAGGCAATTTGATTTCTTGAGGACTTCCTTATGGCCAACCCCAAATCATGGCTGGAAATTGACCAAGCAACCCCTGAGGGAGCTCAGAGACCATAGGAAAGGTATATATTTAGGAAGTGGTGTGGGAGTCAGAGGATGAGTTGAACCCAGTTCAGAGCATCCCCAAATTCAAAGAGGCGGTGTAGGTTAGCAAGTAGGCCTAGATGGACACATCATTGCAAATATGAGACAAAACTGGTAAATCAGAAGCCAGAAGGCAATGAGCAAAAAAAAATATTGAGGAACAAATGGGTAGGCCGAGATGACCAAGTCCAAAGCAATGGCTGCCATTGGAGCTGGATGCTGGAGACTCATTTTAGTTATGTGTCAGCAGTTGAGAATACTTGGATTAGGTTTGAGTCAAGGTACAAGCCTAGGTGGAAGATTTATGCTGTTTGAATATTCCTCTGTTCATAAAAGTAATAAAAATAACAACCCTTACTGCCATTTACCTATGCTGTCCTAGGGGCTTTTGTTCGTCCTTAAAATCTTAACATCAATATCAACAGAAATAATATCTACCATTTAGTAAGCAATTATATGCACCCACAATTGTGCTAAGTGTACATTTAATTTGTTTTTATTTCTCCAACAGACCCGAAATATAGTCATTTATTTATTACTCATATTAGTGAGGCACAGAGAAGTTAAGGAACTCGTCCAAGTTTACGCAACTTGAAGTCGCAGAGCCAGCACCAGAGTCATTTTTGTCTGAAAGAAAATGCCATGTTCGTTCCAAAAATTGGGTGACAGTGAAGTCAGATTTATAGAGAATTGACAAATATTCTATAGTACATGGCAATGATATCCCACTAATTAGAGAATCATACACTCAACCATTTTGAGGTTATGAAAGCTGTTATTCTTATAACCATGATCCAAGTGATCCATCACAGGTAACTTGCTCCAAGTGACCTGCTAATAGATCACTATTTGAACACTTAGGATTGTGAATGTAGATGATAATCAAGAAGGAGAAAGACGAGGCAGAGGAGATGATGATGATGATGATGATGATGATGATGATGATGATGATGATGATAAGAATGGTGATAACAGTGGGCATAGTTTTAACGCCATCAAGATATATCCCTAACCTGAAAAATTAAAAAAGTCACCAACGTCCTACATAATGATGCTTAAAATCCCTTTAAAAGGTCAAAGAAGTTTCTTTCCAGGGTTAGAGACAAGATTTAAACATAATCCTTAGATAACAATGTCGTACATTTACTTAAAGACATCATGCCAAAATACCAACCAAAAAAATCTCTAAAACATGCTTCTGATAAAGACAGAAATCAAGAAATCAGGGCACAAAGGGAATGTGACTGAGATAAGGGAAAGACAATGTAGTCAACCCACAAGAATTGAATCAGCCTCTGGATCCAAGCCACCTAAGAGTTGTTATTCCTACATTAAAGTGTGGAAACCAAGGTTCGGAGAGATCATTTCATTATTAATATAGATAATTGCCTTATTATCAAATGTCTCCGTTCAAAGCCAGTTCTCTTCCTGCTTACCAAGGGTGGTGAGGTATAAGTCTCCAGCTACTTCATAAATGACCACATAGATGTTCTACAATGAAGTGGCCAGGCCCCCTAATGCTACAGGTCATTACCCAAGGTCAATGCTCAAGGAGCACTCTCGGGCTTGAGAATTCGATTCTTGAAATGGCCAATAGTTGATCTTGATGCATATAGTGGCAAATGACATGGAGGGCAAAGAATTCTTCCAATGACTGCAATTTCATAATGCTCGCAAGTTGGTATATCTAGATGTATCTTATACATCTCCAACTCTTCAAACAAGTTCATTCAACATTTGCATGTGCTAGCTCTTCGCTGATTTCAACTCATGACAACTCCATGTGCACAGAACAGAACGTCTCCCTAGGGATTTCAAAGCTGTGATCTTTCAGAAGAACATCAGGCCTGTCTTCTAAGGTGCCTCTGGGTGATTTCCAAACACCAGCCTGTTGGCAGGCAATCCAGCACTTAACTCTGTACCACCCAGACACCTGTATTCCATATAGCAATAAGCATCTCACCTGGGAAAAGAAAATTAAAGCTCTAACTGCTAAACTGTTAAGTGAGCATGTAGACACAGAGCCAGTCAGGTGCCTATAGGGAGAATGCTCCCCCTCAACTTCTTTCCATGTGCTCAAGCCGTGTCTAGGGAGAGAGGCGCTAATCCCTCTTGAACAACTTGCGGCTTGGCCCCTCATTTTTTTAGCTGAGGAGTTAATGCCTCCAACCATCATTGCTACAAAATGTGCAGAGGAGTTGATTCCTCCCTTGGCTAGCACAGGGGAAGTAGGGAAAGAACACAGTTGCCAACTGCAGACTATCAATCCGTGCTTATGTTTAGTGCACCCTTCCCCCAATATGTTCTACAGTACAGAGAAAAGAGAGCCGAAATAGCATGGAGATTAGCAAGAGGTAGCCTGGTGGTCTAACAAAAGGTTAGTGAGTGTGCTAAACAATCCTTTGAGGGGGTATTTAAGTCATCACAGTTGGCACTAATTATAAAAGGAAACCACATCTTCTTTCTTGTAGGACTTAGGAGAAATGTAACTCTTTCAGTATGTGCCAAAAATAAGTTAACTATCTCCTGAGTTTCAGTCAGAAACAGCTTCGGTGCCTATAGCCATAGTTGTAGAGGTCTGGCATGGATAAATCTACTACCAGAGCCATTGGCCGTCCAGTTGACCCCCTTTAAGTGACCCCCTTTGTGTCAAGGTAGACCTTTGCTCCCTATGATGTTCCATGGCCGACTTTCAGAAGTGTATGCTCAGACCTTTCTTCCAAGGTCCTTCTGGGTGGACTGCCATGTCCAGCCTTTCAGTTAGCAGTTTAGCAGGTTAACCATTTGCACCTCTCCAGGGTCTCCTGTGCCTGTCCTTGCAAATCCAAGACCAAATCCACCAGCAAGTCAGTTCTGCCGCACAGCCAACCTTGAGCAAATGCTGCTGTTGCTGTTAGTTGTCATTGATTCTCCCCTTGCAGTAGTTACATAGTCTGATGTCAACTTGAGACTATTAAGAGTGAAGGGGTGGGGTTCTGCTTGTCAATCAGGTCACAGCTTGATGACCTCATTTAGAGGCGTAATGGAGATAAATAATTCACTGGAGGTCAGATACAGTCACTGCCCACGAGACATTCCTGTTGACAAGTCACATGGAGACACCCTGATGGAGCCAGAGCCTTGGAGATAGAGGAGCCACGTGGAGACCTGTACCAGCACTGAAATGCTTCCACCACCACTGGATCTACAAGACCTTCTACCCACCGACCTGTGACCATCCTGCATTCAGCATTATTGCATGGCTGCGTGAGGCTGAAGAGGAATCGTGAGTCTGGATATATGGGTTAATATCGGACTTATGGACTTGATCTGTTCTGGGCTGGGATGTTTTCTTAATATATAATTACTATTTATAGACATTATGTGTATCTATAGATTTGTTTCTCTAGTCTACCCAGACTATCACACTCCTTGACTCACAGCAGCTTAGCAACATGCAAGCCACCACTGGTGAACATGTGGTGGTAGGGCATGACATGCATTGGCCAGGGACCCAGCCTGCATGGAGTTTCCTGCATGGAAGGCAAGTATTCTACCACTGAACCAAGATGGCCTTAGCATTTAGCAAGTGCTGTTTGTCATCGCTACATAAAGATCCATCCTCCTCTGACTGATGCCCCTTCATTGGTTTCTCCACCTCCATTCTTTCCCCCACTAATGCATTCTCTTCAGTGCAATAAAGGTGAACTCTAATTCTGAGAATTCTATGTTAAAGCCTCCAGCACAGTGGTTCTCAACCTTCCTACTGCCACGAACCTTTCAGACAGTTCCTCATGTTGTGGTGAACCCCTCCAACCATAACATTATTTTTGCTGCTACTTCATAATGGTCATTTTGCTACTGTTATGAATTGGGCGACCCCTGTGAAAGAGTCATTTGACACCCAAAGGGGTCGTGACCCACAGGTTGAGAACTGCTGCTCCAGTGGCTCTGCATTACCTTTTGAATGAAATTGAATTGTGTGGCCAGATCCAGTCTGGTGCTGTCTATCCACCATTAGCTTGAAAGACGTCCTGTCTCGTGTGCACCTGTCCCATCAGACGTTCTTTGCTATTGGATGCACTGTGCACTTCCCTGATGGAACTTTTTAGCATGGCAGGTTTCGCCTCCCAATTCTTTCCACAGTCCCATCCCACAGTCGTTTACATCTCAGCTCTGATGGCCTCAGGAGAGACATTCTCCAACCACTTTCCTAAAATACAACGTCTGGCCCACACCATCAAACTCCACCCAACCTCATGTTGAATTCCTTCCCTGTCAGTATTCTAACTCTTATGAATTCCATTTACTTTTCTGCGTACTTGCTTTTCATCTGATCCCTTGAAACCATTGTAGTTCCATGGTCCAGCAAACAATGGTTAAATGAATGAAGAGTCAGTGATGTATGTGACCCTACTTTGTAAGCCCTAAGGTATTATAGAAATGCTAATTGTGATTATTAGACGTTAAGGTCCATTAAAGCAGAGCCTGTGTTTTCTTTTCTTTTTCATGCCTCATTTCCCCAGTAATAGACAATTAAACCAATTTATTTATTCATTATCCCCTACTCCTCACTCAGCTATGTGTTTAGGTTTAAAGACCAGGTCATTATTTGAAAATCAGTGTCAGTGAAAATGGAGGATGACCACATCAAATCACAAAATGGAGGAATGCTACCTCATTACATACTTACCTGATTAAATCATTGCAGAACTGACAAAGCACTGAGAATTATGGACCCGTCAAGTTGACACATACCCAAACCATCACAGAGTTACTATCACCTCATACCTCAGGCATATGCTACTGCCAGGCATATGCCATTACTGAGCAAAACAATCAAATAGTAGCAGAATAAAATATTTTTGTTACAATTGTCATAAAGGTGAAATGTCAGATGGTGAGATGTTAGGTAAGTAAGGAGTAGGCGCATTTAAAAATGGCATTAAGAATGAGCTAGCATTTTGAATAAATTATGCTTTGTCGCCAGGGGTAGGTTTTTAAATATCTCACCTCTCTTCTCTCACATTGATCTCCACAACCATTCTGTGAGTAAGCCTTCTGTCTCTCATTTTCAAGAGCATAAAGCCGAGGCTGAAGAGCTAAGTGAATGCTGAAGTTTGCACAATAATAAATGCTGCAGTTAAGACTCAAACACAGCCAGGACCTTTCCATGTCCCCAGTGCCACCAGCCCATCAGGGGTCAGTGGCATGGTGGACTCCACCAGCCACTGAGTAGAAGAAAGATGAGACGTGCTGTTCCCACGGATATGTACAAAGTCGGAAAACCACAGGGGTAGTTCTACTCTGTCCTAGGGGGTCACACGTTGGAATCCACTCCAGGACAGGAAGGTGGATGAAGGTGTTATCATCTCATCAAACGGCACAGTATTCTTCCATGTTGGGCCAATTGTGCCAAATGACGGCCAAGACGGGGGCCCACACTCATGTAAGCAGGGAGTGGCCCGGAAACTTCGGCTGCAGCCAGGAAGAGGCTTTTCTTACAATAGGGTTTGATTGAGCCAGTGGGGGTTCATGGATTTGTATTTTATTTTGACCCTAATAGTTCAGGTTCAGAACCAAAGCACATGTTGCTATTAGAGCCTAAAACATTGCCATTCTATTTTGAGGCATATTTCGCCAACATGATTCTGATGTTTAGAAATAAAGTATTGTATTTTTGACCACTGAAAACTTATATTGTTATGTCTTCTAAGGTTACGTCTTTCCTACAGTGAAATTAGTTCCAGAGGGTGGTTAGTTCTATGAATATAATTTCACTCACTGAACAGATATTTAATTCTGTTAATTTGAGGCCGCCTTCATAACAGATTGTAGTCTCTCTTGAGATGACATTTACAAAAAAAGATAAAAATCTACTAGGATAAAGGATTCTGCGATCAAAGTTCAAACTCAAGAGACAGAATGTGGACAAACATTTTTAACAAAATCATCAGGGTTAATATTTCTAGTATTTAAAAAAAAAACCTATAAGTCAACAAGAAAAAAATGTGAAAATGAGCAAACAATATGAACAGGAATTCACAGAAGACATGAAATTTCATAGCTTATAAACATAAAAAGGCACATGATCTTTCTAATAAAGCAATACACATTAAGATAATATTAACCAAAAATATTGGTTACAAAAAAACTTTAATGTCTGATACCTGGTCCCTTCTACCCCTGGTGGTCACACAGCCTGGTGTGGTTCTTCCATGTGGACTTTGTTTCTTCTGAGCTAGATGGCTGCTTTTAAGACCCCAGATGCTATATCTTTTGATAGCCGGGCACCATCAGCTTTCTTCACCACATTTGCTTATGCACACATTTGGCTTCAGTGATCGTGTTGGGAAGGTGAGCATCATGGAATGCCAATTTGATAAAACAAAGTGTTCTTGCACTGAGTAAGTACTTGAGTGGAGGTCCAATGTCCATCTGTTGCCTTAATACTAAGCCTTTAAATATATGCACTTAGATCTATTTCCCCACCATCCTATATAAATATATTTAGATATATACATGTCTGTATTTAGACCTCTATAAATGTCCTGTACCTCCTAGCTCTTTCCTCTATTTCCTTTTACTTTCCTCTTGTCCCACTACCATGCTCAGCCTTCATTTGGGTTTCAGTAATTTCTCTCAGTTACATTGCCCTTGCTGAATCCCTACCAGGCCTCTCACCCCTTGCCACTAATTTTGGATCACCTTCCTGATATGATCACTGAAGACAAATGTGTGCATATGCAAATGTGGTGAAGAAATCTGATGGTTCCCAGCTATCAGAAGATATAGCATCTGGGGTCTTAAAGGCTTGAAGATAAACAAACGGCCATCTAGCTCAGAAGCAACAAAGCCTACATGGAAGAAGCACACTAGCCTGTGTGTTCAAGAGGTGTCGAAGGAATCAAGTATCAAGCATCAAAGACCAAAAAATCATATCATTGTAAATGAGGGTGAGTGTGGAGTGGATACCCAAAGCCCATCTGTAGGCAACTGGACACCCCCTTACAGAAGGGTCGCAGGGAGAAGAGCCAGTCAGGGTGCAGTGTAGCAATGATGAAACATACAACTTTCCTCTAGTTCTTAAATGCTTCCACCCCACCCACTATCATGATCCCAATTCTACCTTACAAATCTGGCTAGACCAGAGGATGTACATTGCTACAGATAAGAACTGGAAACACAGGGAATCCAGGACAGATGATCCCTTCAGGACCAGTGGTGAGATTGGCAATATGGGGAGGGAGGAGGGATGATGGGGTAGAAAGTGGGAACTGATTACAAGGATCTGCATATAACCTTCTCCCTGGGGGATGGACAACAGAAAAGTGGGTGAAGAGCGACATCGGACAGTGTAAGATATGACAAAATAATAATAATTTATAAATTATCAAGGGTTCATGAGGGAGAGGGGAGCAGAGAGGGAGGGGAAAAATGAGGAGCTGATATCAAGGGCTCAAGTAGAAAGCAAATGTTTTGAGAATGATGATGGCAACAAATGTACAAATGTGTTTGACACAACGGATGCATTGTGATAAGAGTTGTACGAGCCCCCAATACAATGATTTAAAAAATTACTTTAAAAATTGAGGCCACAACCAGAAGTGTTGTAAAATCCTTGCAATCTTCTTGGAGAACAGTTTTAAAATGTCCATTACAAGGTTAGTGGAGCAGACGGTTAGGACATCTCATTCCCGTTAGCACCATGTGTATGTAGATGTTTTTACTGTCTGTTGTCTTTTGCTGTGGTTTGCTGGGCACCATACAGTCAGCCCCTGGCTCACGGCAACAGCACGCACGACGGAACACCATGCTGCCCAGTACTGGGTCATTCCCATGGTCAGGGGTGCATCACGCCACGTTGAACCGAAGGGCTTACACTGGCTGGTCTCTGAAGTAGATCACCAGGCTTTTCTTCCGAGGTTGTCTTAATCCGGAAGCTTCACTGAAGCCTACTGAGCCCTGCAGCAGCACGACCCCCTCCGGTCGTGGCTGTGCATAGGCACACTGGCTGGGGATTAAACCTGGGTCTCCTGCGTGGAAAACAAGAGTTTTACCACTGGACCAACATAATAACACAGCATCATTCATGCCATAGCACGTTCTAGAAAAGTACTGGTTCCCTATGTGTCTGCACTTATAAATCAGTAGACCGAAAATTTGTACAGAGAAGTAAAAGCTAGGAGCAGCCAAGTCTGTTTTACTCTAAGATTCACCCATTCTTCATTTTCCTACATCTGGTCAGCACCTCCAGGTGAGAGAAATGGCATTTGGGTGTATAAGTGCAAAAAGGGAGTAAACAAGTTTGCTGTCAAGCAAGCAACCTGATGCGTTATGTGTCATAATGTACATGTCATTATATAATGCATGCCACAGGCCATATATCCTGTCACTGGAACCCGCCAGAAGAATTGTTCGCAAACACCAACAGAAAGAATAACGGCTTCTTTGTAGAGAGGGCAATAGTTAGAAAGCATAGCTCTGTGAGGATAATGATAATGAAAATTAATAGTTGCCATGCACCATTTTAGGAACTTTCTATGATATTTTTCACATAATCCCTGAGCTTTGGAGGTTGGTTTCGATAGTGTGTGTGCTAGTGATCAATGAGAAGCAAACGTGTCGCTTCAGAATAGCAAACTGAAGCCATGGGCCCGGCAAGGAGTTGTGAAATAGGCATATTCCAGCTGCTAGAAAGACATGAACCAGTGTGATTGAAAGTGAATGTGAAGTTGGGGGGAGCGGTGCTTGAAAAAAAAAGAACTGCCACCTTGGTCAAAGTCAAGCATCTGAAGGGTTCACCATGTAATGGACAACACCCAAGTTGGAGAAGAGTTTACCCAATTCGGTAGCAGATCCAGAATCTCTACAGAAGAAACACCCATGCCCCATGCACTACTTTCTATTTTGGCCCAGAATTCATCATTCAACTTATCATGAGAGCAACACCCATGTGCCAGCTATCATTGTGGATACTGACAATAGAGCAGTGGCCAAATGAGATCAAGTATACCAGTCACATGGCTGCTAACTCTTAGTCAGCAGGTTGAAACCACCAGTGACCCCTTGGGAGAAGGACGGGGCTCTCTAGTCCCGTAAAGAGTTGCAGTCTGAGAACCCCCCGAGAGTTCAACCCTGTCTTACAGTGTCCCTGTGAGCCAGCTTTGAGTTGATGGCAGTGGGTTGGGTTTCTGAGTTTACCCCCATAGAACTGATATTCACACATGGATAGCAGTCCCTAAGATATCAATTATGTCATATATTTACATATTAAGTAACATACATTTATGTATAATTTACATATCTTTGTATTCTTAATTCCTTGCCATATATTTTATATGTGTATATGTGTATATATGTGACAAGGAATATATATTGCCATATAGGTGAGTAGATTTATGTACGTGTGTATATATCGATCTCTATCTCTATACCTGTATCTATATCTAGGAATAAGCCAGCCTGGTGGTATACTGGGCTGGACCTTAAGCTTGTAACTATAAGGGCAGCAGTTTGAAACCACCAGCTAGTCCTTGGAAGAAAAAGAAAGCTCTCTACTTCTGTAAAGAGTTACAATCTGGGAAACTCAAAGGGGTATTTCTGCCCCTTCCTATAAGGTCAGAATTGTCTCAATGGTAGTGAGTTTGGTGAGTTTGAGGCCAGGAAACTCAGAGACGGGGGCAGGATGGAGAGTAAGAGGATGTCAGCGTGTGTGCACAATCTCAATAGGGTCTGTGAAGCATCTGTGGTTCCATGGTAGACTTCTCGTTTCCCAAGCAGGAGACCCAGCTTCGACTGCACCAACACATCTCAGACCTAGCCACCACCTGTCTTGTCTGTAGAAGCTTAAGTGTTGATCAGATGCTAAAGTGGTTTCAATGGAGTGTCTACGGAGACAGACGAAGGAGCAAGGAATGCCAACCCTCTGAAAATCAACCAATAGAGACCGTAGGTCTCACAAAGATCCCATCTGGGACTGCGCATGGCCCTGGGGTCAGACTAGCCCATGTCTAGTTCCATTGGGCTTGGGGTCACCAATCATAAAATCATTCTTTCGGTGCTCAATGGAGATAGACGGGAAAGCTGAAAAAGAACGGAGATGAAGAGCCAACAGGTGTATTGCCGTTTCCACAACAGGCTGTGTTGTAATTAGCCCTGTAAACACATGAATGTTGTATGAGTGCTGACTGCTTTCGAAAGCATTTAAAACATTTACAAGAATATGATAAATTAAACTTATTTTAATTAAATATTTAGAAACCTTAGATTTAACTAGTAATCACTGTTTACATGTCTGAGAAAAAGGTAATTCTTTGAATCCATGAGTTTCTATTCATCTGTTGTGTAAACAGTACACGAAGAATTAGAGAAGTGTTAAAGCCTTTATACTTTTTAAGATTTATTGATTAATAAACTCATAGGATTCATAAATTAATTGTGCTTTTCAAATATACTAAGAGAACTGAGTGTTCCATCCAGAAATGAAAACTCCTCAAACATGTCACATGTGAGTATACATGGAGAGCCAATGAAGTTCAGTAACCTGCCCCTGGTTCACAGTCTCAGAGCCATGGAGTGGCCAAGAGGACCTTAATGCAAACATTACTCTAATAACACACTCACTGCCTTTGATAGCAACTCGAACAGCTCCGATATGGAAGAGTAGATAGAACTGCCCCTGTGGGTTTCCGAGACCGCCACTCAGATGTATCTTTCTCCCATGGAATGGCTGGTGATTTTGAATGGACTCCCAACAACAATATTAAATATTTGAAGTTGAAACGAAAATGTAGCATAGAATCTGGCATAGAACATAACTTCTTTCCTCTCCTGATCTCAGCTTAAGCAAACTGCAGGAGGTAATCAGAGCAACCCAAATTGCCATCCAAAATAAAAGCGAGACAGAGACAAAAACAGAGGGTGATTTTACAAATCCTGTGAGGTCATCCTAGCATGAGCTATCCTCTACCCCCACCTTGCTCCCAGACCAACGTCCAATCCATCAGAGTACAGATCCCCACATGATTCCATGTTAACACTTTACCCTGGAAATGATCAGAGTAGATAAACTCATCAACTGTGATCATGGCGGATGATCTCCAAAGATAGACCCAATGAAGCATACTTCCTCTATTTCCAAAGATGGACCCAATGAAGCATACGTCCTTGAATTACAGCCTGGGGTAGTCAGTCACCTCCCCTTAAATCCGGACTATTCCTATAACTCACATATAACCAATAGTATGGGGCAGAAGTCAGACCACAAGATTCTCAAAGTCAAGTGGGACAAACAATGGTCATTTCTGCCTTGGTCTTAACAGCACTTGCTCTAAGGCAGCGGTGTCAAACTGACAGCCCGCAGGCTGCAGGCACCCCCCAAGGTAATTTTTTGTGGCCTGCAGTGCTCTGAAATAAAATGTAAATAGAAAAAAGTGTTATGAACAAAATAGAGGAATCAGGGCAACACCGTACACAATTCCCTCATTAACCCTTTAACTACTGAAGACGAGTATACACGTGGCCCAGTGCCTTTCCTGGGGTCCTGTGGACGCGTATAAACGTGCTGGCTCAGTTCCGGCGACATTTGGAAGCGATGTGGCTGCCACTCTCAGTGTCACGTCATGTCACGTCATGTCAACAGATCCCAATAGTGAACAGGTTAAAAAGAGCGCTCCGGGTTGTGCTGCTATGAATCACACCTCGCGACAGCGCGAGTTAACATTTTCAGAGGGAAGCCATGACGATTGTGCATCTCGTTTGTCAGCTGCCCAACATTTCGTGTTTTTTATTAGTTACTTTGTTATATTTTCCGGGCACAACATAAGAGGTAAGTGCAAACTAGTAGGAGGAAAGCGCTGGCAAGTTTCAGGTAAAAAAGAATCATTTTAGTTTTATAAATACCTTAAATCAAATAAATGTTTAAATAACTGCAATTCTATCGTGTTTTAATTATCCTACCCATATTCCTGAAGCCTCACTTCAAAATATAAATTTAACAAAATTTGTAAATGTGATGCGGCCCGCGTGAGTCCTGCCTCTTGCACCAAATGGCCGTGTTGTCATTGAGGCAGACGCCCTGCTCTAAGGGAAAATCCACCGCCCTGTCAGGAGTCTGACAACCAGGCTGTGAGGACGCCCAACCTGGGCTTCAGGGGAGGCTGCTGACCAGCCCAAGGACCAAACATGTGTGAGGACGCTTGCAAAGGACCCCAGCCTCTGCCACCTTCTGGTTACAACCATCTGAGGGAGCGCAGAGGCTGCCGGTTGATCCCATCAACTGCCCAAACTGTGGAGGCCCACAGTGAGTTGTTATTTTAAACGATGCCATTTTTAGGTGGTTCTTTCCCTGCAATAAATAAACAGTGATCACCCCGCAAAGAATTCATTTGCCATTTTTTTGGAGGGCGTTTTAGTTAATAAACACTCTACTTCCTTAGATATGAATTACCCTCTCCCAAATGCCCAGTCAGCAATGCCCCTTTTCTACTCCATCTATACTCGGAATAATAATAACACATACACTTTAATATTTCAAAATTATCACCTATCATGATACCCAGACAAAGAATATTTTCTTTCCCCCTTTTTGCAGGAAACGCTTGAAAATGAACCTAATAATGGACATTTTCCAAACAACGTTCTACTCCGGAACTCCTGGGAGTTATAAACTAACTCAAAACTAAGAGGGTGAAATAGCTCACCCTTTAAGTTCTTTATATCTTGAAGTCTTTGATTTAAATCTTTATTTAAAAAATAAAATAAAATCACACCATACTCTTAATAAAGCATTATTATTTCAGGGAGAAGGATAAAACTTTCCAAATGCAAATGTTTAGCTGGCATAGCGTTTTAAAAGATTCCAAGACATTAGTCAGGAGATGGATTGCTCTGCTATTACAAGTCTGGGTTACAATATCACTGGAACCAAATTCCCGTCAGATTAGTCTTTACTCAGAATGAATGTTTGTAATTATGAAATGAAATAAGTTTTAATTTGAATAGCCTAAAAAGGGGAAACCAAATATTGTGTAATTACAGGAGAAGAAATTTGAGATGGAAAACAAGATAGTGTTATTTACAAGTAAAAAGGCTTTTATGGGATTACGGGGCTTTAATGTGCATATTTGTAGGATTTGGGGTGGTAGAATTTGGAACTAAAATATTTTTCATCAGCGTTTATTTACAGTGTGCATGCAAGAAATGGGATCCCAGACACATCTGATATTGGACTTATTTAAACCTTTTATATCCCTACTAAATCTGAAAAAGACTCAAATGTTAGCCACACATAATGGAAGTAATCGGGGAGTGTGATAAAATAAGTATTTGAAAACCACATGCAACTTTTAGGCTCACGTCCAGAACTGTAAAATCCACCTAGGGACATAATGAGCCTGCCTCTCCTGGGGGGAGGGGGAAGCAGGATGGGGGGAGCGTGTGCTGAGGCTCCTTCCACAGCTCCCAGCACCAGAGTGGAGTCCCTAAATGGCTTGCTGGATTTTATTCCACAGGCTGCCGCAAGATCCATTTTGTTCCTGTGCAGGGCAGCTGTTTCTTACCTCCATGAGCCAGGACCAGAACGCTGGCCTAGCTCTTATTCACAAGTGTGGACTGCCCAGTCTTAGAGCCTCTCCTAAACCTCTAGGGCAGTGGTTCTCAACCTTCCTAATGCCTAGACCCTTTCATACAGTGCCTCATGTTGTGGTGACCCCCCAACCATAAAATTAATTTCTTTGCTACTTCATAACTATAATTTTGCTACTGTTATGAATTGGGCGGCCCCTGTGCAAGGGTCGTTTAATGCCCGAAGGGGTCACGACCCACAGGTCTATGAGATAAAACCTTCCTAGGGAGGGTGTGCTCTCTCTGACAGAGGTGGAGTAATTTTAAATAACACATTCTTTCCAGAGGTACTATCACCTTAAAAGTCCATGATCCATTAAGTATCTTTATTCCCTGTTGAGATAGTTAAGGTTTATTGTGCCAACCTGGCCGGTAAACACATGTGGGATCAATTGAAGGGCTGAGAGAAAATGGCTCAGTGAGCTTTGCCTTTCGAGTTCTCAGGTCTCTTGCTCTCTGATGGTCGGACCAGAGTGCAGCTGCCTTAGCCAGTTCCCTATTTTAGCTGGCAAGGCTCACTTCCTGCGAGACATCCCTGAGGAGAAGCCACATGGACCTACCCCCATGAAGCCCTGGGTGCTGGAGCAGCCGTGTGGAGACCCCTCCCAGCGCTGAGATGCTTACACCCTCACTGATTTGGCTTTCCTCCTGCAGTCGGCGTCATTGCATGTGTTTTGTGAGATTGAGGAGGGCTTTGTAGATCGGTGTAGGACATATGGGTTAATGTTGGACTTAATCGGCCTAGACAGCACTGAGTTGGGATTCTTTCTGAATGTACACTTACCCTATATATAAAATTCTCTCTTATGCACATATGAGTTTCTGTGGATTTGTTTCCCTAGTTTACCCAGACCAGCACACCTGTCATATCCTTTGCAGTTGTCCCTGGGATGTGGTATCCAGACACACACTACATTTACTAAACTCCTTTGGAGTCAGGCATGGTCATGTGACTGAGTGCTGGGGAACGAGACCTGGACAGTAGTGATAGGCCCTAGCATGTAATCTAACATCTATGTCCTATGAAGTCCTTCTCTAGGCGCTTCACTTCCTCCACTTGTTGGCTGGAAAGGAGGTAACTCCAGGGGCTATTGGGGAAACAGCCACTAACCAGTGTCAATGAACAACTCACTAGGCGAGGCCCAACCCATGCACATATGTTGGCGCCCAACGTGGTTACAAGAATGAGACACATGGAGGGGAGCGGGGTAGGGGGCAAGAAGAAGACTCTGTGTGTATGGCATATTGAACTGCTTGTGAAGGGTGTCCGTGTAATTTGGAAATGATTAAGAGTAATGGCTGAACAGCACGGCAAATACAATGAATATTACTGAACTGCGCATGTAAATTTTGCCAAAGTGTCAAAGGCTGTGTTACATATGTACACACCACATTTAAAAAAGAATATCCAACTCCAGTTAAACTATCTCATACAATGAGACACTATTTTTTTTTAAGTGATTTCTTCTGCAATGACAGAAACTCAGACAACTTGGGACAGGTATTTGTGGGTAAATGAAATTCCTGATTATTCTAAATCACCTAGTTCAAAAGCCACCTGCACATCAGCTCACCTCAGTAGACCTCTAGAACGAGTTTGCTGTCACTCAGAACCAGTAATATTTGTGTGCAGGTGCCGACATGGGTCAATTAGTCCTTCTACCGTCTGGCTGTCTTTATTCCCAAAGAAATTCATCCATCGTGCTGTTCACACTCAGAAATCATTGCTGAGCCTCAGAGGTTTTCACAAGGTCTCCAAGAATTTCCGTTTAAATCTGCACTAATCCAAAAGCTAACACGTTGCCTTTGAGTCGATTCCAGCTTAGGGCGCCCCCGTGAGTTACAGAGCAAAACTGCTCGATGGGGCTTTCTCGGTTGTACTCTTCACAGAAGCAGATCACCTGGTGGCCCTCTCTCAATTCTGACTCATAGCAGCCAATAGGACAGAGCAGAACTGCCCTGGTAGTTTAAAAGACGATCAATCGTTTCAAGAGTAGAAAGCTTCATCTCTCTCCCAGGGAGCGCTAGTGGTTTGAAACTGCTAACCTCTTGGTTAGCAGCCCAGCAAGTAACCCACTACACCACCAGGGCTCCTCCTGGTGGCTGCAAGCTGCTTACCTTTAGGTTAGTAATTGAGCAGAAATTAGTTGTTACCACTCTGAGACCTATCTATGCTAATCGATTAAAAAAAGGATCTCCAATACCATCATCTCCTCGTTTGTCCGTTTCTTTATCCATTCCTTTAAACATTTCATTTGTACCCCAAAGGCCAGCCAGGGTGCTAGGTACTGACGGAACACAGCCCTCTCACCATCTACTGGTTCTGATAGAGAGAGGCATGACCATAAGAACAGATAAGTGCTATAAAACAGTCAGCGTCACTGTTGTTATTGCGAAGTGTCTTCCAGTCCGCTCCCCGTCCTAAGGACGCGGCGTGCAACAGAACATAGCACTGCCGGGTCTGTGCCAGCCTCACAGTCGTTCTCCTTTGAGCCCACTGGGGCAGCCACCGGGTCAGTCCATCTTGTCAAGGGTCTGCCTCTTTCTCTTTGCCCTGCTCTGTACCAAGCATGAAGTCACTTTCCAGTCGCTGGTCTTTCCTGATACCATGTCCAAAGTGCATAAGGCAAAGTCTCCACATCCTTGTTTCCGAGGAGCATGCTGGCTGTACGCTTTCCAAGCACGATTTGGTTGTTCTTTTGGCAGTCTGAGATACTCCCGATATTCTTTGCCAGCGCCATAATTCAAATGCAGTGGTTCTTTTTCAAGCTCCCTTATTCAAGTACAACCTGCACAGGCACAGGAGGCGATGAAATTGCCATGGCGTGGGTCAGATACACATGCATCCTCCAAGTCACACCTTTGCTTTCCTTCACTGTAAAAAGGTCTTGTGTAGCAGAGTTACCCAAAGCAATGGCTCATTTTCTCTCTTAACTGCTGCTTTTGTGACCATTGATTGTGAATCCAAGAGAGATGAAATCCTTGACAACGTCCAAGTTTTCTCTGTTTATCATGACGTTACCTACTGTTCCAGTTAAGAGGTTTCAGGTTTTCTTTGCATTAAGTTGTAATCCACACTGAAGACTTTGACCCTTGATCTTCACCAGGTGTAACAGTATAATTTTCATTGTAGCTGAGTGTATTGAGCACTTGTTCTGTGCCGGGCACCGTGCTCAGGACTTGAAAATCCTTATTTTATTTAATCATCACACCCGTGCTCTTCCTAGTTGACAGACAGATAAATCAAGGCTTGGTGACATTAAGCAACTTGCCGAACTTGCACATAAAACTGATATCATTTTTGTGATCTCAACTAAGTGCTGTCCGATCCCACAGCCATTAACTACCTGTGTGGCTTTGGACAAGAACCCCATCATTCTCCGTTTCTAATCTGAAGTGGAATTTCAGCCAAAGGCAGTCATTTCTGCTGAGAGTTAAGCTACCACGCAGAGCTACCTACACTTCCCACTGCCCACCGTGTATTTGGTGTACAAGAGTGGGATGTGCAGAGTTCTGGCCTGTGGCACCGTTGGCTTGGTTCTGGAATGGCAATGGGCTGGAGAAGCTTAGGCAATATTTGCAGTATTCATCCTAGAAGAGATTTTTCCAGATGGTGCTTTTCAAAATGCTGTGGCCTTCACACAAAGGGAGACCCTCCCCCAGGGACGGCATCTCCAGATTTAACTTTTGCAACATAAAACATTGTGGCAATGACCCATTAGCATGTGAACGCATAGGGCCCAAGGGTGGGTGTGAGGGTGTGTTCGGCCTGAACTTGAGGACTGAGCACTGTGCAGCCTTGGCTCTCTGGGCGCCTGACTTCACTGCCAAGTGCACTCTTCATCAAAGCCCTGCACTCTGGGGTTTCTCCAGGCTCAGCCACACCTGAGAGGGGAGCATCCCCTGAGAACACACATTGGGAAGAGACTCAGGACCTGTACCGAAAATGCACCAGGGAAGAAAGAGGCTGAGGAATCAGGACCAAGCCATGCACCGATGCCTGTGGGCTAAGAACTAGAGCTCATTTGGCATCTTCCTCACCCAGCTCCAGCTGCAGTTTCGTGGACAGGGTCAGCCTCAGCTCACAGGGATGAGCTAACAAGGCCTTACTAAGAGTGATTTTAGCAGGAAGCTAAAACAAATGTAAATATGTGTGTGTGAGTGTGTGTGTGTGTAGCATATATGTATATATAAATATATAATTATTTATTAGATATGTGTGTGTGTTTGTGTGTATATATATATATATATATGTTGGGTAGTTTAGCTTAGGTACTGGGGCATCCATTACGCATGCTCAGAGGTCCGAGCTACCAGCCCATGAAGGAGGGATACACTGCGCATGCTCAGAGGTTCAGGTTTCCCACCTGGGCCAAGTAAATTCAATTCAGCCAATGGGGTCGACCAGGGTCGTCTACCACACCTCCCTCAGGATAACTGAAAAGGCAGGAGCCTGGAGCCGACCTTGTGACTACTGAGCAGCTTCTAGGGAGGCCGCACCGGGTGAGGAGCCCTGCAGGTGCCTGTGTAAACCCGAAACTTCTCCTAACTCTCATAAAACTCACTCAGATTCCAAACCAAGCTTTGGTGTGAATTCTTTCTCGTGTGGAGCCAAGGACCAAGGTATACCTCTCCCCTGAGAGATCTAACATATACATGCGTATGTATTAGGCAGGGTTCTCTAGAGAAACAAAACCAAGACACTTATGATGATATATATATAAAAGGATAGGTTTATACAGCGAGAAGGAATATAATAGCTAATGAGTCCACACAGGAGTACAGATGGCTCACTTCAACTCATTTTCATAAAACAGTTAATATACTGAAAGTCCTTCAATTCACATAGGTTGCTGGTCCAAGGTCAAGGAAGCAGACAGGAGAGTCTTCCCTCAGGCAAGACAGACAGAGTCTGCCCCCAGGCAGCAACAGCTGGGTGGGTCAGCAGCATTCAGTAGCCAGGGAAGCTTAGCAACAACGCAGTCCCTGACGGGATCTCCCACTCAAGCTATTCAGACACAGGCTCCCCTGGCCTCAAGCTCAAGTGACCTATGTACCAGCAGCTGAAGAAGCAGGTGTGGAATGAGACTGAAACTCTAGCAACAGGATCCAGGGTTTGGCTTGGCCCACAGGTAGTGCAACACACGGTTGAGGAAAAGAACTAGCTCAAGCAGCAGCACGCTGGTCTGATCATCAGGGAGGAACTGAGAAGGGGGTGGGCCCTGGAAAGCCATTTATCCAGTTGCCCTCCAATCAAGTTGCAATCTGATTAAATTCCACCCACATGTTCTTATTGTTCTAGTTGGCACAATAAAGCTAACTATGACAATATACATGTATGCATATCTGTATATACACACATACACACATATTAACTGCTCTCCATGTAAAATGAAGTGTTAGTAAACAGTAAACCTGGTTGCTACAATTCATTGTGACTCTGTGTGTGTGTGTGTGTGTGTGTGTGTGTGTGTGTGTGTCAGCGTAGAACTATGCTTCCTGGAACTATGCTCAATGATTGGATTTTTACACAGGTATCATCAGACTTTTCTTACGAGGTGCTCTTGGGTGGACTTGAACCTGTACAGCCTTTTGGTTAGCAGCTCAGCAGATTAACATTTTACACTACCTGTGTAAATTGCTGGGAAATTTTTCTGTTTTGCTTTTTCCTGCTGACCTGGATTATAAAGCTGTTAAAAGTAAGAGTTTCAAAGTTAGCACTTAAATTCAAATCTTTCCTAGCTGTGTTATACTGAGTAAGATTCTAAACCTCTCCAGACCTCAATTTCCTTGACTGTAAATGAGAATAATAATTATATCTTCTTCTCAAGGTTAACAATAATTATGATCCATGTAAAATGCTTAAGGTGTCTGAAATTTAATCAATGCTTACGCAACGTCATCTATTTTAATAGCATATTTGGCGTAGGAAAACAGAGAGATGAGTGGCTCTATGGTGGCTCAAAAGGTTTGGTCTCAGGGCCCATTTAGACCCTTAAAAATGGTTGTGGGCCCCAATTTGGAGATGTGTTGGTTGAACTATGTTGAAGGTCTAACCCCTGGGCCTGTAGATATGCTTCTATTCCAAAAATGGTGTTTTCTTTATTTACATTAGGTCTTAGAAAATAGAGCGGGTCCTAATGTCATCGTTTCTAAATTGTGTCTTATTTTAAAGGAAAAGGCAGAGCAGACACAAACATGCACAGGGGGGATGCAGACACTATGTGAGGAGCTAGCCATACACAAAGGCAGGCCCAGGATTTCCAGCAAACACATCAGGAGGAAAGTTCACACAGAGTCCCAAGGTCAGGACCTTGTGTGGACTTCCAGTCTTCATTTCTCTGCGTGGCTATGACAGCAGGTGCACTACAAGCTTGTTCTTTAGATACCTTGTCTTCTGGACCCTAGAACTCCTTCTTCTCCCTCCATTTCCAGATACCCTTAATACTCCTCCTCCCATACTACCAGCCCTGGTTCTTTAAGTTTTATAATGGTTCTTTGAAAACCTGTTTCTAGGATAGGACCCAGTGTTGGTCCTTCGTTATATTGTTTAGAAATAAGTTATCAGGATTCCTCTTTCAGTGGTATTGTTGTTTCAGCTCACACTATCAACTATTTCATGTGGGTCTTTTTGGGGGGGCAGCAGGGTGTCAGTGGGGATTGTTCATGTATGGAATGGAATATAAAGCCATGGCAAGTAAGTCCTGGGAGTTTTAGGGTTAGGAGGGGAAAAGGGCGTCTTCTTGGGAGCCCTGAAATAGAATCATGAAAAGCAACAGAGAAATGATGACGGTAGGTATGGGTTGGGCTCAAAACGGACAGCCACTCCATGTGCTTTCTACCCCGTTACAGTCTCAGAAACTCACAGTGGCCATTCTACCCTGTCGTGTAGGGTCACTATGCGTCAACATTGACTCGATGGCAGCGAGTTCGTTATTTTTCATTCTTTAAATGTTAACTGGGGACTTGCTATGAGCCTGATCCCATTAAGTACTTTACCTGTATCAACTCATTGAGTTTCCACATCAATCCTTTAAGGTAGTTGTTATTAACTGCCTTTGAGTGGTCCTCCAACTCATGGAGACCCTGTGCATAAAGCAATGAGGCAGGGCTCCATCCTGCCCCAACCCCATAGCACGCATTCCATTAATGGCTGTTCTCCATAGGATGCCCATTGGCTGATTCTTCACAAATAGATCTCCCAGCCTTTCTTCCTTGTCTATCTCAGTCTCCAAACCTTGATGGAACCTGTCCAGCACATGAGCCTCTACGGACAGATGGGGGTAGTCACTCATGAAGTGCGCTGACGACGGGGAATCCAAGCTGGTCTCCTGCATAAAAGGGAAGAATTCTACCACGAATCCACCACTGTCCCCTTAAGGATCTTACTGTCACTCATTTGCAAGTAGAGGACACTGAACCCCAGAGAGACTAGCAAGCAAAGCAGTTGAAGTCAGGTTCAATCTGAAGGTAGTGCGGAGCATGAACGTGGAACCACCTGGCTTCACTGCCTTCCGTGCTGTGAATGGAACTCTGGCTGGGGAGGAATGGGCCCCAGGCTGCACCCGGTGTGTTTGGGGGCATGTTACATTACTCTGAGTTATACGTTCTTCTTTATAAAATGGCAGCATCGGACCCAACCATGACTCAGTTCTGTGCAGTCACTAACCTCCGAGGATCCTTGTGACACGTCTAAAATATTCAAAGTCAGTGGACGTGCTCTTATTTTGGGTACATTTTTGCTGACTGAGCACCAGACCAGGTGTGCAGCTTCCTCTTACGGACGCTACGAATGAAATGCTCTGCCCAAAAAAGCACCCTTTGGCTTTCCCTGGAATCACTTCCTGTATCTGGGATTGACTCAGCTAGTAAATCCAATTCCCATGCCCTTCTTGGGTGGCCCTTCCCCTCGTCTGCAGTAAGATGTGAATGGAGCACAGCCTCCAGAGGCTTCTCTGGTCTCACACTGTGCCGAACTCAAGCACAAGAGGCAAGACAATGGGGAAGGACACAAAGCAGGGGAAGACATGAAAGTCTTGGTAGCTGTTCTAAAAGCATCAGCTCTCCTTCTGGTTGAAAGGTGGTCCCACAGACTGATCAGTCCAGTGTTACTTCAGGATGTCATCACATTTATCAAAGAGCAAATTCAGTGCTCAGTAAGTACCAGTTGATGGATTGGCTAAGAAAATAATGACTCTGTGTATCCCACCTTTCATTTTATTCAGCTAATCTCTCTGGGAATCCAGCGAGGGGTTGTGTTTAGCTCTTGAAAGAGACATCTTCGGCATCTAAGGAGTCGGGGATTTCTCAGGCTGCTCCTGCGTGCTCCGACCTGAAGCCTTCCGGGAGACGGTGAATGACTTGACTCCTCTAAGTACCAAGGAGTTGGCGAGGAATGAGACTCCACTCACGGGCTCCATTCCAGACCTTCGCCATCAGATTCTATGTTTAGAAAAAAAAGTCCTCCGGTGATTTGTTGGCACAGTGGTTTGAGAAGTTCGGTCTCAGTCTATATTGGGAAGGGATTGGAAACCCGGCACCTTGCTGCAAAAGGCATTTCCTGTTTAAATCCGGAAGATTAGTTTGCATTTTTGGAGTCTGTTTGGGCCTAAAGGCAGGAATTGAATAAGTGCACACTCTCCCTTTCTCTAACTCTCTCTCGTCTCCCTTCCTCAGACACACACACACACACACACACACACACACACACACACGCAGTCCAGTGGAGACGACGCAATCACCCTCCAGAGTGATGCTCCAACAATGGCAGTCAATTCGGGGAGCATTGAAACGCTGACAGACACACTCGGGTCTCCTGAAGACCTTTCAGAAAAGAGTGGGCAAAGGAGGCAGCAGTGGTTAAGATCTTTTGGTTTTCCGTTTCAAGACAGGAACTATTTCAAGGAGGCTTTTAAAAAACTAGATGGGTCAGGTGAGGAAACAATTCAGGGAAGTTGACTTCAGGCACAGAGGTATCCAGGTGCTTACACAGGGTCTTCCCAGATCCAATCTTCTTCATTTCTTGTGCTTTCATCTGCTTTGGCTCATACTTTTAAGTAAATTCCCTTCCAGGCTTTATGCTTAACATTCAGACTTGCATACACACCTTGGGATTCCCAAAAGAAAGAGTCTCTTTCCATAGTCCTAAAAATGTTTGATGCCCTGGTTGGGTCCCAGGACCATCCAATCACTGTGGTTGATGGCTGTGAGCTTGAGTCCCCACTCTATATTACTAACAGCTCAGTTCACTTGTCCTAGCTCAGTGTCTCTTCTGTGACATGGCAGAGAGCCTGGCAGTTTGCAATAAATGTTGAGTGTTTATTCATGGGAAACAATGATTAGCATCATTACGGATCTTTATTCTGAAGGGAAGTGACTGAATTTTTCAATATGGGGGGGTTCTATTTCTGTTTGCTAAATAATCTTTCCTTGAGTTCAAGTTTGTGGAGCTCAGTACACACTTCTGTATCTGTTCAAAGTAAAACATAAATAAATAAATAAATAAATACCTGTGTCAGACCAAGTCCTACGAGGAAGTGATGCCATCACAGCAGCTGGCCCAGTAGGAGCGACAAGGACCATTGAAAGAGCATTTCTATGGCGATAGCGGGAGGATGGAGGGAAGGTGGGGGAGAAAGGGGGAACCAATTCCAAGGGTCTACCTAAAACCTCCTCCCTGGGGGATGGACAACAGAAAAGTGGGTGAAGGGAGACATCAGAGAGTGTAAGCTATGACAAAATAATAATTGATAAATTATCAAGGGTTCATGCCAGAGGGGGGTCAGGGAAGGAGGGGAAAAACAAGGAGCTGATACCAAGGGATCAAGTAGAAAGCAAATGTTTTGAGAATGATGAGGGAAACAAATATACAAATGCGCTTGACACAATGGATGGATGGATGGATTGTGATAAGAGTTGTACAAGTCCCCGATAAAATGATATTTTTTAAAAAGGGGCATCTCTAGATTTTAGGTAGCAACTCCCCCATCCCACCAGAAAACATTAAGATGAAAAAATTAAAACCCTCAGGCCCCACTTAAGCACGTGTTGGTGATTTCTCTGTTGTGGTTTTCAGTTAGCCACCAAGCCAGCTCTGGTGCATGCATGCAACCTTGCATTTAATGGAGGGAAATGTCACCGTGTCCTGTGTGGTGTCCATGATCCTTGGTGTGTCTGAGTCCATGGCTGCAGCCATCGTGCGTGCCTTCAAGCATGAGAGGGCTCCCCTTCCAGCACTACGTTGGGCACTATTCTGTTCCAGGGGGTGACTTCTCCTCTAACGCAAATCACCAGGCCTTTCTTCCTGCTCTGTCTCAATCTGGAAGCTCCACAGAAACCAATTTAACAGGAGAGACCCTGATGGTATTCGAAATATTGGTGGCCTAACGTGTATCATATAGCAACCACAAGCTACTTCAGTCTGAAAAACGGACAGATGGGTCCGCAGGCATTTTATATTCAGATTTGAATCCCAATCCACTCTGCAGAAAAAGGTTACAGAGAATGGTTCTGTGTTGGGGTCAGGATCTTAATTTCCACCACTCCTTCCAATTTCTCCACCATGTGTGCCTTTGTCCAAATGGACGCTGGTCATCACACTCACCTTGTGTTATTTCCACACAGGGTACACAGTGGACAGGCACCCCTAAATGTCCCTTCTTGGGCTCATGTAAGGAAGCCTGGGGGCAAGAGAGGCTATAAACGATGTGCCTTCTGCTGTCTGGATTACAAAAAAGTAGGCACAGTCCTCGAAGGTATAAATAAATTCAGAACATGATCTGTAGGAACCAAGTAAGACAAGTGTCTGTAGCAGTGACTGGCCACAGGGCCCTCATCAATTTATGGAGCTCAGGCTTCACATAAGAGAGCAGGCCAACAGGACGCCCTCCCTGTTCTCCTCCCGTTAGCATTAATCTTTCACATACACTTGAGCCTCCTCCTCTTATTACCATCTGAAACAGCTGCCAATGGATAATAATGCACTTGAATTTAACTTGACTATTCACTTTTGAGCCCTAGGTGGTGTGTCAACTAATAGTTTCAGGGGCAGGTCTAGTGTAAACAGCTTACTTAGGCTAACAACAACAACAAAAGGTTATCCGCAGAATGAGGATAAAGACATGGTTAAGAAAACAGACAAGCGAAATGGCAAGGGGAGCCCTGCTGGAGATAGAAGCTTGTTCTCCGAGAATTTATCAGAGGGAAGCTGGGAGAGAGGGAAAGAACAGAGGCTGGGAGGGAGAGACAGCAGGAGAGACTGACCCTATAAGCAGAGGGTTTTCTGTTTACTCATCATTTGAATCATGAGGGCCTCGTTCTCCTCCCTTGGTTCCATCTTCACACATTGAAGGGAAACGCTTGCTGGGGGATTAGGCGAACTGTCCTATTTAATAGAAGGGGGGGGGGGGTGACAAAGAGAAACACCAGACGAATAACAATGATGACCTTCAAACTGCTGAGCTTAGAGGTCCAGCTTTCACTCTGTGCTTGTTGCAATCTCTCAATAACTGATTAAGGGATTAACCACCCAATTTGTTCAAAAGAATACAAGATTTATAGACTCATAAGGTCGGGGGCAGGGGGGGGGGATATACACCTGCATTAGCATAACAATAACATCCAACAGAAGAATCAGACTGAAAAGCAATTTGCCTTTATCCTTTGAATGTTCAAACTATGAAGCAGAAAGTGAGATCTCCCTCCCTTGCAACTAGCTCCAACGGCATGAAGAAGTGTGCACCGGCAGCTTTAGCTGTGCAAACAGGTCTAATTAGAAATGACAGTGCTTCCATTGAATGCAGGTTAATGCCAGGCATATCTACACATGTTTTATCTGGGGATGTTGAAGGGATCCCATCTGATTCCAGCTAGCATCCCAAAGAGGTGAATTTCCAGCTGCAAGAGAGCTGGGGATGTTAAACACTACCTTGTAGTCCAAAGGAGGTGGACCAGACTGGGAGGGTATCATTATGAGCAGTGAGCTCACTCCAGGGAGGCAGGTGCTGGAGAAACAACATAAGCCCAGGTTTTTGTGTTTTAATCTGGTCCCACCCTTTGCTATGCAGACCTGTTTACTGAAAAGGACAAGAATCACATTCCCAGTGTCAGTACAAGAGGAACACGCCCTTTCAGGGAGAGTCCGATGACTTGGCTCTGGCATGGGAATTGGTTTGTTGACCACAAAGGAAATCTGCCAGTACAAGTCAACACAGGCTGCCTTGCCCCTGGGAATAGGCAGCTGACTTCAGGTTCACGTGTCTGCCGGTGTAGGATGCTCCTCACAGGGAGGCATGAGGGCTGCTGGAGAAGGTGCTGCCACTGGTTCTGACCCACCTCTCACCTCCACCTCAGAAGAAGGAACCTCGGGCTGCTGGTTCGAATCTCCAAGCAGGATTTAGTAAAGGCAGTGCCAAAAGAAGAGAGGAATTAGGATTGAGAAAATGAAAGTAACAGGAGCCGTGGTGACATAGTGGGGCATCAAACCAAACCACTAACCACAAGGTCAGCAGTTCGAACTCACCAAAATGTTGCCTGGTCCGGAGGCAGCTGCGCCATAGAACAAAGGAATGGATGAGCCCCTTGTTGCAGCCACTGTGTCGATCTATCTTCTTAAGGGTCTTCCTATTTTTGTTTACCCCCTCTTTTACCACGTACGATGTCGTGCTCCAGGAACTGGTCCCTTCTGATAATATGCCCACAGTAACCAAGACAAAGTCTCCTTTGCTCTCTTCTACAGAGCATTGTGATCATACCTCTTAGGTGATGCAAATGGTAACATGTTTGGTCAACTAACCAGGAGGTTAAGAGTTCAAGTTCACCCAGAAGCACCTCTGAAAAAAGCCTTGGCAATCTACTTCTATAAACTGAGCCATTGGAACCCTATCGAGCACGTCTGGACTGGACACATATAGCGGTCACTATGCATTGGAGTAGACTCGATGGCCAATGGTTCACTGGTTAACATGATCTTAACTTCTGATTATTTGAGAATATTCCTTTACAAGGTTTCATCATTTTTCTATCCCCTTGCAATCTTCCCTCATCTGCTCCCACTTCCGTTGGAATCAAAGTGCCCATTCTCCACAGAGCTACTGCAACTGCTTGTTCTAGCTGGAGTTTCATAGTCTCTGCACTCATTCTGCCAATTAGCTTTCCTTCTTTCAAAGCCTGTTGCAAGTTCATCTCAGCGAAGAGTACCTGGGTGGTGCAAATAGTGTCTTCTGCTGGGTCTTCTAGGGGAACAAAACTACTGACGCTTGTATGTCTTTGTCTATAGCAAGAGATTTAGGTCCAGAAATGGCTTACATCATTGTAGAACTAGGTAAGTCCAGTCTGGTTCAAGTAAGGCTTCTCCTGACAAACAGGAATCAGGATGACAAAACAGTGGCGGGGGCACAGCCTGGTGGATGCAGAGTTAAATGCATCCGATGTTAGCCAAGTGACTCTACCGTTAATAGTCCACCTATGGCTCCTGAGACCAGCTGGTGACACAACAGGAGATCGTTGGGCCAGATGCAAGCTCCAGCTCCAGCAGAAGTCGAATAGCCAAAGATGATTCATCTCAACTCAGTCTCTCATACAAATGGCCGCACTCCCAAGGAGGAGCCAGTAGGTGGTCACCCAATCGATAGGTTGGGTTCCATCGCTACTTACCCAGGAAGAACAGGTTGACATAATCCCTACCTTTCGAAAATGTTTCAGTGCCCAACTTCTAGCTAGTTCAAAGGTGGGCCCTTTGAACCCACCCAGCGGCACCTCAAAAGAGAGACCTGCCGACCTGCTTCTGAAAAAACAGGCATTGAGAGCCCTGTGGCGCACAGTTCTACTCTGAGCAAATGGACTCCCCATGAGTTGGAATCACCTGGACAACAACTACCAAAAGGAGCCATTTTGGGAAAAGCAAAACACCATCCACCACTATACTCACCGTGATCCACAGCCCTGGGTGGCTGCCCACTCACGCGACTTTGGGTTGTGCTGTGTCGCTTTACTGTTTTTGTTAGTGATCTTTCACCGGCCCCTCCCAGCAGGCAAAAACCAAATTTCAAACTCACTGCCATCGAGTCAATTCCAACTCTTGGAGACCCTACCAGACAGAAGCAAATTGCCCTTGTGGATTTCCAAGACTGTAACTTAACAAAAAAATCCTTTTATTGAGGGCTTGTCCAACACTTATCAGAATCCATCCATCCATCCATTGTGTCCAGCACATTTGCACATTTGTTGCCATCATCATTCTCAAAACATCTGCTTTCCGCTTGAGCCCCTGGCATCAGCTCCTCATTTTTCCCCTCCCTCCCCATGCTCCCTCCCTCATGAACCCTTGATAATTTACAAGTTATGTCTTACACTAAGACAGTAACTTTTTATAGGAGTAGAAAACCTCCTCTTTCTCCCCAGGGGCAGCTGGCGGTTTCAAACTGCTGACCTTGTGGTTTGTAGCCCAACTCTATTACCAGGGCTCTGCCGCAAGAGCAGACCTGACTACTCATTGCGCTCCTCTTGCCCTCAGCCTCCAGTACCTTGGGGATAGTACTTGAAGTTAGCTCACTTGAAATCTACCAAACGAAACAAAACAATAATCCCCTGGCACTATGAGTTAATCCCAACTCATAGTGACCCCATAGAGCAGAGTAGAACCGATCCATAGTGCCCCTGGGCTGGAAATCGTCACAGGATGTAACAGACTGCTACATCTTCCTCCCATGGAGCAACTGATGAGTTCCAACTGCCATGGTCCAGGTCATCAGCAACTGAGCACTCAACCCCTGCGCCATCGGCGCCATGCTTGTCACAGGGACCCTGTTGTCTACTGCCAGAATCCAGTAACATCATCTGATAAAGGAATTTTTCCTATGTGAAAAGGAACATTAAAAAGTGTCCTAACGATATACAATCAAGTCTTTGCTTTTTCTATATTAAGTAAATCATCTATCATCTTTTCAGACAGGAATACCAACTACACTAATTGGAACATTTGGAAAAAATCAAGAACACATGACTACCGACTATACAATCTCTATTCAAGCAACGGAATCCGAGTTAATTCCTGTAATTCTTTCAGCACCAGGAGCCAGGGTCCTCTAGAACATACAACTGCTGAGTGCTAAATAGGATCCTGAACTTAGTGAGAGATGTGCTCAGAGATTTGTTCATTCGCGGTCTCTGCTCGACCCCTTCGCCCTAGAAGGAAATAGGAAAGTGTGCGAGTCTTTTGGAATGGATTCCTGGCACCCTATCAAAATGAACCCAAATCCTTAGGAGGTTTGGGGCTGGCTGGGAGTGGATCAGGGCCAGCTGAGGGGATAACTAAAATCAAACTCGAAGCTTCGGTGAATGAGAAATGAGTGGGGGTAGGAGGGGGTAGGAGGTAGGGGACAAAATGGCAATGAGAACTAAGAGTGAAGTCATGTGGAGCTAACGATCCTCATTCTCACCGATGCCAAAACGCCACGGGGGCTTCACAGTGTGAGAAGAGCACCCCGAAGGATCCATTTTTGTGCTGGTCAAAGTGATCCCCCCACATGGCTGCTTTGAAAAGCATCCCTAATGTAACACAGGTTCTCTTGGCCATTGCCTCTTGCTGTGCCCTAACCTCTCAGTAACCAGTTGGTGCAGGGTCAGCTGAGGCTCACTCAGCATCCTCCACCTCAAGGGTTAATTTGTTGGAAGTGTTTGTGTTCTAACACTTGTCTCAGACACAAATGCGTTCCGGCCACCTGGTTTTTATAAGGCAGGGGAGGAGGGGTGCCAAGGAAACATATTCATGATTTATAATACGAAACCATTTTTTCTGATCATTTTCCACTAAAGGGAGGAAAGAGATTAATTGGCATGAAGCAATGTCCAAGGTCATCTCAGTGGCTTTTCACTGATTCCTAGCGGCAGAGCATTTTAAAGTTGGACAGGACCTTCATCTCACCTGCCTCCACATTTTCCAGATGAAGGATCCAAATCAGAAATCATCCACCACTTCTCCAAGGTGACATAGTGTTACTGGCAAAGTCAGATTTAAAATAAAGGTCTCCAGACTCCACCCATGTCGCCAGCTTTATCAAGGTATCTCCTCCCAATTGGATGAGAAGCTACGGTGATGTAGCATCTCTGGGCAAAATAGTATGGTGCTACGTCAAAGAACATAGGCTGGTCGAAAGTTACCATCCACCTTGCAAAAACTCCATGAGTCTCAAAGCTCTCAGAAATATTAATGGTTTGACAATCTCTCTTTAGGAAGACACAGGTATGTTTTTGATATCTGAGATCATTCATTGGTGCCAAGAACAAAAGCCAATTCCTTATGATTCCAAACACTCATCCTATAAGCCGCACCACCCATGGAGCCCTCAGGGCACACGTTCAACTTTCAGAAGAGCCACTGGCTTACCTACACCGTGTGTCTTCTGGGACCATGAAGTTACCCAAAGAATACATGCATGCTAAAATAGACATTCACAAATCAACTTCCTACAAACGTGGATCCACTCAGATCACGTCTGCTGGCTGCCTTCAATATCATTTTACAGTTTGTAATCCCAGGTTCAGCATTCCTAAAATGATTTTTCTAAAATGGCCTAGATAATCCAATCTCCTACAGAAAGAAGACTTCCGTCCTTCAAGCAGAAGGGCAAAGTCTGCAGAGCCAGCCCTAGGAGACATGTTTGCTCTTTTGCTTCCTGACTGTCCCAGCTTGAACCCTGCTCCCTCCCGCGGCCCTGCCTCTCACACACACTTCCTGACCTGCTTGGGGAACAGCTGCCCCCTAACCCTGCATTACATGTTGGTGGCAAATGCTGACCTTCCAGGCCTCTCCCTTTCATGTTGTCATTTGAGCAGAAAGACAGCTGCTCGCCATTACACTCAAAACACCCTTCGTCTACGAGTAGAATGTGGTGAAGTCATTCCCTCGGGCTTCCCGTGGTGCCCTTCGGTAGACCCTCACATTTGGCCCGCAAAGGTGCACCAGAGCTAAATTCCACTTGGTGAACCATGTTCCTGCAGGTCAACAGCCCTTCCTTTTCAGACGTTTCCATGGTCTCCCATTCCCGTTCCCTCTTCCCAGTCCCATTTGCCTAACGGCCCTCCTTCCCCTTGGGTTTCCTAGGGGTGGGGGGGAGCAGGGGGCAGAGACAAAAGGGAAGACGACAAGGGACATGTCGTGCTTGGGACTGTTCAAAGCCTCAGTAAGGCTCAGCAGACAGGGCTTGTCTAGTCTACACTTTTTCGTGTGTGTGTGTGTGTGTGTGTGTGTGTGTGTGTGTGTATGTGTGTGTTGGGCATTCGTTGACTCCTCCCCCCACACACCCCCACAAAAAAAACAGGACACACAGAATATTTGGGGAAAAGATGTATCAATGGGATTCACATCAATTTATTTTGGGCTAAGGTAGCAGAATACACCTTTTGAAGTTTATATTAATATTTCCCAGGATATTTTGTGACTATTCTAATAAATTACTTCCTCGTTGTTCTCATGCTATAAATCCAGATTGTAGGACAGAGGGAGAGGATGAAGAAAATCCGAAATAATAGAGAAGCACTAGAGAAAACAAAAAGGAGGACGAAAAAGCATATCCAAAAAAAAGAACTTGATATGCCTACTTTTTTCCAAACCTTTTATTGGCACGCATTTTACATATCCTACAATTCAATAGTTCAATAATCTAGTCGTATCTAGGGAGAATTGTACCATCATTACCCCATCAATTTTAGATCATCCCACACCCCGTGGTTGCATCACCTTTAAAATGAGTTATGCAATCACGATCCCTTCTAGTTCTCCCTCCCCTGCCCCATCTTCATTAGTTACTGCCCAAATCCCCTTTTCCCCCTGGTCACCCATCCCCCACCCCTGCATTCCCTATACCCCCCTGTATCAGTTCTTATCATTATGCGTCAACTCCTCCTGTGCTTCACAGATGGGAGACGCAACCAAAAACAATATAAAACAAAGTCACACTAAGGTGGTAAGGATAAAATCATAATAGTACAAAGTCAAAAATACAAACAATGAACACGCCTACTTTTAATAGGAGATTCAACTCACTCTTTGGGATTCAACTTCCATAGCTCTAAGTATGGAGACTCATTTCGACCCTATAGGATAGAATAGACCTGCCCCTGTAAGGAGTAGAAAGCTACAGCTTTCTCCCATGGAGGAGCTTGTGGTTTTGAACTGCTGAGCTTGAGGTTAAGCAGCCCGATCTGTAACCCTCGATGCCATCAGGGCTCCTCATAGGGTTGCTATGAGCTGGAATCCATTTGATGGCGGGGAATTTTGAAGTTTTTAAATGAAGAGAAGACAGTCTCTGACTAACAAGGTAGCTGTAAAAGACACATGCATCGTGTTCATGGAAACATGCTCTAAGTAATGATTATCAGAGTGACAGTTTAATCTTTGGTCAACCTACCTCAGTTTGTTTTATCCTAGCGTTGTTGCGGCTGCTTCTTTTTTAAAATCATTTTATTGGGGCTCGTACAGCTCTTATCACAATCCATCCATCCATCCATTGCGTCAAGCACATTTGTACATTTGTTGCCATCATCGTTTTTACAACATTTTCTTTCTACTTGAGGCCTTGGTATCACCTTCTCAATTATTTTCCTCCTTCTCCCACCCTCCCTTCCTCATGAACCCTTGATAATTTATAAATTATTACTATTTTCATATCTTACACCGTCCACTCTCTCCCTTCACCCGTGTTTCTGTTGTTTGTCCCCCTGAGGGAGGTGTTATGTTGATCATTGTGATTGGCCCCCCCTTCCTCCCCCCATCTTACCCCTACCTTCATGGGGTCACTACTCCCATTATTGTTCCTGAGGGATTTATCTGTCCTGGATTCCATATTTCGAGAGATCTTATCTGTACCACTGTACAAGCTCTGCTCTAGTGAGATTTGCAAGGTAGAATCGGGGTCATGATAGTGGGGGTAGGGGTGCAGAAGCATTAAAGAACTAGAGGAATGTTGTATGTTTCATTGGTGCTATAATATCCCCTGGCTAGCTCATTCATTCTTTGTGACTCTTCTGTGAGGAGGATGACCAATTGTCTGTAGATGGGCATTAGATCTACTTTCTACCCGCCCCCACCTCATTTGCATTGATGTGATTATTTGTTCTGGGTCTTTGTTGCCTGATACCTGATCCCATCCCATTGATAACTCATGATCACACAGGCTGGTGTGCTTCTTCCATGTGGGCTTTGTTGCTTCTCAGCTAGATGGCTGCTTGTTTAAAGAAGCGCACCGCCTGTGTGATCAGGAGGCACTGAAGGGATCAGTTATCAGGCATCAAAGAACAAAAAATCATATCATTGTGCGCTCACCTCCGTGATACGATTGCTGAAGACAAATGTGTGCATAAGAAAATGTGGTGAAGAAAGCTGATGGTGCCCAGCTATCAAAAGATATAGTGTCTGTGGTCTTAAAGGCTTGAAGGTAAACAAGCGGCCATCTAGCTCAGAAGCAACAAAGGCCACATGGAAGAAGCACACCATCCTGTGTGATCACGAGGTGTCAAAAGGATCATTGTGAATAAGGGAGAGTGCATATTGGGGACCCAAGACCTATCTGTAGGCAATGTGACATCTCCTTGCGGAAGGGTCACAGGGAGGAGATAAGCCAGTCAGGGTGTGTGTTGCAATGATGAAAAATACAACTTCCCTCTAGTTCCTAAATGCTCCCCCCACCCACCCAACTATCATGATCCCAATTCTACCTTACAAATCTGGAGAGACCAGAG
>NW_022103899.1:46748158-46753685 GCF_000313985.2 Echinops telfairi | reverse complement strand
CTTGACACAATGGATGGATGGATGGATTGTGATAAGAGTTGTATGAACCCCCAATAAAATGATTTTTTTTAAAAAGACCACAGACGCTCTATCTTTTGATAGCTGGCACCATCACCTAGCATTGCTTCTTATTCACTCTGTGACCTTGGAAAATTCAGTTAACCTATCTGACTCTTAGTTTCCTCATCTATAAAATGGGAATTACAGCAGGAGCTGTAATTACTCGTAGAGCTTAAAAAAAGAAGAAGACAATGCTTAGTACCTACAAATACTTTTTCATCAGTTAGTTATTTATATCCTCAGCAGCAATATTTACACAGAGCTACTATGTGCCAGACATTGTTCTAATTTTTTATGTGTATGAAATCATTTAATAGCAGAAAAGGACTGTTAAATATCTCTTGAGTTTGGAAATTCATGCAAGGATTCTTCCTGCCCACAGGTACTGCCAGTCCTAGCTCAGTCCTTCTACCTTCTCACACTTACTTTTTACTCTCCTTATCCCCAAACTATCCCTCAACCCTGCATCCATCAATACCAGGTGCCCACCTTTCCAGGTGAAGGACAGGAAGAGGTCTAGGAGAGAGCGTGCGCTTGTAGACTCCCTCTGTGCTTTCTGATGGAGATACCCAGGTAAAGCCATGAACAAATTTATGATTGGGCACTCAGGTCTAGACTTGAGCAGCATTGCTCTGTAGGTGTTTCCCAGAACACCATCCCATGAGAGCTTAGGAACAAAAAAGATTCTATGGAATTGAGAATGACGCATGCTATATAGTAAGCTGGTAAAGATTCACATGAATGTACCTTTAGAAGTAAAGAAACTTGCACAAATTTGCTTATAGAAATTTTCCAAACCCAAGTGGTCACAGAATCCTTATTTCTGTACTAACACTTCCTATAGAACACAATTTGGAAAAACTGTGTCCATTGAGTAACATGCTTCCTTTTCTAGAAGTAGCACCATCTTTTGTGCAATCTAAAACAATCAATCTGATAAGCACATTTGAGATTGACTGCAATAGATGGGGAGAGGAAGTGTCTCTGGAGCACACAGCTAGCACCAAATCACACCATGAGGAGATCATGAGTGTGGCTCACCCAATAATGTGAGACACGTGGTGAATTGAATTTCTGTCCGATTGCTGTGAGGTTCTGCCCTGTGACTTGCTCTGGCAAATTAAATATAAGTGGAAGCACCACATGACTGTTCCAAAAAGGAATTTTAAGAGTTAGTATGTAAGTGTGCCTGACGCAACCCATGGTATTTTCGATCACCTCATATGCATGTGAAAGACATCATGCATAAGGAAGATTGACAGAGAGCTGATGTAGGCTAATTGAAATGGACTGCCAAACTTGTGCTGTAATCAGTATAGCCACAATGCTCTGTAGAAGCATGGATGGAGAAGCTTGACTCATGGACTTAAGATAAGTTATCAAGCTGGACAGGCCCTTGGAGAAGGACATCATGCTTGGTAAAGTAGTGGGTCAGTGACAGAGAGAAAGACCCTCAACAAGATGGAATGGCACATTGGCAGTCACCATGAGATCAAGCAAGTATGAGGGCATCCTAGGGCCCGGCAAAGATTTGTACTGTTGTACACAGGGGTACACAGAGATTTGTTCTGACTCAACAGTATCTCGAAACAGTAGCATTGCTTGATACCATATCGTTTTCCCATGCAGGGAGTGAAGAGTGGGTGGGCAGGGCAGGTGGTTAACTTTAAGTGTCCATGTTGAGATAGTGTGTCCATTAGTGTGGACTATGATAAGCCAAGTCCTTTTAAGATTCATGGCCGAAGTGTAGTGAGAAAGAGAAAGTAAGCTTTCTTAATTTAAACCAATAAGATTTGGGGGCCTTTTGTTATCGTAGATTAACCTACTTTAATTAAACTAATTGTCAAAAAGTCAGTCAACTCCACTTAATGGCAACTCCGTGTGTTTGAAAGCATAACTTCATTCCATAAGGTTTGCAATGGCTATGGTCTTTTGGAAGTAAATTCCCGGGTCTTTCTTCCAACGCACTTCTAAACGGATGTGGACCACCAATCTGTAGCCAGGTGCTTAATCATGAGCACCACTCGAGGAGTCCATTAGCTGTTCTAATACACACCAGCCATTCAGCTACTGTCTTTGCCCTTGCCCTTACTCAGCATCTGTCTCCCTCCATTTCCATGTTTGTCTGATACGTCATGGCTCCCATTGGCCTGAGTTTGCGTCCTAAAAAAAAAGAGAAAAAAAGCCTGCTCTTTTAAAGAACGGGGTACGAAAATTTCTCAATACTTGTCAGCTTCACCCACTCCCCATTCATGGCTTCTCCCACTGTGTGGGCAGGATCAGCCTCCACGGTTTAGAAAGATTCATGCGTAATTTTATTGAAAAGGAAAATCAGTGCATTCCCTTTGTAGATGGTACGGCTGAATAATTCATTGGAAAGCTTCATTATCTATAATTGTGATGCCACACACTTTAAAATAAAGTATTGCACATATCAAACATCCCTGATACATTTCCTAGCAAATATGTGCACATACGTAATCAGCTGTGGTAATCAACTGCACATCAACAAAGGGATCCGAGTGTTTCAGGGGCGGAAAGACGCCGTTACAGTGAACAATCATTTGGCAGTGTGGCTTATTTTAATAGACACATCACTTTAAAATAAGTCTTCACCATCTGCTGCAGCCTCTAATTACAAATGCAACAAGAACATAATTCACAATTGCATCATTAAAAAGTAAGACATAAGGGATTTAATGCATGCCTGTGTCCTTTTTTAATGCAGCAGGCGTCTGTTCATCTTTTCTTATGTTTGGGGCACAAATTGGTGGTAAAAGTTTCTTCCCTACATGCTGAAATTTCCAGAGAGCTCTGGAGACAAGAGGAAATCCATATAAGGGTACTTAGTCACCATAAATATTCATAGGCTATAATCCTATTGATATTAGATTTACTTGTCAACACTGCATTTCATATGCAAAAAGAAAAAAGCTATCTTCAAACAATTTACAAATGAAGATTAAAAAAAAAAAAGTCTATTCAGCAAGAAAAGGCAGTTGAATCTGACCAATGCAGATAGCTTAAAAATTCACATCTGGTTTCGGTATCTATAATAAACTCACCTTTTAGCAGCCCGTTTTCCAAATGTTGAGCAAAATTAGCCAACCATGCAGGCCTCTGTTAAGTTCATAATTTATATCAGAATATACAGTGTGAAAGTCTCCTGATTAATGTCAGTTCTCTATTTTTACTCCTAGCCCCTGTCGTGGTTTAATGCCACTTCAGCATGGATTTTCTTTTCGATGTCAAGGGAACACTATTATTGTAGGGTGTGTCTTAGATTAATCTGTTTTAAGAAAATAAAGGAGATTGAACAAACAGGCAAGTGCGTGGGCAGACAGAGGGGAAGAAAGATGTTAAGCTGCATGAAGATCGCCAAAGTGCAAGGACTCAAAAGAGAAGACTTTCCTCTGAATTCGAACTTCCAGCTACTAAACCTCTAGCTTCTTAAATAAAAACAGATTTCTGTTCAGTAAAGCAAAAAGCAAAACAAACAAATAAAAAACCCCAAAGAGAAACACCTCCTGGTTCTGCATGCTTCTCATGATCGGCTGCGGATGGAACCACCATGAGTTGTAGGATTTTCATTGGCCAGTTTTTAGAAGTAGATAAACAAATCTTTAAAATCTTTATTCCTACCAGGCCTTTCTTTCTGGGAAGAACGAAACAATTGTGTGTGTGTGTGTGTGTGTGTGTGTATGCACATGCGTTCCTATGGTTCCTTTAGTAATTTCTTAGAAGAAGAAAAAAAAGCCCAGGAGTCTTGGTAGTACAGTGGGTTAAGTGGTAGGCGCTAACTGAAAAGTCCGTGGTTCCAACCCACCTCCCACATCACAGGAGAAAGATGAGGCAGTCAACTCTGTAAAGATTGACAACCTCCGAAACCCTATGGAGCAGTGCTTCTCTGCCCTAAAGGAACATTACTGGTGGAACCGGCACAGCGGCAGTGAATTTGGCTTTGGTTTTAAGCAGTCATAGCAGCCCCAATAGTAAAGCACTCAATTGCTGATCAAAAGGTGGACAGTGCAAATCTAGCAGCTACCCCTTGGGAGAAGGAAGTGGCCCCTTACCTTCCATAGAGATGTAGAGTCTTTGAAACCCAGTAGGGCACTTCCGCAAGGACTTCTAGGGCTGCTGGGAGTGGAAATGAACTCTACTCTAGGGCATTGCACTTGGATGCCAAACAGCAAGCTGCTCATTGGAACTCACAAGTGGCTCCCTGGGAGAAAAGCAGTGCTGTGGATTTCTGAGACTGTAAATCTTTAAAGGAGTTGAAAGCCCACTCTTTCTCTCTTGGAGCTACTGATAGTGTTGAACTGCTGTTCATGGAAATCACAGTCCACATCGTAACCACTACACCACTAGGACTCCTTCCCCTTGGGAGAAAGGAACTGGCAATAGAGCCCCGGAAAGACCCAGCCTATAGAAAAGCCCTCCTTTGTCCTATCGTGTTGCTATGGGTCTGAAGCGGCTTAAAACACAGTAACAGCAAGAACAATTCTCAACAAACACTAACAGCTTCATTAAACTCTTGTAGATATCCCGGTCTACCAGAATCCTCCTCCTAATGGTTGATGTTATTTTTAATAGGGTGTGCAAGTCTTTTGTAAGCAACGCTGAGAGAAAAATATTAATTGCCTGCTTGGTTTCTTCTCCCCAAGCAGTTTGTTTTATGGATATTGGCCAGTGGCATGTAATCCATTTCCCTGAGCTCATAGAGCATTTGAAATACAAGACAATTTTACCACAAAGTTATATTAACAAAATATGCTGTATAGTTTATACCCAACATTAGGCCCAGGATGGTCAATGGAAGCTGAGAATTCCTGGTGTCTCGGTGTGAAAAATCCACTAACCTCACCCATAACCACTGATAATTTATTACTTCTCTAAGAGGTTACCTTGGGATGAGCTCATGACTATATTCAACCTCCTACCATTTCCCAGGATCTCAATAAAGACCAACACTTGGAAATAACCTATGATCCCCTTTCAGGTCCTATTTAGTCAACAATCTCCTTTAACATAATAGATACCTTTGATCTTTCTTCCTAGATATCATGACCCTTGCCTTACAGTTATTGTTTCTCACAAGATGTCCACATCAGAAAAGTAGTGAAGTCAGATTAACTTTCCACTCATCGGAAGGAGGATTACCTCAGTTTATGGCTGATGGTCGCCATCTTGTCTCCATCCACACAGATTACTTCTCCTGCCCTGATCAGAGTCACTTCCTGTCCTCGGAGGTGTTGGGATGAGGGCCTCTTTCAACCCAGTCTCCCAATCCACCTTTAGGGTACAACCTTTTATTATAACGCATAGCCCTAACCAGCAAATATAACCATATGGTTTTCTGCATCCTGCTAATATTAGATATGACTGATATCACATATTTTATATATATATATAGCTTGTATCTTTTCTCTCATGAAACCAATCATTAAAATTCTTGGGTTTTTTTTTT
>NW_022103899.1:46719514-46748058 GCF_000313985.2 Echinops telfairi | reverse complement strand
AAAAGTTTCTGTAACCCCAATTTAAGCCATTATCCTAATAGCCATCACAATGGGCATTATTATGTTCACAGAATCCCACATACATAAAATTAATTCCCAAAGGTATCGGAGCTACAAACAAGCGGATAAGAACATAACAGGTTAAAAACCATTTAAACAGAACTAGAAGTTTTCATACTGATCTCAATATCTTATATCTGTAAAGATAGGCTTTATATGTGTAAAGTGATTTCCCAACCAAACCTATCACTTCATTTCCTCATACCATGATTTCATTTTCCGACTGAAGAGTTAAGTCTTAGAATCAAAGGCAGGGGGACCTAAGGAAGACTTAAGAGGGCAAATACAATTTCTCTGTGTCTTCTGTTACAAAGGAATACTCTTAAACCACCTCAGAGAATGGGAGCTCTCTATTAACCTTTTCCAGAAAGTTCAGAAGGAGCACACACACACACACACACACACACTCACCTTCCCGGGGGCACCTGCCATTATACTCCCCTCCCCTCTCCTCCCCCAATAAAGTAATGTATTCCATGGCCTCCCAACCCCAATACACAGGAAGTCCCTCCTATACACCCTGCTGCATCCTCAAACCTGGCTCTTTTATCAGTGGAAAACCAGAACAGCTGCCCATTCTTCAGAACAATAAATAGCCTTTCCTGTACTTTCAAGATTTATTGATTGAGCTTCCCCCAGCCTTGTTGTCTCTTGATCAAGTAACATAAACACTTTTAGGTTGTCATTATTTTTATTTTGCTGATGTTATTTGCTCAGCGCCAATCCCTTGCCATAAAAAACGTTTTAACAGTGTTTTTCCATGAGGTTTTTCTGGTTTGTTTAGCCATATCAAATTTTAACAGTTATGACTTCTGCCATTTTGAGTTTTCTTTATTTCCACAAAGCTCGGTTGCCCCAGATCAAATTTTTCACGTCTAAATTTTGTCAAGAAGATTTAATTTTGCCGTCAATTTTTGAGCCTATCATAAATTCTACCGTGAGTCGTTTCAGTCATTGTCAGTTTTGTTTTGTTTTGATCATTTCTATCCATAATAGCCATTATGAATTTGATAGCAGAAAGATAGCTTGTATTTATTGCTTAGCGAGCCCATGAGAGGATTGTCAGCAGTCTTTGTGAAATGGAGATCAAGGCAAGAAGCAGGATATAAAAAGAGGAGACAGAAGATTGAAGGCGAGACCCACAAGGAGGTCAAACAAAGATCCACAGAGGGACAGAAACTACGAGGAAAAGCACAGCTGTTTGGGTAGATTAATCCATAGAGATAGTATTTCAACAGGTTCCCCTGATGAAGTGGTGGAATCCAGGTTTGGGCAGGTGTTTGTCCTTGGTGAGCTTTATGGTTGGTAAAGTCAAGAACTAACAAACGATTGGCAAAAGACACACAAGGATGGACCCAGGGGAACTTGTTCAGTCTAAAAGTGATCAAACATGCAACTCAGGGGCACTGATGATTATAAGTGATCGAAATGGGAAAGTGTGAAACAAAGAGGAAGGATCCATAGTTGAAAATATGGCTTTGGTGATAGAAAGGATGGCTGAGATCACATGATAGAATGTTGTAAGACCAATGACTTATTCATTGCAAATACCCCTTTTTAGCAACAGATACAATACACAGGAGTCAAATAAACTGTATCCGTAGAAATGGATGATGAAGAAAATTATTATCCTCAGTTAGAACACGGCCAGGGGCCTCCTGGGGAACAGGCAATCAAGTACACACAGGGAAGTTCAAGTTGAAGCTAAGGAAACATTTTCTGAAACCCACGTGAACCAAAATACAGCTTGACTATAACCCACTTGAACTTAGAGACCACCTGAAGGACAGATTCTTGCACTGAACACTAATAACTGAAGATCAGACTATTTGTGGTATGACATCAAAATTATAATACCAAAAGAAAGCAAATGATCATTAAAAAGGGGAGGGGAGAGTGGGGACGGAGGGGAAAAATGAGGACATGATGCCAGAGCCTTAAGTGGAGAGCAAATGTTTTGAGAATGATGAAGGCAATGAATGTACAAATGTGCTTTACACAGTTGATGTTTGTATGGATTGTGATAAGAGTTGTATGAGCCCCTAATAAAACGATTTTAAAAAATACAGGAAAGACTAAAAGTATCTAAATAGATGTCAGAAAAGACTCTGAAACATGGTTGCTATTCAATATAGAAGAAGCTAAATCATTACACTGCCAGGGCTCCCAAAAAGCAAATAGAAGAAATAACGAAGAAAAAATTTCTGAGCAGAAAATACCAAAGGACAGACAGAGAGGACAAAGTAAATTATTATAATAAAATATGCAAATATTTGGAGTTAGAAAACAAAACCAAAGGCATAACATGCTCAGCATTTCTCAAACTGAAGGAACGGAAGAAAATATTCAAGCCTCCAGTTTCAACACTGAAGGATTCCATGGGCATAATATTGAACGATCAGGAAGCATCAAGAGAAATGGGAAAAACAGAGTCAATGCATCAAAAAGAATTGTCTACGTTCAACCCTTCAGAAGATATCATAGGATTAAGGATTTGGAAGAACGGATGGCAATCTGCACTATAGGCACTGGAGAAACACAAGTACCACTTGTTTACTGACTACTAACAGGAATAGTTCAACAAAGACTTGCAGCACTGAAAGTACTCATTAGTCTATGCCAACAAATTTGCAAGACAGCTATCTGGCCAACCAACTGGAGAAGATGCACATTCCTGCCCCTTACAAAGAAAGGTGCTCCAATAGAATGTGCAAAATATTTTTTAAACAATATTACAAAAATGAACTTTGATTAAAGATACTTCAAAGATGGTTGCAGTAATACATACAAAGGGGACTTCCAGAAAGTTAGGCTGAATTCAGAAGAAGACATGATAAAAGCCAGATGGATCTTAGTGGAAAACAAAAAATACCAGTAGAGGTTTGTCTGTGCTTTGTTGACTCTCCTCAAGCACTCGATTGTGTGAGTCATTGCAAAGTATCGATACCGTTGCAAAGAGTGGGAACTTCAGAACACTTCATTGTGCTCATAGAAAAGGCAGACCTTCAAACAGCACAAGGAGGGATTGTTATAAAATCGGGAAAGATGTGCATCAGAATTGCATCCTTTGGCCATACTGATTCGATCTGTCTGCTAAGCACATATTCTGAGACACTGGCTACATGAAGAAGAATGAGACGTCAGAATTGGAGAAAGGTTCATTAACTTACATATGCAGATGACCCAAGCTTGCTTGCTGAACACAAAGAAAATGTGAAGCACCTAATGATGAAGATAGAAGAATTCAGTCTTCAGTAGGGATGATAGCTCAACATAAATAAAAACCCTCACAACTGGACAAATAGATCCTCATGATTGATGGAGACAAACTTGGAAGTTGTCAAGGACTTCATTTTACTTGAATCCATAAGGAACACCCATGAAAACATCTGTCAAGAAACCAAAAAAACGTATTCCATTGTATAAATCTGCTGCAAACAACCTCTTCAAAGTGTCAAAAACAAAATCAAAGCTGTCACTTGGAGGACTGAGGTGTACCTAGCCCAAGCCATGGTCTTTCCCACTGCCTCCTTTCCATACACAATTTGGACACTGCATTGGATGAGTCGAGAAGAACTGATGCGTCTGAAGGACGGTGCTGTGCATGTCCATGGCTACTAGAAGAGCGAATTTTTCTTGGAAGAAACAACCAAAATAATATCCCTTAAAAGAGAGGAAAGGGAGCTTTAGTTCCATGTTCTTTGGACATTTTATATTATCAGGAGAGACGAGTTCCTGGAGGACATTATGTTGAGTAAAATAGAAAGTCAGAGATAAAGAGAAAGAACTTGAATGAATGGGTTGACCTTGTGGCTGCAACAATGGGCTCCAACATAACATTTGTTTGGATGGCTCAGGACCTTTTCGATCTGCTGCACAGTCTCTATGAGTTGAATCAACTTGACAGAGCCTAACAGCACCAACTAAAGTAGACTCCAATACATCAACAAGCATGAGGATGGCACAGGACTGGGGAGCTTTGTGTAGAGGAATTAGCTGGGAGTCAGAGCTAACCTGATGGAAAGTAGCCGCAGTGTCCGACAGCTTCACCATTGTAACTACTTTTCAGCTCCTGTCCAATTTCATCAAAACAGATTTTATAGGAAATAGAGGGAAAAACTAGGAGGCAAAGACATTTATAGAGTTATAAATATAGGCTCGTATATATGTAAATATATTAATGTATAGGTAAAGGGATACAGGTCTTTATCCATATATTTATATATTAAGTATCAAGGTAGCAGATGGACATTGGGCCTCTACTCAAGTCCTCCCTCAAAGAGAGAATACTTTGTTCCAGTAACCTGGCATTCTTTGATGCTCACCTTCCTGATACAATCACTAAAGTCAAAATGGGTGCATGAGCTCATGGAGTGAAGAAGCTGATGATGCCCAACCATTACAAGATACAGCATCTGGGGTCTTAAAGGCTTGAAGTTAAACAAGCAGTCATCTGGCAGGGAAGCAACAAAGTACACATGGAAGAAGCAAACCAGCTTGTAAGATCACGCAGTGTGTATGGGATCAGGTATCAGGCATCAGAAGACCCAAAACAAACAATCGTATAAATGAAAATGAAGGGGTTCGGAGTGGAGACCCAAAGCCCATCTTTAGAGAATTGGACATCCCCTCACAGAAGGGTCACAAGGAAGGGATGAGCCAGCCAGGGTGCAGTATAGCACCTACAAAACATTTCTCTAATCCTTTAGTGCTTCCTCCCCCACACCACTATCATGACCCCAGTTCTACTTTGCAAATTCTTCTAGACCAGAGCATGTACACTGGTACAGATAAGAGCTCTCAACACACAGAATCCAGGACAGATAAACCCCCCAGGAACAATAATGGGAGTAGCGATACCAAGAGAGTAGGGAGAAGGTGGGGAGAAGAGGGGAATAAATTGGGAACCAATCACAATGATCAAGGTATAACCTAACCCCACCCCACCCTGAGGGGTATAAACAACAGAAACATGGGTGAAAGGAGACAGCAGATGGTGTAAGATATGAAAATAATAATTTATAATTTATCAAGGTGTTACAAAGGTGGGAGGGTGGAGGAGGGAGGGAAAAAAGAAGAGCTGATACAAAGGGATCAAGTAGAAAGAAAATGTTTTAGAAATGATGGCAGCATATGTACAAATAAGCTTGATACAATTAATGTATGGATAGCTATAAACACTGTAAGAGTCCTCAATAAAATGATGTATTATAGATATATGTGTGTATGTGTATATATAAGGGAAAAGCTAGACTGTGCTGTGGTGTCTCCGTGCATCCATTTATTCCTCTATCCAGTAAATAAATATGAGAGCCTCACAGTACCAGGCAGATGCTAAGGACTGAAGATACAGCCATGTATGAGATAGATCAGCCTCCACTTGCCTAGAGTGTACTTTCTTATGGGCAAAACAGACTGTAAATGTGGGACAAATAAGCACATGAAATATATGCCAATGATAAGGATGGCATAAAATATATGCCAAAGATTAATGAGAAAGAGGGGGATGAGCCAGTCCAAGGGAGGGGTTGGCTGGGAGGAAGTGAAACCAGAGCTGAAGCCTGCTGGGTAAGACATGTTACTGGGAATGGACATCCAGACAGGTGGAACAGAGGGTGCAAACACCCAGAGGCAGCTGAAGGCCAGAAAGGGAGTGAGTATGTGTGAGGCTCAGTGGGCATGTAAAACATCACCAAAATAAGGTACCTCCTTTTGACAAGTATATTTTGGCACCCAAAACAACCAAACAAAGGTTATTTTCCACAAAATTAAAATTCAAACAGTCAAGATAAATATTGGACTACTTAGGTTAAAATCATTAATACTCCTATTCACTTTTCTACCAAACTGCTTTTACATTCATCTAAATACTCAATCTCCCCCCTCCCGCACCCTTGCCCCAAACAAAAGAGAGGAAAAAGAGAAATGATGTAAGTATGCAAGTCATAGATCATATTAACAAGTCTAAAATTACAGTTTTTAATCGGCTTGAAGGATTATTGGAGGGTGCTTTTGCTCGAAGTTCCTGAAACATAATTTTCTCTATTGATTTAACCCAGTGTGCAAAGCCCTGAGGAATATTTCAGCAACAAAGACCGTCCCCCATCAAACACAGGAAGAAAACTAACTTCATTTCCTCCTGTTCCTTCCTGCCACAAATCTACATTCATATCAGAAGATAAAGTGACCCCCAAACACAGGTGTAATTCAATATTCTATTTCACATGCCATCAGATTTGAAGCCCAAGTAATTAACAGCTCTCCAGGGACCCTATTGAAATAAAACCACCTTTGATCCTATTCCCAAATCCCTTGCCAAATGGATGGGCATTTAGACCCCCTCTGTTTTTGCTGTAATTGAAATGAATAACTATATCAGAAGAATGTTCTAGGTAGGAGAGCAGGGTACAAGGGGGGGTGCTTTTCAGCTTGATTATTAGAGGAGTGAACTGAGTGTTGGGATCAGATACATATTGACATGCACAACAATTCTTGATCCTGAACGAAGCCAGTATCTCTCTGCAGAGATGGGAGACGTCTTAACTTCAAGGTAGAAACTTCTGGTTCTTTTATTCCACCCAAGGGAAGACATAGTTTATTTCTAGTATTTTAATATCCTGAGACCGGCCTCCTGGCACTGGGCAACTATACAGGCCCTAACTGTCTGCAACAGGATGGCTTTCAACAGTTTGCTAGGCTTCCATCCAACTGTGTTGATTATCCACTGTAGTCTGCAAAGCTTGGTTTGAACAACACATCAACCGTTTTTGTAGAAACCACTTCAGTGAGATCAAAGGGCTATTTTTGAATCATCTAGAAGTAGATGAACTTGGAGTACCTAGAGTAGAAGCATGATAACATTCTAATACTCATTTCCCTCGAGTCAATTCTGACTCACAGTGACCCTGTTGACTATGTGTGGGCTATATTTGGCCTGCTAACCTCGAGGCCAGATGTTTAAAACCACCACCTACTCCTCAGGGGTAAGATAAAGCTTTCTACTCCCATAAAGGGTTAGCATCTCAAAAACCCACAGGGGCAGTCCTACTCTATCCTATAGGGTCGTGTTGACTTCCCAAAATAAAGGTCAAACACTATACAATTGACTCCAGTGGTTTCCCTCCTGACATAGCCTAGCGAGCATGGATGATCCCCACTGTCCTAAGAAGGATATAAGATGTGCAGAACAAATCCTGTGCCCAATGTTTGGCTGAATTAAAATTCCCTGTCAAGGATGGCAAAGCATTTTCGGTGGTTACACTAACAACATTAAGGTCACATAAAAATACCTATTGTCTTCTGCATGTCCCTCTTTAGAGTTCCAGAAAATGAGATCAGCAAGTCTGGAATGGATGTGATCACAGTGTGTATGTGCAAAATAAATGCACACTTGTAATAAATGCACTAACTTCTAATCACTCACAGAGTAAAATGTTCCTAGGGTGTCTTAGGCACAGCCACGGCTGGGGGAGCTCTGGAATCTGCCCATCTACTGGGGATATGCATTACTTGCCAAATGGCCTTTGAACTTTACAGGCTAGGGAACGGCACAACTGAATCGGGTGACATCTGTCGTTCCCGGAGCCTCTGTATCATCTCCTTCAGCTTTCTGAAGGTCTCAGGTGTGGTCTTAACAAGTGAGAGAATAAAAGCTAAGCATAAACTTGTATTTATAAATGGCATCATTCTAAGGTGTGCAGATTGCCTTGCGATTCCACAGATTCCTGGCCATTTCAATTGGAGGGGAGCCCTGGTGCACGTAGGTAGTAGGTTACGTGTTAGGCCACTCACTGCAAGGTCAGCAGGTCAAACCACCGGCAGCTCTGAGAGAGAAAGAGGAGGCTTTCGACTCCCTAAGAGGTACAGTCTCGGGAAACCCACAGGGGCACTTCCACTCTGTCCTATAAGGTTGCCATGAGTAGGAATGAGCCGAGAGCAGGGAGAGAGGACAGTGTAGTTTACAGTGGGGACACAGACACTGGAGTCTCTCTGGGTTACGTCCTGTGGCTCTGTCATCTCAACATCAGGCCCCCACAGTCAGCCGAATAGGGAAGAAAAAGCTAGAGTTCCACGGGGCATTTGCGTTGGCTTCTCCTAGAAGGGATATAGGCCCTCTACTTTACACGCACTGATGGGCTAGACCAAGTCTCCTGGTCCTGCCTAATTAAAAGTCCCATCTTCAGCACTCAAGAAAGAAGACAGAACTGGAGGAAGCCCATTCCATCTGTCATTGCATCATTCCACAAGCAGAGGCACAGCTCTGCATGCAGGGAGTCAAGAATAAATGCGGCTTGTCTCGGCCGTGCAAGGGCTCACCATCTTACAGAGTAGGGGTCAGCACACTTTTGACATGGAAGAGCCCATCGCATCCCTCACAATTTTTAAATGATTTGAGAGCCATAATTATATTTGTAGAAACAAATGAAATCTTCATGAGCTGAAATCACCATTAATTTTTTTTCAATTTTTCTTCAGAGCCCTATGTAAGTAACAAAAGAGCCACATATGGCTCTGGAGACTCCTTTGCCGGCTCCTGTTGGAGCAGGCAGACATATAGAGCCTAGCACAAAACAAGACATCGGGGGATTTATAATATAAATTTAGCAAGAAGTATGGTGCTTTGAAGCGGCAGACAAAGGAGTAGTTAATTACAACAGAGAATATAAGAGATTTTCACAAAAGAAGTTGCATTTCAGGGGAATGAACCTAATTTTTACATGTCACTCAGCAGAAGTATCTTAGGACAGCAGCGGAACACAGAAAGATGGAATGTAGTGCCAGGGACTTTTGCAGACTCTTCTCTGCAGTGCCTACCCAACAGCAAAGGGAGACGCTGGCACTAGAACAGTGGCTCTCAACCTGCGGGTCGCAACCCCTTTGGGTGGGTCAAACGACCCTTTCACAGGGGTTGCCCAATTCATAGCAGTAGCCAAATGACAGTGATGAAGTAGCAATGGAAATAATTTTATGGTTGGGAGGTCACCACAACATGAGGAACTGTATGAGTCGCGGCACTAGAAAGGTTGAGAACCACTGCTCTCGAAGCAAACCCCACAGCTGTCTGCCTCCAGCTCACCTGCATTGGTTGGCGAAGGTTGCCCTGATAAAAACATACACAAAATTGAGTGGTTTATAAGAATAGAATTTCGCTTCACGGTGCTAGAAGCTGGAAGCTGAAAATCAGGCTGTTGGAGGAGTTGATTCTTTTTGAGGCTCCGAGGGAGCATTCACTTCATGCCTGTCTCCAGACTTCTCGGGAAGTTGGCCAGAGAGCCTTGGCTTGCCAATCCACTATGAGGAACTGATTTTGAAGTTCAGGAAACTATAGATGGCTTTACATTTCTATTTCTGGCTGCTTTGTTTAAATGTGTTGGCTCTGCAGCTGACTGTGATTTGACTAAAGGTTTGCGGGTGCAAAGTGGTTTGCCATCTACCCCTTTGTGCAGATGTCATCCCAAGACATCGAGCGCTCACCTTGGTGTCCCAGCCTTCTGCGCACTGCTTTTCTGGCTGCTGCTTCCATTCGTCTTTCTTTCCTATCCATTCCCATCTTCAGAAGTGGATCCCAGGGTAAAATGCTGCCCTTTGGCTTTCATGGGGTTGATTATTCTAAGGATTGCATACCTCCTCACTGTTATTATTATTTATTATCTTTTCATGTAATCCCAGTGGAGTTTGATGAAGGACAGGACAAGTTTCAGGTTGTACAATCTCAAAAGGGTTCACAACTGGCCATGAACAACCTTGTGGAAAAGAGCACCCACACCTGTGGAACTCGGGGCGGAGGGGGATCCCAGGGATCGAGGTGTTACTATTAACCCTACTGGAAGGTCTACTGTTTGGCTGTAAATGGAGGAATGGGAGTGAGCTCAGTTCCAGTCATGAAGAGTGACCAAGAGCCACCATTTCAGGATGCCATCAGTCTCCACCAGCCCAGTGAGCCCGGTCGTTTGTACAATATTGAATCTTCTTCCCCATGGTATCCTGCTCTGTCCAGCACTGTGATCTCAGAGCAGTCGCAGTGGGAGTGGGTGCCCCATAGGTCTTCCGGCCTCAGGGTGGTGGAAGCTAAAGCTCTCAAGGTCTCTTAGTCCTTTAGACAAATGGTTTCCAGGTGTCTTTTAGTTCGGCACAAGCTACTCACCCAACGAGGTTTAGAACACTCTCTTGGGAAATCATATGCCAGCTGATCTCTCCAGGCCCAGCGACTCATTCCTGCCAGGTCTTCAGTTATGGTTAGGAAATGGTTTGTTTGTTTGTTGTTATTTTTGTTGTTAGGTGTCATGGAGTAGATGCTAAATCACAGGCACCTGACGTATAACGGAACAAAGCACCACCCTGTCCCGCACCATCCTTACAATTGTGCTTGTGTTTGAGCCCATCAATGTCCACTCCTCTTGTCCAAGGTCTCCCTCGGTTTTTTTTGTTTTCGATTTTGTTTTAATCATTTCACTGGGGGTTCATACAACTCTTATCACAATCCATACAAACATCCATTGGGTCAAGCACATTTGTACGTTTGTTGCCCGCATCATTCTCAAAACATTTGCTTTCTACTTGATCCCTTGGTATCAGCTCCTCCTCCCCGCTCACCGCCCTCCCCCATCTTCCCTCCCTCAGGAACCTTTGATAATTTATAAGTTATTATTACTTTTTCATGTCTTACACTGTCTGATGTCTCCCTTCACCCACTTTCCTGTTGTCCATCTCCCAGGGAGGGGGTTATATGTAGATTATTGTGATTGGCTCCCACTTTTTACCCCACCTTCCCCTTACCCTCTTGGTATCGCTACTCTCTTTATTAGTCCTGAGGGGTTTGTCAGTCCTAGATTCCCTGTGCTTCCAGCTCTGATCTGTACCAATGTACATGCTCTGGTCTAGCCAGGTTTGTAAGTTAGAAATGGGATCATGGTAGTGGGGGGAGGAAGCATTAGAGGGTCTCCCTCGTTTGTGTGAGCACTCTACTTTACCAGGTATGATGTCCTTCTCTGGGGACTGGTCTCTCCTGATAATATGTCCAAAATATGTAAGACGAAGTCTCACCAGCCACACCTCTAAGGAGCATGCTGGCTGTACTTCTTCCATGAAAGATTACATGCTGTATTATAAACATGGTTGTATTGAAAGCACATGCAAATATGTTTGTATAAATACCATCTGCCAAACCCACATATGGTCATGAGTGTAGTCCCTCTGACTGCCCATGCTTATTTATCTGCCTGTGTATCCACTGGACTAGATCAACGTTTGTTATCTCTGATAATGTAGGATTGTGTAACAGTGTTTATCTGTGTTGTCAGACTCTCTTGTGCTTCTTGCCATGTCTCCCTTTTCTTTAGTGATATGGCACTGAGCCCTCCCTTATTAAATCATGGTGTTCCTTTCACCCAAAGAATACTTGTCAGGAGCCCCGCTGATGCAGTGGTATGTGTCGCTGATGCAGTGGTATGTGTCGCTGATGCAGTGGTATATGTCGCTGATGCAGTGGTATGTGTCGGAGTACTAATTGCAAGGTCAGCCGTTTGAAACCACCAGCCACTCTGCGGGAAAAGGATGGGACACCCCACTGCTGTAACTCTTTACAGCAGAAAGCAGTAGGGGCAGTTCTACCCTGTCCTGCACTGTCTCCATGGGCTTTGAATTGACTTGATGTCAATGAGTTTGGTATTTCTTGGGATTATGTAGAAAAGGATCCCGGAGGCAATGCACAATAAACACTAGGTTACTAGCTGCAAGATCAGTGGTTCAAACTCCCTTGGAGAAAGATGAGAGCAGGGCGTCTGCTCCCAGAAAGATCTGCCGCCTCAGAAACCTCACAGAGGGTCTCTACGACTTGGACCCAACCATAACACAATCCACCAGCAGTGCATGAGGGGTCCGGTCTCCCCACACCCTTGCCAGCATTTGTTGGCTTTTGTTCTATTGAACTTTGCTCCTCTTGGCGGAGTGGGATGATATGCCATTAGGGTTTTGCTTTGCATCTCAAACATATCAGCCATTGTGAGGATGAAACAGGACCAGGCAGTCTTTCATTCTGTTGTGCATAGATTCTCAATGAAATACAAGAAAACCTCTAACTGGTATACTCTGCTTTTAGCCAAGATCCATCTGACATCACAATGATATCCCTTGTTCCAAGTCCTCTTCTGAACTGGCCTGAACCTTTGGCATCTCCCTGTCAATACACTGCTGCCAACATTGTTGGATGATCTTCAGCAAAATTTTACCTGCATGTGATATTAATGATACAGTTCTATTATTTCAGCACTCTGTTGGGTCACTTCTCTTTGAAATGGGTACAAATATAGATCTCTTCTAGTCAGTTGGCCAAATAGCTGCCTCCCAAATTGTCTGGTATCAACAAAGGAGTGCTTCCAGTGCTCCGTTAGCTTGTCGAACCATTTCCATTGGTATTTCATCAAGTCCTAGAGCCTGGCTTTTGGTTAATGCTTTCAGTGCAGCTTGAACTTCTTCCTTTAGTACCATTAGTTCTTGCTCATATGCTACATCTTAAAATAGTTGAATGTCCATTAGTTCCTTTTGAAACAATGATTCTGTATATTCTTTCCATCGCCTCTTGATGCTTCCTGCATCATTCGCTATTTTGCCTAGAGAGCCTTTCAATATCGCAACCCCAGGCTCGAATGTTTTCTTCAGTTCTTCCAATTAAAGACATGCAGAGTGTGTTCTTCCCTTTTGGTTTTCGAGCCCTAGTTTGTCAGACAGTGGTGGCTCGTGTGTTTCTGTGATCTAGAAGCTCTGTCACTGGAATTTCTAATGCCACCAGGGTCACCCAATGTGAACAGATTTCATCTGAACTTCCAGAAAACAGACTACAAAGAGGGAAGAGGCCGTCCACAGCTGAGGAATTTGCCCCTAAATATCTTATGAGCACCATCAAAACATTGTCCGATACTGAAAACCTCATGAAAAGAAGACTGGTACTAGGCCCGAACCCAGATATTCAGATCAGATGCCCAAGATTAAACCATGTTGAAAAGGAAGCACAACTTCTTAGACACAAAATGTCAGTAATAGCACCTTTTATTTATGAAGCGCTGTATCCCTTTCAACGCACTTCAGATACATTCAATTCATCCACGCTATCTGTGAGATGAACAGGAAACTAACTGTAGACTGATCTTAGGCTCCAGTATGCTTTACATCAGATGTTTGTGAAAAATATTTCACACTTGCCTATACCCTAGATCTCTGCTATCTGTAAAGCTATAATGCACAGCTCTTGCTTTTCTGGTTCAAAGACGACATTCCTGAAGGACCTCACCCAAGACAGACTACACCTGAAACCATGGCATTGGTGAACATGAGAAGCGGAGTCCTTACCATTGAGGAGTCTCAGTCTTCCACCATTAGAGAGCAGGCAACTCTCCTCTCAGAAGGATCCTGAACAAGTGCAAGGCAAGTCAATCTGGGAAGGTTACATGTTTCCACCTGAGGGAGGGTGTTTCCGTCAACCCAGCTTCCCTGGAAGAGACACACACAGCCCAGAAAGGAGCTTAGACATCAAATTCTACATCAATCCCAACCCCACTGGAAAGGTTCGACCCCACTGGAAAGGTTCGACATTTTACTCTGGGCTGAAACACAACTACCTTTGGGATCCTTCCCATATAATGGTGGTCCATCTTCCTTACTTAATCTCCTGCTTTTCTCCATCTCAATCCCTTTTCTACCAAACAGGAAAAAAACAAAAACAAACCACGCCCACCAAGTGGACTTTGACTCATGGAGACCCCCAGGGTTACAGAGTAGACCTACCCCTTAGGGTTTTCTTGAATACCATCTTCCTGGAAGCAGGTTTTCAGGTCTGTGTCCCACAATGCTGGTGTGTGGACTTGAACTGAATACCTTTAGGTTAACACCTGCGTGCAAACTGTTGGTGCCACCCAGGGGCCTCTGCTTCCCACCATCTCCCCAATATACCCTTGATTTTTTGTTTAATGGTCTTTCTTTCTTCTGCTGCTGCTGCCGCCTCTGAGCCTCTCTCTAGCTCTTTTCCCTATGGTTCCCTCCTCAGTCTCCCTCAAGGAGCTGCTAAACCTGTGTTCTGAGCCCAGTTGCCCTTAATTAGGATAAAATGCTTAGAAAACAAAGCAATTTGCAAGGAGTGCATTTGCCATCCACAGGATTCTCAGTTGATTCCTTCTCAGCCTGACTCAGTTTGGGGATTATCCATTTGTTTGGGTGTTTTCCCTTCTGGGAGAGGTACTTCACAAAAGCCTCTGTTGTGCTTCCTGCTTAGTTACTTGTTGTTGCCTCTTCTGTCATTTATTGGTTTATTTGGGGCAAGTAATCCAGCAGAGTTTCCAGTAATTGGCTAGTGAAAATTCTTCTTCATTCACGAAAGCTCAGGCCTCCTCTGGATGGATATAATTCTATTTTACACACGTGAACAAATTTGTGAGCTTGTATAACCTCCTTTCTTGGCCTTCGACTTCTCTGGAAAGGAAGCTGAAGAAAAGAGGTATCGTTTTTATTTTCAAGCTTTTGTGGCATGAAGACTTACGAGGGGTGTGTTCTCTTTGGTTTGTTTTTTATTTATTAACTGCTCTAGGGTTACTTTCCAAAGTCACCAAGACAAAAGCCAGAGAATCCCTGCATGTCACACATGACACTTTATCATGTGGCTGTGACACTGAGCAGTTTGTGTGACTGACCTGTGGGCTGGGGAATCGACCATTGCAAGCCTGCCTTCGACTCACAGTCCCCCGGTCTAGAGATGGCTAGCGATAGGGTACTTGCACGATGACTGTCACCTGACTTAATTGTTGAGAGGTATAGCTATCTTCACGACACTGATGAAGGTATCTATCTCTGTTTGCACATTGTGGAATGATTTGTAATGATCCTAAAGTTGCAGAAACCTTCAACTCCAGTCATTTGTCAAGTGTGTTTAAGGGTGTATTATGTATATGATATAAAGGTCTACTTGTTGCCAATGGGAAAACCAAGATCCTAGCTTCTCCCTGTAGGAGACTTTAAAGCATAGGCATGATAGCAATGGAATGGCAGCTGTCTACAGGTGGACCTGGAGTTTTTGGATTATCACAATCTTGATGAATGAACTATTCTAAATGGGGCCTGTACCAAGCTCCTATCAATAATTTTAAACAGATGGCTTGCCTATCCCTCACCATGAATACCCAAAGTACCTAGATCCATAGCTTTTACCTGTGAGAGTATAGACATCCAACTTTCACTGTAAACAAGCAAAAAGATTATGAATGCAACATGCTGGACTCTCTTAATCTATTAGTTCCAAGTTCACCAATTAAACCTCCTCTCCCAAACTAGGTTGACTTTTATTTGGGGCTTTGGTTCCTGGAAGTCTTCCTCTTTCTCAAATATAGCATCTTCCTAAGAACCTTGCCTTGGATTGGAGCAACTCCATTCTCTTTTGAGTCTTTTACCTTGATTCACACCCCAACTCTCTGAGACAAGTACTATCGTCTCTTTCATTTGATAGACGCTTAATCCGAGGGTTGGAAAATATAAGGAACACACCCAAAGTCCCAGAGCTTGTGAGAGCAAAGCTGAGGCTCTATCCCAGGTTTTCTGACTCAAAGTCCAACACCCTTTGCCCTATCTGCCATCTCCCTCTGGAGTCAATGGTGTAATGAAGTTGCCCCTCTGACAACAAGGGTGAAAAGTGGGCAAACCTCTGCCTTCAAATCACCTCCCAGGGCTCTCTCCTGTGCATTCTTTCTCACTAGCTGTCCCGAAATGGCTGCAGATCTAAGACATAAGTCAGAACACAATAGAACAGCGCTTTGGACCATTTGAAAGATGATGGCCAAAGCATGGAGGTGGAATGGAGAGAAGCGACCTATCACCTCCTTTCCTACTGAGCATCCCCCAGCCATGACTTACATCCCCAAGGCCACGTCATAATGTCTGGACCAGAGACTGGTCCATCTATAGAGAAGGTAGGTCATTGGGGAGAGAAAAAGAGGAATAAGAGATACAAACGAGCAGATACAAAGGCAATGGTAGATTCTAATGTGTAAATGCAATGTTCTGCCATCTTCTATTCAGTGTCAGCCTCAGGGTTGCTTGGAGAGGCTAATCCCAGAGCCTCTCCACCATCTCGGTGGTCCTGGATCTCCCAGGGCTTTTTGGTACTTCATAGTGAAATAAGGCAATAATTGGTGCTTGTGTTAGTCTGGGTTGACTAGAGAAACAAATCCAGAGACACTCATATGTATATAAGAGCTTTATATAAAAGAGTAATTGTATATTAAGAAAACATTCCAGTCCAGCCCACATCAAGTCCATAAATCCAACATTAGTCCATATGTTCAATATCATTCTAGAAATTCCTCTTCAGACTCATGCAACACATGCAATGATACCGAATACAGGAAGATCCCAGGCAAGTGGAAAGTCTTGTGGAGCCAGTGGCGGTGGAAGCTTCTCAGCGCTGCCGTGGGTCTCCATGTGGTTTCTCCAGCTCCAGGGCTCTGGCTCCATCAGCATAGCTCCATGTGGCTTGTCAACAGGAATGTGTAGCAGCACTGGTGTGGGTCTCCATGTGGTTTCTCCAGCTCCAGGGCTCTGGCTCCATCAGCATAGCTCCATGTGGCTTGTCAACAGGAATGTCTAGCAGAAAGTGTGGGTCCCGCCTTCAGGGAGGAAGATAGGAATTCCCAGAATCCTCAGGAGAAGACTTTGCCCACACAGAGGTTTCATTGGCTATGACCTGATTGACAGGCTGAACTCCACCCCTTCCTCAAGTTGACAGGAGATTATGTAACTGCCACAGTGCTTAACAGGCAGGTCCACATTAGTCTGCAACTGTATAATCACAAGTAACAGGAGTCTAACTCAATCCAAGCTTAACTGTAACGAACACGCGTAACAGAGAAGGCCGAGGAGGAAGTGGCTTTAAGAAACAATGGAATATGGACACTCAAGCAGGGTCGTTGGTGGGGGGTGCCTACATGTCCTCTTTTTCCTCTCTTCTTCTCTTTAAAATTATTTTGCTCATCCTCTTGTCTTGTTCTCTCTCTCTTCTTTCTCTCCTCCGCCAAACCCTGCTTATCTTTATGAGTACAGCTCATTCTATCCTTTTTTTTTATAGTATGCTTCCTCTATAAATGGAGATGAAAGTAGAGGGTGCTGGGAATATCTGAATAAAGATCGGGTGAAGGAAAAATAGGTATGTCCTATAAAGTTAGCTATGTCCTATAAAGTTCAGCCCAAACTTGATAGCTCTGGTGTTCTAATGCATGCTTGCCGGTGGACGATCAAGAACTGAAACCTGAAGGCAGTTGGCTTCAGCCCATCCTGCAGTCTATCACTACCTATTTTCTTCTAAGCCCATTCAAGTAAATTTAAGATATTGTCCAATTAGGCATCTGTTGGTACTAGAAGCTGTCCGACTTGGATGGAGCTAGGTAAATCCGATTATTCCTTAACCAACCACTCTGCCCCTGTGCAATCTGTGGGGAACAGAGAAAGCTGCACTCGGAGGGCACCAATCAAGGTGTACTCTGCGGTCAGAGGTACAGGTAAACAGCCCTAGTTAAGACAGCATTATTATTCCCCAGTGCATCACATTCAAACCAAGCTATAAACAAAGCTGAGGTCCTGGAAAGAGAGAGGGGGCATGGAGAACAGTTTCTTTCCCTACACACATACCTCAAAAGTGACCCTTTAAAGCAATTTTAAAGGTAATAAATCCATTGGCTGATGATGATGGAAATAACGTAAAAGAGTTAAGGCAGGGTCGTAAGACAGAAATATGAAAGTAATCTAAGTGTTATATGTGGGTTCTCCAAGGAACTGATGGGTCATGCCCCCGGTCCCAGGCTGCCCCTGCCCCCAGGCCTCATCCCTCTCTAGAATTGTTTATTCCTGTGAACCAAGCCTGTACTGGTGCCAGAAAAGTGAAATGGAGCATGGAGACAATTATTTGGATTCTGGAGGTAGAACACACACAGCAAAGAAAAATCCAGGGGAAAGCTCTATTCATTTGAATTAATTGAGATGAGCATTTATTTTTTGTTTAAATTGACCCTGTAATTGCTTCTGCTTTCTTCCTCATGTGGTATGTGGAACCATAACCTCTAGGGCTAGCCCCTCTACAGCAAGAAATAGCACAGCTCTGCTGCCCTGTCTCATTCACCCATGCAGGTCATGCGATTGATTCCCTTGCAGAGCCTGGCCATATGGATTGATTTAGCAGCGTTTCGCTGGCTGCCTGGAGACATGGCTTGAGTCATCCTGTATAAATTACTTAACTCTCCACCACAAAAAAGAAAAGAAAAAAGATGTTTTCTTGCACAGCAGTAGCAATTAATGTTCAACATGTTTATGGAGTTTAATAATATACAGCCCAGCAACAAGCTCTGAACCCAACACCATTATCCTGAGAGGGAGGCTTACAGGGTGTCATCAGCATACGAGACATGTATGATTGATTCATCAATAACTGGGCTGGCCTTATTACAGCAAACAAATTAGACAGCATGGACTATATTGCCATATGGACAGGACTTCCTCTTCTTCAAATATATGCCATAATGGAGAGCACTGACCTTTTGGCAACAATGACAAACTGCTTGCAATTAACAGGCTCCCTCTTCTTTGAGTGCCTTCACATCTAAGTGGTTGTTCGAGACTTGGCCCAGCTCAGTGTAGTGGAGCAAGGTCTAGACAACTTCAGAGGGAAGTGTTTGCCAGGAAGGTCGATCACGTCTCCATCTTGCTCAGAATCACTCTGGAATAGCCCAGGCACCATGACAGCCAACAAATATGGATCCAACCACTTCCGTGCACCAGGCACTCCCAGGCAGATTACCTATTGAGCAAGGTAAACTCGGTTTACCTGTGCTTACTTACTAATCTGGAGCGAACAATTGCATCTGGGTTTCACCACGTCAATGGCGCCCTCCCTGGTGGTGCAGTGTTGAAAGTGCATGGCTGCAAACCGAAAGGCCAGCCATTCAAATCCAACGGCCCCTCTCAGAAGAAAGACGTGGCAGGCTGCTTCCATAAAGAATTACCATCATGGAAATGCTAGCAGTTCTCTGGGGTTGCTATGCGTTGGAATTGACTCAGTGAAAGTGAGTTTAGTTTGGGATTGACCACACCAAAGATGTGGTAAAAAGCAAACAAGCAAATAAAAGCAGGTAAACTTGTTCACTACAGATTAGTAAGTGTACCTAAACCCATGCTAACCTCGTTTCTTCCATCCTTCTCAATGATGGTAAATTTGGAAAGAGACTTTGATTCTGTAGGAAGGTGCTGTGGGGTTAGGAGAGAGATAGGTGCCAGCCAGACCTCAACACAGAATCTTTGATGTGGTGAAAAGATGTGAAATTATTCACTAACAATGAGTAAGTAATCACAAGCAAGCCTGGGCTTACCTTATCTATTGGGTAATCTACTTATTGGGTAATCTACTACTTCAGACACTGCTCTAGACACCAAGAATATATAAAGAGTAACCCTAAACATAAAACAACAAATAAGCACTTTTAATGATTTTTAATTTAAGAAGTAACATGGTGAAGATAAAAGGGGGCATTTTTTAATTTACATATTTTAAGTGGCAAATGAGGGATCTTTTTTATGCATCAGGCATCCACCTGATCAATAATTGCAGTGTAAGCAGGATTGTGGTGTTTTTCCACTTTCTCATGCAATTTGAAAAATATATACATGGATTCTGAAAGGATGTGAGTATTGCTCATGGATAGATTGTTTAAAAAGATTTAAACACTTTAAAAAATAATACCTGGGTGCTTGTTTAGGCCAGATTAACCACGAATAGGTGAGTTACCGAATGCTAGGGAAACAGAGTTGATTTGGTGGGTACCTTCTAAAAACTGATTATAACGTTAAAAAGAGTGTCTGGGCGCATTCGCATCAGAGGAAGAATGTACCATATTTGTATAGGTTGGCTCATTAATGGAAGTAATGGTCGGCACAACGTCTTGTTCCTATGATGTTTTTTGTTCTAATCCTTGTAATCTTGTCCATACAGACAAGTTGAAATTCATATTTAAGACAATTGTCAAACTATCTAATTGCACAAAAAGGGATACTTTTCACTTAAAAATAAATAGTTCAAACAAAACTCTTTGTCAAATGTATTCTACGGGATCCTCTCTAAACTTTTCACTCTGCATATTACCTTGACTCACTTATACATTGACAAAGGAAAACAAAGAAACAAACTCACTGCCAGCTGATCAATTCTTATACACAGTGACACGATAGGTCAGAGTAGACTTCTGAGACTTTAACTGAAACCTTTTGGGGAGAAAGTAGCACCATCTTTTTCCCATGGAGCAACTGGCAGATTCAAATAATTGACCTCGTGGTTAGTAATGTAATGCATAGCCTACTATGCCATGAGGACTCCTTCATTTATACATAAAGTAAGAATATTCTAACTGTGCCATATGGGTCTCAACCTTTCTGTGGCAGTAAACTGGGTCAGTTGGGTTGGTTACAAAATTGATTGTGGGAGAGACTGTACAATTCTACTTGACATGACTGGACGATGGAATGGTATCATATCTGTATTAAATCCAAATTAATGAAAAAGAGCTGTACAGTGAACCCTAGCCACTTCGCGCTTCGACTTCCGTGGCTTCACTCTATCGCGGTTTTTGCGTAACAGTGCATGCTCTGTCACTACTGCCACTGATTGGCTCATACTGTACACGCTTGATGCCATAAATAATAAATGATAATTGTAACGTCCAAAATGTTTTACTGCATTTTCCCTTTTTCGTTTAATAAATTGGGTAATATGAGTGTAATGGTGACTAAAGGGTGTTTTTTCATGTCCTCTATGCTCTAACTACGAAAATATTTGATTTACAAATAAGGAATCCTACTTCGCGGAATTTCATTTATCACTGTAGGGTCTAGAACCGATGAACCGTAATAAACAAGGGTTCACTGTATATACATATATATAGTATATGTTTATAGCACAGGTAATTTATCCAGAGTGATCTACTCTTTTCTTGCTCCAATAATTATACAGATCTCACTCCTGCGAATCCCAATGTCCTTCTTGAGAAGGAAAAGAGAAGAGTTATACATGGGAAATTCCTTATAACCCTGAGGAGGTTCATTATATCCATGGGGATGTGATCGGAAAGCAAACATCATCTTATATGGATGTCACAGCCCAGAAACAGTGATAAAACAGTGCCCAAAGAGCATACTGATCAAATGCATAAATGATTAGACAGGGTACAAGTAGGTAGTTGTCTACCTCTCAGAGTGCCAGCCTCCCTGAGGGCCTGTTCACATTCAGAAGTCTCCGTGACCTCTCTGCAGCTCTGCGGTTTGCATCATGAGGAGGGTGCTTGCCAGAGGCTGTAGAGCTAGGTTGGCTTTTAACTACATTCTACCTACAGGAGCTAGCAGCAGGAGAATGGGGAGCCTAGGGCAGGAAGAAGTCAGGAAGTTTATCCCTCTACCTCTCAGCTTTGGGCAGCATCTTCGGCATTGGAGACTCAAGTTCTCTCCAATTAAACCTTCCTTGGTTCCAGCTTCCTCTGGGTGGACCCAGCTCCATGGCTCTGGCAACTCTACCTCCTTCCCTTATCCCTCCAGCCTACAATGATAGCTGCTTTCTGCTGTTCTTATTGTGTCTGTTTTCTCAGTTCTTTCCATGACCTGTGCAAGCGCTCTCTTGTACCAAAATTCCTCTATTTTGCTTATCAGAATAGTTTCTGGTTTGGGTATTTTAAAGCAACTAATGCAGGGAGTCTGTAATGAGAATTCAGTTCCAGTTGAGCACCAGCTGTATACCAAGCATCAGATTATGCACAGGGTGGTGGGGAGGGGGAGATTATGATACATGCAATATTGTGTGGGTCCTGAAGGAGACTAAAGTATGATGGACAGATAATTTCACGAGTATGTAGCAAGCATTAAACAGGATTTTCACGATGCTGAGATTGGCTCCTTAAACTGATCTGGGGGTGCGGTGAGGGTCAAGGAAGGTTTCCTGGAGGAAATCACCCTTCACCTGAACCCTGAGCCAGGTAAAATGCTGCTGTTGGAGGAGCCTGAGAGACTGTGAAACAGCATGAATGTGTGTACCAAAGGACTGAATCAAATGCCCTGTGTTTCTGGGATTGGTATGGGGTAGGGAGAGATAAAGCAGGTGTGAACTGGAAAGAAGGTGGTATTACTAGAGAATAAAGTGTGAGCAGAGTGTGTACAAAAGTATGACATAAACACAAGGCAGATAAAGTGCTTGAATTAGCTTCAGCGTGCAACTAGGAATATTTGAGGATTTTTAAATCAGTGGAACAGCGTTGCAACTTGTAATTGGCATAGAACACTTGGGTCACACAGTAGTAAACAATGGCTCTAAAAGATATAAGATAGAGGAAAGAAATAGAGAGAGTGAGAGAAGAGAGAGAGATGACTTGTGGCAGATTGCTCTAAAAATTCAATTCAAGCTATCCGCATCAATCCCTTGGTACAAGCCAGTGTGCTAGAAGCAGCATAGATGTGAAATTGGATGGGACATAGCATGGTAATCCCTTATATTTGTGTGGTCCTTCGAAATTTATCCAGTAATCATAAATGGATCTCATGCATAGTAATTCCATGAGTTCAGTATTAGAACCCCCAATTTTCCAAAGAGGAAACCGTCTCACATATGTCCAAGGGCATAAGACTAATAAGAATTGAACCCAGCAGTCTCCAGACTGCGGAACTTAATAAGATGACTTTCTGTTTCTGTTATGAAATAGAATACATTAATGTCCTTCAAATCTGAATGTTCAGTAGTTAGAGAAACACTCAATTGTCGATTTGTAGTGCTGTCATGAATTGCGTGTTTCTGGGATTCTGGAAGCTGTATCACCAGAGGTTCAAACACCAGCAGGGTCGCCCATAATAGACAGGTTTCGCTGGGGCTTCCAAACCAGGAATTTGCAATAAGTGGTTGATTTATAGCGGATTAGCCACTGGAAACTTTAACAGTAGCAGCATTTTTTTTTCTGATACAGTGTCGGAAAATGAGCCCCTTGGGGTGAAAGGCACTCAACATATGACTCGCGAAGAGCTGCTTTCTCAAAGTAGACTTGAACTTGACGACATGGATAGAACAAAGGTTTCAGGACCAACATTTGTTGATGAGGCCAGACTCAATCTGGGAATCACCAGCTGCAAATGCGCACTAATAATTAGAACACAGAGTGCACAAATTATGCATCTAGGAAAATAGGAAGTCACCCAAAATGAAACGGAACACATAAAGATGGGTATCCTAGGCACTAATGGGCGAAAATGGACTGGGACTGGCCCAATGGAATCAGGGAGTCACATGGTCTACTAGGCCAGGGATGGCTAACGCAAAAGAAATGGTGTTGCATTCATCATCAAAAAGAATATTTAAAGATCGATCCTAATGTGCAATGCTGTGAATTATAGGATAATACCTATATGCCTGCAAGGAAGGCCAGTTAATAAGACTATGATTCAAATTTAGGTATTACACATGAAAGCCAATGATGAAAACATAAAGAATTCTTCTAACTTCTGCAGTCCAAAATTGCTTAAATATGCATTGGTAATTGCTGGTGACTGAAATGTGAAATTAGAAAACAAAGAAAGATACGTATTTTGGAAAATATTGCCTTTTGATAGAAATGACACCGGACACTGCATGGTAGACTTTGTCAGACCAATGACTTCCTTATTGCAAAATCCTTCCTTCCAACAACATTAACAGTGACTCTACACATGGGCCTATCCAGAGGAAAGACACAGGAGTCAAACTCACTACATCTGTGGAATGACAAAGTGGAGAAGTTCAATATCAGGAGTGAAAACAAGGCCAGGAGTTGATTTGGAACAGATCATCAAATGCTCAAATGCAAGCTCAGGTTGAAGGTGAAGAAAATTAAAACGAGGCCCACAAAAGCCAGAATAAACCCTTGAGTATATCCCACCTAGATTTAGAGAACGTCTAAAACACAAATTTGATGCATTAAGCACAATGGACAGAAGACTAGATGAACGGCGGGATGACATTAAGAACATCCTAGATGAAAAAATCAAGAGGTCATTAGAAAGAGAGGAAAGAAAGAAAAGCGCAAAGTAGATGTCAAATAAGACTCTGACATGTCTCTTGAAGTGACGAGAAGAAACTCTGAAGTCAAAGAGCTAAACAGAAGATTTCAAAGGGCAGATAGAAAAGACACAATAAAGAATACTAATAAAATGCTCAAAGACTTGGAGTTAAAAAACCAAAAGAAAAGAACACATTCGGCACCTCTTGAGATGAAAAGATGGAGACAAAAGTCAAGTCTCAAGTTGCAATATTGAAGGATTCGATGGGAAAAATATTGAAAGACAGGAAAAATCAAATGTAGAAATAATATATATTAACTGTATCCAAAAGACAAAAGCTTCCCACTCCCTAAAGAATTAGAGTCTTGGAAATCCACTGGGGCAGTTCTCCTGTCCAACAGGAGTGGTAGGAGGCAGAATTGACTAGAGGGCAGTGGGGGGTTGGGTTTTTTGTTTGGTATCCAAATGAATCGATTGACCTTCAAACAGCTGAGGAATCAGCAAACAATCAAGAATGGATGGTATTAAAGGAAGTTCATGCTGCACTAAAACCACTGCCGCAAAAAAGGCTCCAAGAGTTGACCACCGTCCCATTGAGGTATTTCAACAAGCCAACGCGACCCTGAAAATGCATGTTCTTCTATGCCCAGAAATTTGCTAGAGCACTACGTTGCCAGGCAACTGGTAGAGATCAATAATTGTGCTCCTCCTCTGGAAAGATAGTTCCACAGAAGGTAGAAATCCCAGAACCAAACCATGACTATCAAGCACAAGTTTTGCTGATGATAACTCAGAAAGGATAGTCGTGTTACATCCAAATGAAACTGTTACAAACTCAAGCCAGATTCAGCAGGGATGTGAAACAAGGGATATCACTGTCAACATCAGCTGAGGCTTGGCTGAAAGCAGAAACTACTAGACGTATACTTCGTTGCTAGGTTTTTTAATTATGATTAACGATGAAACAGTATTGCACTGTGTGGATTTGGGGAAATTGTAATTCCAGAACACTGAAACTCCGTTGTGCTCACCTGGAAACTGCCCACAGACCAAGAAACAACTGTTCACAGCGAACAAGAGGAGACTGAGTGATTGAAACAATTACCTTTTCACAATTTTTATTCAATCCGGATGCTGAGCAAATAAAATAGAGGACATGAAGAAGAATGTGGCTATCGGGATGAGAAGAAACTGATCTTTCACACTGTGGCTACAACTACAAACTTCAATCCAGGACTGACTGTGAGCGCGGGCGTTGACGGAGCTCAGCAACTCCTTTTCCTTCACAAGGGTTCAAAAAGGGAAAGAAGACGGCTGGGCTGAGAGGGATCAGAAAATCCATACCTGTCATAACGGCACTTCTCTTGGCAAGACCTTTCCCCACCACCCTCCTACCCTTTTCCTAGGAGCTCCTCCCAAGCTAGGAACACTGATGTAGGAAGACTCAGCGCTCCTTTGGTTTGACTGGGTGATCGATAGGCTCACTTGAGCCCGAACATCTCCCGGCGATAACAATGCTTCATTTGGGCAGCCACAACTCTCTCCACATTTGAGAATCACGTTTTGACATTTGTGTCACGCATTCAGTCTCTCTTGCTCTTTGTCATAAATAATCTTTCTAGACCACCACAGGGGACGTGGATGTTGGAGTCATTCTAACACCATTATCTAGACCACATCCGCCATGAGGATCTCTTTGTAAATAAATAAAAACTAAGGCAATGACTATATTAGGTGCTTAGGGATATAGGTATCAGAAATGGACTGACTTGAAATAAGAGAAATGTCTGGTCTTGTAGTCCTGGGCACTAGAAATCTTAATTTACAGTCTCAGCAAAGCTCTGTTTTCCTTAAACAGAGGAAGGGGAAGATTATTATCTCTCTGAATTTCTGGTAGCCCCAGGAATTCTTTGGTTTTCTCTGCCTCTGTGGTAAACTGGAATGGTTTGGCTCTTCGATGGGTAGTCTTTTTAACTCCTACCACATAACTGGGTGGGAGCATGTAAATAAGGTGTTGAGGGCTGTAACTCAGGGATTGGTCAGTTTTCCCATTCCTCTGGATATAAAGTAAGCTATCTCCAAAGCAGGTAGTGAGAGGACCCCCCACAACCAGAAGAAGAGTGATGAGCTATTCTTGTATGATGAAGCAGTCGCAGCAGAGCCCAGGAAGAAATGTTACGAGCTGGAGAGCCCATGAGAAGTTACTGTCTCAGAAACCCAAAGGGGTGGGTCGCTAGGAGTTAGCATGGATTTGAAGACAATGAGTTTAGTTTGAGTTTTTTTTGGAAACTCATCTCATCCTCCAAGCAAGCCAATAAGGTGGGTAGCATCGTTTGTCCTGTAAGATATATGATATAAAGCAGTGATTCTCAACCTTCCCAATGCCACCACTCTTTAATACAGTTCTTCATGTCGTGGTGACCCCCAACCATAAAATTGTTTTCTTTGCTACTTCATCACTGTAATTTTGCTACTGTCATGAATCGTAATGTAAATATGTGATATGCGGGGTGTATTTTCATTGCTACAAATCGAACATCATTGACCATAATGAAGGCATAGTGATTAATCACAAAACAATATGTAATTATGTATTGTGAAATATTTATGTGTTTTCCGGTGGTCTTAGGCAACCCCAGTGAAAGGGGTCGCAACCCACAGGTTGAGACCCGCTGATCCAAAGCATCGAACAGCTATATCCCTAAGGGCTTACAAACACTAAGCCAACAAGCTGGGATGTGAGCCTAGGCAGTCTGGTCAAAGAGCTAGTGTCCATAACCACTAGGCGATACTGCCTCCAGTTAACTCCACGACGCTGGCTCATCTTGCTGCCTTGCCGCCTACCCTCCTGTGAGTCTGAAGGGTGAAAGACTAGGGATTCAGACACTGCATTCTGTCCAGGGGACAGTCTCTCATCAAAGGCATTTCACTCTCAGGCTCTGTCAGGGGTCCCTATCTGGGGAGGAAAAAGACTTCCGTCAGCCAGGCAGCTTTACTTTCTGCTGTAGGGGGCTCCAGTGCGTTCTGTCTCCAGGTCCTCTGGCTATCCACAGTGCCCATCAGTTTTCCGAAATAAAACAAGTATGCTGCGTGGCAATTTGTCATTTTTAGCAATGCCAGCCTCTTCCTCCAAGGTGGCCATGCATTTCATGAGTCTCTTGGCAATAACTCTTGAGCTGGATTTTGATGGGGAAAAAAAAACTCTTTGGAAATGAAATCTCCCCCTCTCCAAATTTCTGTTCTTATTTCTTGTCTGGAAAACTGGGCGGGGGGGTGGGGTGGGGGGGGATAAATGTTCTCAGCTTGGGCTGAATTTACACGGAAAGTTTCCTATCTGAGGGGCCTCTGCGGTCTGTCCATGTACATGTGCCTTTGATAATGGCTACCCAGGTGATTTTAGTCTCGCCAGAACATTCACCTTCTGATGGGGTTTTGAAAGAGATGATACGACTAAAAAGCTGCTTTAAACCTGAAAGCAGACCATCCACACTCAGAGGAAATGCTTATGAGGAAGAAAGATGATTTTTGACCTATGTAGGAACATTAGGAACTAAAGCGCTCATTACTCTCTAAGAGCCCTGCACATAGCCAACTTTCTCGGAATTGGAGAGAAAATTCAGAGATAGTATCTGTACTAAACCCTGGACATTTGCCTGTGTTTTCTAGCAAAGTAAATAGTCCATCAAGCATTATGCACACCCCTGTAATTGGCTCTTGTCAGGTTCCAGTGCCAAGAGTCAGGCAGCTAGAGACCAAGTCGGCCAGCAGGATCCTTCCACAGACAACCCAAGCACAAAATGAGACATGCACAGAGTAGGCAAGGACCACACGGAAGATCATGTCAGCTTCACATCCAAGATATCTCTTTCCTCACTGTCCCCATCCATTCCATCACCAAGGCTTGACCGCTCTACCACCCAAACATGGAATTCCCAGATGCACAACTGTCCCTGGGCCATGCAAGCTACTGCCATCTCTCTTTTAAACTACCACTGAGCCTTGTAACCCCTTTGCTTCCATTCGTTTTTCTTTCCAACCCCTTTCTTCAGAAAGAATCCCCACTACACAAAATCTACCCCTTTTCTAGTGTTTGATTCCATGGTTTATTTACAGAGTTCCACATCCAGGACAGAAAAAGAAACCTTGTATCCATTAGAAGTCAATCTCCATTCCTCCCACACCCACCTTCCAGTCTGTTGTTGTTCTTGCACTGCCATTGAGATAATTCTGACTCATCGAGATAGGGTAGAACGACCCCTGTGGGTTTCCAAGACTGTAATTCAGCAGTTCTCAGCCTGTGGCTCATGGCCCTTTTGGGGTCCGAATGACCCTTTCACAGGGGTCGCCCGATTTATAACAGCAGCAAAATTACAGTAATGAAGTAGCAACAAAAATAATTTTGT
>NW_022103899.1:46695280-46719139 GCF_000313985.2 Echinops telfairi | reverse complement strand
GTCAGTGTCCTTGTGTGTGTTTTGTGAGATAGAGGAGGACTTTGTAGATCGGTGTCGGACATATGTGCTAATGTTGGTCTCATGGGCTTGGACAGCACTGGGTTGTCATGCTTTCTTAATGTACACTCACCCTTCATATAAAACTCTCTTATATACATATGAGTTTCTGTGGATTTGTTTCTCTGACAAGAATAACACACAAACATTAGGAACTGTATTAAAGGGTTGTGGCATTAGAAAGGTTGAGAACCACTGCTATAGCACCTTATGGGAGCAGAAAGTTAACAGGGGTCATCCAATTCCTTCAATCATGATGACCCCAGGTACAAGAGAATGAAGTTCAGGGTTTCACTTTGGGCTGATGGCTGCAGAGACTATACTAAGCACCATGGAATTGTAAAGCCCCCAGTCCTAGGCCACCACTCACCTACCTTCTGTTATTGTCTCTGTGTAGACTCATACAATAGGTGGTCTTCTGTGACTGACTTTGAGCATAGCACAATGTGTTTAAGGTTCACTCACGTTGTAGCATCTCACAGTGCTTTGTTCCTTTATATTTATTGTTGAATAATAGTCGATTATATGAGTGTACCACATTTCATCAATGCAACAGATGAACGAAGCCCAGAAGGCAAAGAAAGCCAAGAAAAAGGGCCGTATGTGAAACAGGGAAACTGGAGAAGGAATGGGAAGGATGCTACCACCTTGAGGGAATTGCAGCTATGATTCTAGAACCTGTAAACTTTCACCCAAACGCCAGTTTAAAAAGAAAAAATAATAATAATAAATTAAAAGGGGGGGTATTTCTAAGGGAAATAAAAAAAAGAGAGGGAAATCAGCTGTCATACAAAGGGCGCTGGCTCAAAGACGGAGAGGAGAAGCCGACCCAAGGTGACTCTTGTGTATCAGACTCAAGCTTTGTTCTTGAGGGTTTATAACTTTTTATATATTTTTTAAGTAGATCGCCAGGTCTTTCTTCTAAGGCATCTTTTGATTAGCAACTGAGTTTCATAACCATGTGCATCACCCAGGGACTCTTAGTCATTAGGGAAATCAAACTGACAATGAACTATCGCTTCCCACCCACTAAACCAAACCAAACCAAAAGTCTATTGTCATGGAATTGGCGTTTTAAAGGAAGCCACATGAAAGAAGCAGGTCTCCTAGGGGATCTTAGGAAGGGATAGCGGAGCCACAGAAATGTCCAGCGTGGAGTGAAAGTCCCACCAGCTGATCCAGAAATCTGACGGAGCTCAGAAACCCTGTGGGCTTGTTTATGGGTAAGGTGCGTGCCCTGGAAGTCAGCAAAGGCGCTTGCCTCAAAAGGCAAAGGAAAGAACTGGGGTGCAAAAGAAAAGAAATGCATTGGCCCCAATGATCATCAGAAAGAGCCAGACTCAAACGTAATGCGTGTCAATGAAAACTCCACAAATATGAAATGTAGCAACCTAGTAAATAAACAGAGAACAAGAAACCAAACGTGTCACTGTCACATCGATTCTGACTTGTAGCCACTCAGCGGATTCCAGAGACTGTCACTCGTGACCCGAGTAGACCGCCTCCTCTTTCTCCCAAGGAGCCGCTGCCAATTTCACACTAGTGATGGTCAAGTTAGCAGCCCAATCCAGGACCCACCACACCACCGGGGCTCCTCGACTAGTTCCTGGTAACTAAAAATAAATGAAGTAGTAATGTAATAAAGCATGTTAAAACATGAATGCACCCAGGAAGAGCAATCCCTCTGATACCCCAAACATGCCAACCCCTCTCATCTATCCAGTCCCAAGTCAGGAAGCAGGATGCAAGGGAGGCCCAGGTTCACCAGTGACATCAACCCTCATTCTCTAATTTCTTGCCACATTCTTCTTTTTTCCATCCTGGAGGCCCCTTGGAGCCTCCAATGGAAAAAACCAGTGCCGGAGAAGACCCTCGGGTGGTTTCCAAGGTTGGAAAGCTTTCTCCTGGTGGTGCTGGTGGCATTCAACGGCACAGTCAGAAGTCCAGCACTTAGCTGGCAGTGCCACCAGGAGAGTGTTCAATCATCTCTCCAGAGTACCAACCAGCTTGAAACTAGCCAGAGGTCATGACCCCAAATACCTCTAGGTGCGCAGAGAACCATTTGATTCATTAACTATCACAATGACGTTATCTCAGGCCTACCGACCCTGTAAGGGTCTGCGCTAATGTCTGAAAAGAGACATTGATGCCGAAATGTGAAAGCTCCAAGCTGAAGTAATATCTGAAAAAGATAAATGACTAAAGCACTGCGGCTGTGATTGTTAAGTGCCACCGAGTCCCTATGAACTCACAGTGAGCCTGTGCCCCCCAGAACGAACCCGCCCCATCCTGGGCCAGCCTCCCAATACTTCTCATGGTTGAGCCCCTGGTTGCAGCCACTGGGCCAATCCATCTTGTCAAGAACCTCCCTCTCTTTCACCAAGCCCCTACTTTACCAAGCTTGATGTCCTTCTCCAGGGAGAGGCCTCTCCTGACAATGTGCCCAAACTACATCAGACAAAGCCTCGCCATCCTTGCGTCTATGGAACATTCTGGCCGACTTTTTCCAAGACAGATTTGTTTGTTCCCTTGGCAGCCCGTGGTATATTCAATGGTCTTCTTCCTCACCACCATTCACACTCATCGATTCTTCTTCCGTCTTCCTTCTTCCATGTCCATTTTCACATGCACAGGAGGCGATTGAAAATGCCATGGCTTGGATCGGGTGCACGTGCTTGCCTGGACTATTCCTGCTATGCATCATAGGGAACATGGAACTCTATCCCACGTTAAATATGCATTTAGGTGGTTTTCTTTTTTACAATACGTGGCTTACTAGAGGTTTAATCCAATCATTTTGCTGTTTATTGGCCCAGTTGTGAAGATTCTTGTTTTCTTTTCTTCTTGTTATGTGCCATAGAGCCGGTTCTGCTTCACAGTGACCATGCGGACAACAGGATGAAACACAGCCCAGCCCTGTGACATCATCACAGTGGTTGTTAGGTCGGAGCTCCCAGTTACAGCAACTGTGACAGTCCATCTTATTGAGTGTCTTCCTCTTGTTCCATGGCCCTCTGTTTTGAAAGCCTACCAACCTGGGAGGCTCACCTTCTGGCCCCGTGTCTGACCCTGCTTTGCGGCTCTCCATGAGGTTTTCAGCAGCTAGTCCCTCAGAAGGGGCCACCTACTCTTTCTTCACAGTTTATTCCCAATCTGGAAGTTCAGCAGAAACCTGTTCCCCATGAGTGACCCTGCTGATTTTGAAAGACTGGTGACATAGCTTCCAGCAGCACAGCCACAGACAAGCCACCAAGTATGGCAAATGCACAGAGTGAGTAGTGGTGGCTTTCTTTAGAGCCATGAAATTGTCTAACCGAACTTAGAACCACTTAGAAAATAAATCGGGTGGAGTAGGTACACAATTATGAACAGCAACTTGCCATTAGCCCCATGATGATCATGGTGTGCTCTTTTGGGGAGGAATGTTTGTTTCTTAGTATTGTAGTTAGCTGCTGTTGAGTTTACCTCCACTTAAGAGTGACTGCGCAGAACAGAACAAGACACTGCAGGTCCTGAGCCATCCCCTTGATGGGTTGCACATCAGGCCACTGTGACACATGGATTGTCATTGGCCAATTGTTGGAAATACATTTCCAGACCTTTATCTTCCTAGTCCCTCTTAGTCTGGAAGCTCCGCTGATATCTGTTTAGACTCATATCAACACACAAGCTCCCAATGACAGTGGTGGCTACACCTGAGGTAGATTAGCTGGGACTTGAACTGTGATCTCCTGTAGGAAAGGCAAAATTCCATCATCCAACCACTAATGAATTGTTGTGGTGGTGTTGCCAGATGCCCTTGAACCCATTCTGACCCATAGCAAGCCTATAAACCATAGAGGGAGCCATTGCCCGAACCTCCACCCTCCTCACAATTCCTAGGGCTGAGCTACCCTGTCAACCCAAATGACAAGTCAAACCAATGACTTAGCTCGAGTTAATCGTTGTTTAGTGGAAAGGGGGACTCAGCAATGTTGGAGAGTACAGTTTCTAAGTCAAGTCAGGAATCTGGATTTTTACATAAAATTCCCAATACCCCAAGGGCCACAACTGATGCAAGGTTTCAAACATACATTCCTTGAACCACAAGTAAAACAAGCCACACTGGGTGTGTTAGACGGGGTTCTCTAGAGAGATAAAACCAAATTGCTGATAATTTAATATATTTATTATAAAAATAATTAGATATATAATGAGAAATGAACTGTTAAATCATATACAGATAAATATATAGTACAAGAACTAAGTAGTTAAATTATAAAGCACTACAAATGGCTCAGTGCAACTCACGTCTGTGAGAGAGTTGTGAGAGACTAGCAGTCCTTCAAGTCTAGTCTGCTGCCAGATCTTCCTCTATTTGTAGAGAGAGCTAGGCTATGTCAGCACAGCAGCCAATCACAAGGGAGGTCACCAACCGCCAGGCGACCCACAGGTAGTGTAGCCTTTAAATTGAGGCACAGAACAAGCAAGGCAGCCAGCCGCACACTGGTCCGATGATCACAGAGTGAGAGACAAGAAAGGCAAGGCCTACCAAGCCATTTATGTCTCTGCCCTTCAGTTAATCCCACTTGTGTTTATCAGCCAGGCTGGCACAATAAACTATCTCACTGGGTTTGGAAACATACGTTGAGTGCCCTCAATCCTATTTAAGGTAGAAAACCCAAGACATGAAATGTTCTTCTGTGAGTAGCTAGGGCATGCACGTTCTCCCACATGGTGTGGGGGTCTTGGGGTGTAGGAATGAGCAGGAAAGTACATCTATAAATGACTTAAACACATATTTATGGGTCTGGAATTAGGTTCAGCCTGAATATTAGAAAATTATTTGAAGAATAATTAGCTCAATAATGAGTCTGCAGGTGAGAAGCAGCTGTTTTGCTCCTGGGCCCCGGGTCACTGTCTCTGCTGTGTGGAGAGTCAGCAGTAATTAGAAGAACCCGCAGAGCCAAACTAAATTAAAATTTTTCAAACCGTTACTCACTGTATGATATAATTTTGTTACATGTTCCCAGGATGAGGAAACTCGAATTAAGTCTCTATTCATTACAAAAATAGGCTAACTAATTTCAGGCTGTGAACTATCAGTTTGTCGATTGTATTGAATGTTGTCTATCTACCCTAACAGATCATTCCGCACTAAAATAAATGGCAGTTGGTTAAATGCCAGTGGCTTATTTAATGGCACTCAATTGTACTGAACTCAGAAAATGTAATGGGTCTCCGTGGACTCTCCCGCCTGCTATTTTTCTCAAAATAAAATATCGATGTAATTGGATTGCCCACCCACATTGATCTTCAAACACACAGATGGGATTGGTTTCAGCAAAAATTGGGAAATGAAGAAACTGTGATCATCACAGAATAAAGTTATTTATTTCAGAGCATTTGGGGTGAGTTTAATTAAACTGCTCCGAAATCCTTAGAAACCCTTAGATGGTGTTTTCAAAAGTCCTGGAGATTGTTGTAGAACTCTAGGTAAAGACCAGGAAGCGGGGAGGGGGCGGGGGAGGAAGCGGGTATCTATGAATGAACATGAGAAAGCAACACGAAGCAAGCTTGAAAAAGACTGTCATGGACCATGTTCTTGTGATACCAGACCAACTGGTTAGGCCAGGCCATTTAATGAGGAAAATGCTACAAAACCAGTTGTTCAGTATCTTTTAGGGGAAAAATAAAAGTTTATTAATTGAACCTTTCACTCTTCAATCTGGCATTTTGCTATTGTAGAGACAGGGCTTTAATCACACCCTACCAGTGGCCAATTTCCACTGGTGTGACTGTGTACGCAAGACCACAGGGGTGAACTTTTAATAAGACAGAGACTTACTCTAATGAAAGTTCTTTGGGTCTTTCCTTTTAGATTTTCTGTTTTCTTTAGTCATCAACCTCTGGACTAATCCTGTTAATAGAACGATTTTGCCTGATTTTTAAAATGTCTTCTCTGATCCAATCCAACTCCAGCAATTGAAATGCTTTCTTTCATCAGCTTTCAAAAGGTAGCATTAGCAAGAGCAACAATTAAAAGGCTCAAATCCCCACTGAATTCTCCCATCATTCCTAAAACAAGATAAACAACTCCTTGGAGTAGTTAAGTTCTCACCATCTGGATAATTAAATCTTTTTTTTTTTATTTTTTATTTTTGTGGTGGTGGAAATAGACCACACCCCTCACAAACAGAAAGAATTGGTGGAATAACGCCACCCAAAGGCTATTTAGAGACCTGCCTCTTCTTTTTTTCTGCTACCCCTCCCTTACTCTTAGCTCCCTGCTGTGGGACAAACTTTGGGTTGTCATTGTTGTGTCCCTAAAGTACTATGAACAGTGGCTGCTTAATTAGATGATATTTTAGTTACACTGGGGACCTTGAGAGTTTAAAGAATTCTGTCACGGATATTTTTGTACAGTGAATGATTTTCTGGAATTCTAGATTCAGCTTTAAAAAAAAAGTGAACTACATCTCAAATGATGAGTTTTACTTCTCCCCAAAGATAAAATAAGATCCAGAAACAAGGTCAGGCTGGACCGGATCTGGTTTCCAAAATGTTCTGTATCTTCGGTTTGCGTTGTCCCGGTTGGCTTTTGTTTGTTCACGGGAGAGTGCATCTCAGAGGTCTCATGCAAATGGAGTCATCCTCTCGAAGCTGTTCTTTGCTTTTCCATTTTTCAGTATATGGAACCCAAGATTGATGAATTCATAGGGACAGCAAATAGAGTAAGGGGTTCAGGGGGAGGGGGGTACAGTGGTGGTGGGGGGGTGTAAAAGGGAGACAATGTCAAGGAGTCCGTGTAGAAGAAGGATGGGTGGAAATTGATTTTGGTAGCAATTGTACAATTCTACTTGATGGGATTAAAATATGGCATGATATATGTATTAAATCCCAACTAATAAAAATTTTTTTAAAAACTATCTGAGTCTTAGAAACTTTTTTTGACCTCACAGACTATTGGGTGTTACCCCCAAACAGGCAGCTTGGGGGAAAGGGCTGGACCTCCCTATGCATCCATTTCTTTATCCATGGGGTGGGGTTTACATCTCCTTTCCAGAGTCTTCCTGGGAATTAATAATATTTGACATTTTTAAAAAATGAGGGTTTCCTGCAAGTTGAACAGATACGGGAAGGCAGATGGGAGTATACATACATACCTATGAGAATATATCAGCTTCGCAAAGGATTTTCCGCACAGTTGAAAACTTGTAGACAGAAGCAAACACCTTGAGGGAATGCTAACTCACGGAGCTTGGGGACTAAGAACCATAGTCCCTAAGGACTTCTAGATCAATTGGCATGAACATAGTTCACAAAGGCAATGTACTGCATCTGCATTTGTGAGTAGGAATTGGGTTCTTCAAGGCTTAAGAGCAGCATCTGCGATGCCACTACGGGTCTCTCTTCCTCCAGAGGACAGAAGAGGGAAGAAAAGCAAAGAGTCAGGGAGATAATTACTCTAAATCAGTGGTTCTCAGCCTTCCTAATGCTGTGAGCCTTTAATACAGGCCCTCATGTGGTGGTGACCCCCAACTATAAACTCATTTTCGTTGCTACTTCATCACTGTCTTTTTGCTACTGTGATGAATTGGGCAACCCCTGTGAAAGGGTTGTTTGACACCCCCAAAGGGGTTGCAACTCACAGGTTGAGAACCACTGATCTAAATGGTTAATGGACCAAAAGAACTAGATAGTGCCCAGCTACCACCTCCAGCTGCTCTGATCAGGATTGTGCGAGTCCAAGTGAACTAAAACAACAAATCCAGGGAGACTCATATGTGTATACGAAAGAGGTTTAGATACAAGAGCAATTGAATATTGAGAAAACATCCCAGCCCAGTCCAGATCAAGTCCATAAGTCTGATGTTAGCTCATATGTCTGATACCAATCTATAATTTCCTCTTCAGACTCACAATGCAATGATGCCAAATGTAGTGGGTGGATATTCTTTTGGATCCAGTGGTGGTGGTAGCATCTCAGCACTGATGTGGGTCTCCACGTGGCTCCTTCCAGTCCAGGGTGCTCCCTGCCATCAGTATAGCCTCATGTGTCTTGTTAGTAGAGAGTCTCTCAGGGAGACAGTGTGTGTCCCACCTTCAACAAGCTATTTATTTCCTTAGTACCTCCAAATGAGGTCATCAAGCTGTAATCTGATTGGCAGGCTAAACATCACCCCTTACTCTTAATCCTCAAATTGACACCAGATTAGGTAACTACTGCAAGAAATTAGAAGATCCTGAAAGGGGTGGGTAGTGGAGCAGAATAAAATTCAAAATAATTTTTAACAGCAGGTTTACTAGACAGATAGAGGCTGTAGAACCCCCAAGACTGCAGTGTTAAGAGACCTTGCTCTAAAATAGAACCCACCCCAGGGGATCAATTTTCAGGCAAACAACAGACAGTGAATGAAGTGAATAATAAAGGCAGGGAGGGGATGTGCCCCTCAATACAATCAGTACACGAGACTCCCCAGGCAGCATTGGTACAACAAAGACAGCTCAGATGGCAAGAGGGAGCAGGAGAGAAAAACAAATGGAAACCAGTGTCGCAAAGCAGATGGTGTGGAGACTGTTAAATGGAATGTTAACTTGCACTGTAAACTTTCACTCAAGCTCCCATACATATAGCACCATACACAATTTTCAAAGTGAGGGCCTTTTCCAAAAAAGCCCAGACACCAAAGGCATCAATTCTCCTTCTAATGTGACACTCTTGCTAAATTTTAAAATTAATGTAATCTTAAGATCATTATATGTTACATTCTACAAATGATACCTCAACAAAAAACCAGTGGATTAAACTTTCCCCACAACAAAGTCTAGGTATATCGCAGACTACTATACAAGTTGACCTTGAGGAAGGGATTAGGACTCATAGCAAACCACAGGAAAGAAGAACTAACCCATCGTCTGCCAGCTGGTAAGTATGGGGCTGCTAACTGCAAGATAGGTGATTGAAAGGCATCAGCCACTCCACAGGAGAAAGATGAGGCTGTCTGATTCCATGAAGATTTACAGTCTCAACATGCGATGGGAGGTCACTGAGAGTCTACATAGATACGTGTTAGTAGGTTCATCTTTACCAAAGCCAAATGACACTTTTCTTGAAGGGTGTCGATGATGAATTCAAACCCCTTGCCTTTCTGTCAATGGCCCACTGCTTCACACTGTGCTACCAGGGCTCCCATGGAGATGGTTTGTGTAATATTAAACTATGCTACAATACCGTGTTGCTGTAGTTCATCATGACTATGGTCCCAAGAAGAGAGGGGATAGCACGAGGGATGGTGAAAGCAACTGTGAGAGTCACTGACATTTACTCACCTGTTTCTGCAAACTGGACTGGAAATGACAATCTTGGTTTGTAGAGGTCTATGGGATCACCCTCCTGGTCCCCAAGATTCCTTACCATGTCTGCTCAAAACCCTGTTCAGCTGGACACTCCCGTGCAAAGTACCACAAGCCTCTACAAGCGCACACAGATGCAGACGTTGGCATATTATTAAATTAGCACACCAAGGAGCCCCTTGTGTTTCCCGAGGCAAAAGAAAAAAAGTCTCACTTCATGTTTATAACATTTTAGTAGTTCATTTCTCTTTCTCCAGGGATTCCTATTCACATTTTCTATCGTAAAAGAGGTAATTGGTAAATACTTTAGATTTTATTTTTCCCTCTTGATCCATGGAACACTATGAATGTGGTGGGCAGGTAGACTTCCAAATGGCAATGAGGAGGGTGAAGGGAGGGAGTCTATTCAAATTAGTGTGCTGCAGTCTAATATTAGGATTAACAGGCATGCCAAATTTATTCCTCCAATTGTATTCTTTTAAAAAATGTACCAACACCTTATAAACGTCTGAATCAAGGCTGTGTAAGGGATTTTTTTTAACCACTTAATGGGAGAACAATGGTTAGTAAAAAATCTAAAATTAGTTCCATAAACCAGGCCTCTCCAAGACATGGTAAAACCAGGCACACTGGAGGCCTCTGCCTTAATCTCCATTCCATTCCCCCACCACAAAGGTTATGTAACCTGTGGGACTTTGGTACCTACCCATGTTTCCATTGCCCACTATTAAACAAAGATGTTAAACTAAAGTTCCCAAGCCTGAAAAGTCAAAGGTGAGTTGTATGCATTGATCCAAGACTAGGATGTAGGTCAAAGGAAAGTGTTGACTCATCGTACCAGCAGAGCACCGGACATAGCCTTAGATCTCAAGAAAGTCTCCAAAATTCGGGGATTTTGTTTCTTCTGTAAGAATCATTCATAGCACTGTTGAGTAAGTGTTGAACTGCTAACCACAAGGTCAGTGGTTCAAACTCACCAGTCACTCCAAAGAAGAGAGATGAGTCTTTCCGCACTTATAAAGATTCTTTGGAGCCTCAGAACTCCTCTACGGGGTTGCTATGAGTTGAGATAGCCTTGGCGGGAGTGGGCTTAGCTCACTTGCTATTTCTTCTATAAGAAGCCCTGCGGATGCAGCAGTTAAGCACTTGGCCTCTAACTGAAAGATGGGAAGCTGGACTCCACCAGCTGTTCAGAGGGAGAAAGATGTGACATGGCTTCTGTAAAGATGTGCAGCCCTTGAAACCCTGGGAGCTGTTCTACTTTGTCGTGTCTTGTAGGCTCACGACAAGTGACAATCAACTTCATGGCAACGGGTTTGGCTTTGGGTTGATTTCTTCTACCCAGTACTCCAAAATGGGCCCCCCACTTTATCTAGCACAATCTGGAACAAGCAGTAAACCTAATACTCTCTAAATTAATTGGATTCACCCCCAGAGCATTCACATATCCAAATAAACAATCTCACTTCATTGTCCTCCTCTAGTGGGATGACTCAATATAACTTGGTAGCGACCCAAAACTTTCTGCACAAACGGCTCCATTCAGTGACTGAATAAGCAACTTCCCCACCCAAGACCAAGGCAGCAGACACCCTATTTAATGGGGGTGGCTATGTTACTAATGCTCAGGAATTCACCGAGTCTCTTAATTTCCCATCACCCCAGCTTTGGACACTGCCACTGCTTGATTTTCCTAATTCTAACCTTCTCCATGGATTCTCCATTCTGCCTGGCCCTTAGCTTTGTCAATACTGCCTGCTTCTTCACTGATTTTGGTATCTCTCTTTGTTATTTTCAGTGCACCAAAGATCCAGCCTTCTGCCCACCTCGGCAGATATACAGGAAAAGCAAAATTATCTCTGGGGACAATAACACAGTATCATTTGATGTTCATATTTTAAAAACCTTATCCACATACCTCCTCAGATTTAGGGACCCATGCAGGCTGAATATGGCTGCTAGATAGAGCCTGCTGTTCTCAAGCAGGTAATAGCTCAGCAGATGTTTAAAGAATGGTAGGGCCCACAGATTCCTGGTCTAAGTCCAATAAAGACTCTCATTTTTAATAAAATATACACATATATTTTAAAGGGTGGTAGGTCCATAGCAGACAGCCTACACTCAACACCAAATGCCTTAGAAGTCAGATCTGTGACCCCAGTGCCTGGAATGCTGGATGGATAGTATTCATTAGAGCTAAAAGCTGAGTGGACAGTATTTTTGAGAGCTTGACTTCATCAATCCCCCAATGTATCAATCTTCAGACGAATTGCAAATAGACGTCCAAGGACCTGGATCACCGTTCTCCAACATCCTCACAATCCCAACTTCTCATTGCTCTGGTCTCCACACAAATGCCAAATACTCACAGAGGACTTCTCTAACCGTCGTGCCTACCTGATGAATAAGCCTGGCCTCTACTGCCATCATTCTCTGTCCCATGGTTATTTCATTTCAGAGCATTGGGTATTGATAGCCAGGTATCATCAAGTTCTTAGGGTTCCAGGGTAGTGAAGAGGTTTGAGGGTTCCACTGGGCTAATTGTTTGCATATGTCTTTTGGCTTCTATCACTCTTCTTCTTTCCAGAGAGACCAAGGGGTGCACCTTCCATGGCTGTGCATAAGCATCTATGACCCCAGTCACGACTCACCGCAATAGGGTGTAGAACATGGTCCTTATGAACTGTGCTATGGCCACGGACCTTTTTGTCCGCCAGGACGATGGTCCTCATGACTCGGGCTCATGCCTCACAAGAGTTTTGTTGTATCTAAGAAGTATTCACAACTTTGCCTCCGGTGTGTGCCATCATACTCATGGAGCTAGGCTCACCAAAGATAAGTTCACATCGACAACTACCCATCCTCTGACAGATCCCCGGAGATTCACAAATGCACTTCTATGTTTCCTCTCCCCAAGGTGTTAAGGACTTTTGATAAGCTGTCGCGAGTTCAAAACCTCATCAATTCTTTGTTCAGGCAAAACCTACTAATAGGACTCTTGATAGATGAAACAGAAAGCAAACAGAACAAAGGAAGCAGTGGTCAGTGTCCAGCCCCTTTCCATCTGTCTCTCCCGTTCTCTAATTCTCTGGCGACTTCTTTGGACATGAGTTATTATCCATCTCACTTTACAGACGGGAAAACTGAAGCTTGGGAAAGTAAAGCGACTCGTCCAAAGTCAGATAAACTAGTAATTTATAGGACAAGGTCATAAGCCAACTAAGCCTGACTGCAAAGCCCTCTCTAAGCCATGATACCAAACAACTAGCACATTCTTTCAAATCTTTGGAAGTCTTTCCAGAATGAGTTAACACCAGGTTAGTATTTTCAGAGCTTATTTGAATAAGACTGGAATAGTTTATTGTACTGTTTAATAATTAATTGCTGTAGGTATGTGAAGAATGACTTTTTCCTAATGAAAAATTTCAGGATGATATTATAATGCTAATGTTCTCAGAGAGCGCTCTCAAGCACCACAGACCTCAATGTTAATGGGAGGAAGTATATTCATATTATTTTTCACAATGTATTTAAAAACCTCCATTCAGGCAAAATTCTATTATATGAGAAGTAGCTGCTTGGCAGTTTCTAAGAATTGAATCAATCTCTCTAGGAAAACGGGAGTTTCGAAAGAAAATGTCCACAGGGACTCCAAAGTGCTTTCTGTTTTCTGGTATTTGCACGATGAATGAAGAACCTTCTCTGACTGGATGTGAGATGCCAACGAAAACAAAAATGTTCCCTTAGCATCACTGGTAAGTAGCATCCTGGTGCCTCTGCCCATGCCCTCCCCTTCCTCGTCTAATACAAGAAGCAGGCAGATGTCTTGGATGCAGATGCAAAGCTACAGAGCAGCCCTGGGAAAGAGGTCTGTGGACGATCAGCTTCTCAGAACCACTTGGTCTCAGAGGGGTGACCTCTGGATCATCCCCAGCCACCTAGACTTGTCTGCCTTTTAACTGGACTTTCAGACCATTTATTTCATAATCTTGATTCACTTGACCTTTCTGTCCTTCAGAAGGAGGGGCATTCATTGTGTCCATGGTGAGGCTGTACAGCATCCTGCTGCCTGGCCCACGGAAGACGCTGAGAAAGGTTCGCTTTGTGTTTGTTTGTCTTGTTGTTACCACTGTCTGAATGCCCTTAGTGGTTGAGTACTTGATTGCTATCAGAAAAGTGATCTTTCCAAACCCAATGAGACATGCTCTACTTCTCAAACATCACCTTGTACAAACCACCTGGACCACAGTTCTGCTGTGACATGGAGTCACCATGGGGTCACCATAAGTCAGAAGCAACTTGAAGGCAACTGGGTTTGGGGGGGGGGTGTTTTTCTTTGGCTTTGCTTTATGCACACTTGGTAGTTGAAGTGCCAGTGAGCCTGTGACATTTTATCAAATTACCAAAATGATATCCTTCATTAAAATCATTATATTATCATATCATTTATTGATAGATGTTAATTGGCATTATAATTATTAATATTATATAAATATATTACATCATGGTATTATTCATTTAAAAGGGGAATGTAGGGGGAAATTAATAATCCTTGCTTACCCTCAAGGACAGAAATTAAATCATTGGGGCAGGATGTTCTGTCGAGCTGGTCTACAAAGTCCTGTGGCGCGGTGAGAAGTTGATGGGGGAAGGGACCAAACGGAATAACAACTTAGAGCTCTTCTTTTGCGAGCATTTATAACTTTGTGATTTTTTTGTACCTTTTCAATTTCATCTGTCTTGCCTGCCACGATTGGCAGGAAAGAAAAGTTAAAGAGAAGAAGTCTTTCAGCATGTGCAGGTGGAGGTAAGATTTGGAGGGAAGGCTCAGGAATTAATACAGGAGGGGGAGCCAGTGGGTTCCCATTCTTCTCTGCAGCTGGTCTGGAGAATGGAATCCAAGAAGGAAAGCAAGTGGTGGCAGCTCTGAAGAAAAAAAGTAAGCAAATAGAATCCCCAAGCCACGCAGAGGGGAAAGAAGGATCGAGAGGGAACTAGTCCGGGGCTGCCAATGGGTCCCCTTGCCTTGGGAAGGCGGTTGCTGTAAGCCAAAAGCCAAGCAGAGGAGTCAGAACACAGGGGCTTCCTAGAGTAGGGAGATGGTGCTAGTTAGAATCCATGAGATAAGTCGAGTTATAATTCCTCCAGATGCCTGGATCAGGACACAAGTGGTCTCCCAAAATTTAACCTACCAAAATGTGTGTATGGATAGAGAGACAGAGAGAAGGGAGACAGCAAGGGTCATGTTGAGAGAAGATCATATTGAAATGCTTTCCAAACTATCAGCACAGCCACAATTCTGACAACCTGCTGCCTGGTCAGGGGCATTCCTATGTACTTCTGGTCTGACTGTGGTAGGCACTGTGTTTGCCCCATTCGGCTCAACAATCAAAGGTGGACTTGCTGGTCTCTTTGGCACATTGTGGGCTTCCTAGAAGCTTGGTTGACTTCTCGGGGTGTCAAATTGTCCTTCTGGACTCAAATATTTGACCTTTCTGACTCTCTGAATTGCCAACGGCGTAAAGGGATGAGGGCAAGACTGTTACTAGGGAAAAACAGACAATGCATCCACCAACTTTGCACCATGTTACTCCTATTGCTACATCAACTGGATCTTGGTTAAAAGTAGAGAATACCAGAAAGATGTTTACCTGTGTTTTCTTGATTATGCAAAGTCATTTTACTCTGTGGCTCCTGACAAACTATGCATGATATTGAGAAGAATAGGAATTCCAAAATGCTTTATTATACTCATGCGGAGCCTGTACATAGATCAAGAGGCAAGTGTTCAAACACAACAAGGGGAGATTAAAGGCTCAAAATCAAGAGAGGTTTGCTTCAGGGTTGTGTCCTTCCACCATACTTATTCAATCTGTCTGCTGAGCAAATAATTTGAAATACTGGGCCAGAGGAAGACGAACAGAGCATTACGATTAGAGGAAGACGCTTCTTCGTACAAGCAGATGGCACAACCTTGCTTGCTGAAAACAAAGGGGACTTGAAGAATGTACTGATGAGTTCAAAAGACAACCTTCAGAATTGATTACAGCTCAGTGTAAAGAAAACAAAAATTCTTACAAATAGGCCAATAAACAACATCAAGATAACTAAAGAAGATATTGGCATTGTTAAGGATTTTATTTAAGCTAGACCCACAATCAATGTTCATGGAAACAGTAGTCAATAATTTAAACAATAAAATGCATTTGGTAAAACTGGCTGGAAAAGAGCTCTTTGAAGTGTTAATAAAGCGAAGATGGCCTTGGCAATCTCCTCATATCCATGTGAATGCAAAACAATGCATGGAGATTGGAGAAGAAAGAATAGAGGATCAATGCATTTGAACCATGGTGTTTGTGTTAGTCTGGGTAGACTAGAGAAACAAATTCAAGGACACTCACATGTGTGTAAGAAAGAGCGTTAGATACAAGAGTAATTGTAAATTGAGAAACATTCCAGCCCAGTCTAGATCCAGTCCATAACTTCAATATTAGCCCATATGTCGAATACTAGTCCATAATTACTCGTTAGACTCACAGAGCCATGCAATAATTCCAAATGCAGGAAGATCACAAGCCAGTGGGTGGAAAGTCTTGTAGATCAAGTGGCAGTGGAAGGATCTCAGTGCTGGCTTGAGTCTCCAAGTGGCTCCTCCAGCTCCAGGGCTGTGGCTCCATCAGTGTGTCTCCATGTGGCTTGTCAATAGGAATGTCTCACAGAGAGCGAGTCTGTGTCCAGCCTCCAGTGGGCTATTTATCTCCTTAGCGCCTCCAAATAAGGCCATCAAGCTGCGACCTGATTGACAGGCTAGACTCCACCCCTTCTCAAGCTGACACCAGATTATGTAACTACCACAGTGTTAGTGATGAACAGTGAATCATGGACCACTTGAAGAATGAACAAATCTGTCTTGGAAGAACTACAGCCAGATGCTCCTTAAAGTTTTTTTTGTTTTTATGTGTTTTTTTTATATAAAATCCAGGGTATTTAAATATATAGACAGTAACTGGATTAATAGTTTCTTGGGGTATGACAGGGGATGCAGGGGGGAAATGGGAAGCTCATAGTGAGTACAAGAAAAAAGAAAATGTTCTACGATTGGTAGTAGTGATTATTGCTCAATTCTTATTAATATGTTTAAACTATTGAATCGTATGATATGTGAATTATATGTCAATAAAACTTAAAAAAAATAAAAGATGCCAAGGCTTTATTTCATATATATTGGGCATGTTTCAGATGAGATTCGTCTCTGGAGAAGGATTTCATGCTTTGGGAAATAGCAGCTTAGCAGAAACGTGGAAGATCCTCAGCAAGATGGACTGACACACTGACAGAACAATGGGTTCAAACACAGCCAACATTGGGAAGATGCTCAGACTTGAGCAGTGTTTCACACAGTTGTACGTATGCTTATGATGAGACTGCACTGGATCTCTGAACTGACAAGGCGGTACTAACAACAACAACCCTCCTTCATACTTGGCTCTCCCAAGACAATCACTATCTGAGCAGAAGATAGACTGACCAACCTTCAAGTTTATGATCAATTCACAGAGATACCCATAAAGAAAAAAAACTTCACTACCATCTAGTCAATTCCAACTCGGAACTGAAATGTCTCTCCTCTCTTCAAAGAGTTCATTGAAAAATTCTATTATATTGCCATATATATACACACACACACACGTTGTTAGGTACCATCAAGTCAGTTCCGACTCATAGTGAACCAATTACACTAAATGAAACACTTCTCACAATTGTTGTGTCACAGACACTGTGTCAATCCACTTGTTGAGGGTCTTTCTCTTTTTCATTGCCCTTATACTTTACTGGGTATGTATATGTACATACATATACATATATGTGTGTCTATGCATATGTATGTGTGTATCTATACAAACATATATTTCAATAATATGTTTAACCGCAGTTTCTTAATGCAATTTTTAAAAATAGACCAAAATTAATTAAGTACAACAGAATAATAGAATAGTTGAGACTAGAGGCATCATTAATTATGAGAGGTAAATTAATTTATTCAAAGAACAAATAATTAGTTCAGGTTTATGTTTACCAAAATATAAATAGGTAACTGTAGTGATTTTTCAAATTCTATGTCTTAAACTAAGGGAGCTATAAAGTAATTGAAGGCAAAATTCTAGTTTTCTTTTCATTACTGGCACCGTCATATTAATTCTCAAAGTTCTTTGTTATTATTACATGTACTCTAAAGTCAGATTCGTAAATAGAAGCAAGCAGGTCTAACCTCATAGCCCAGCACCTTCTTTGTATGCAAGAGTGTCTGGTCAACTCTTTAAGACAGGGCTATCTCTCAATGTCACTGCACTGCCATCGAGTCAATTCTGAACTGTCCTTGTGGGTTTCCAAGTGTTTCTTTACAGAAATAGAAAGTGTCATCTTTCTCCTGTGGAGTGCCTTTGTGGTTTTGAACTGCTGACCTTGCAGTTTACAGCAAAATGTGTAATCACTGTGCCACGGGGCAAACTCTCTCTCAAGTCCATCAATATCAGGTGCTTTCTAAAGAGGCACAATTCACTCCTTCAACAGATAGAGATGGTACCAGTGAAAGAATTAAACAGAACAGCGTTGCCAGCAACCATGCCACCATATAGCTGCAAAAATCTGGTTGCCTACAATTTATAAATAGATTCACTATGTGGCCGTCCACGCTCATGTTCTCAAACATAAACTGAATGGCATCATTAGAACCTTTCAATTAGCCACAGCCAGCTTCCCAAAGAAGGAAGTGAGCAACCTCTCCATTATTAATCATTCTGGTCGTGGATGTGTGTGCATGGTTGTTCCACTCGCCTGCCCGATTCTCCCTTATGAAGCTTTAAAGTAAATCATCGTCATTGAATGGAAAGAAACTTCATGAAATGGTAAGTACGACTGACCAGTCCAGGCTTACTGCTGTCCAAACCCAGTGAATTTCTCAGTCACTATTTCTGTTCATGGGTCCACTAGAGAATAAATGGAATATTTCCATCCCCTGCCAGAAATACATGTCAGTATTTACTAGTATTTACACAAAATAACTTTCCAGAATCACTTTGCAAAAGCTGAATGCTCAGTTGACTTACAGAGTCTTAGGAAAGAAATAGACAATCCCAGATGCACAAGTTATCAATTTTATGCACAGGATGAGTAAACCTTACGTATTTCAGCTAAGCCGGAATTACACTAACCTTTTTTCTCTCTGGAGAAAGGATGGCTGCTGTAAAAATGAAGATATCTTTGTTGTACTTGCACAATAGAAGCATTCTTGGCCGGATTAAAATGATCAGCATGGGGACCTGATGCCGCTGCTTTACCAACTAATCTGCTCCCAGCTTTCAGCCACGTCCACAGGACCACTGTGGGATTAATGATGTGAGATCGCCTTGCTCTCCTCCATTCATTTATCCATTCTTCGCCTGACATTTACTGGACACGTACCATGTGTAAGGCACGGAACTAGGGTCGTTTAGCACAGAGCTCAACGAGCAGGGGTCTCGGTTCCCAGGGGACTCGTAATCTGGTAGAGACACTTTCCTATCCTCGCCTGTATTGCCTGTTATCACTCAGAGTGTCAGGATCGTACGCAATGAAACATTCTCCGGTTTGCTTACCGGTTTGGGCATTTTTGAAAAGATCTGGAGTAGTTCCTCGGATGGAAGGAAAAGGTCCAGGGTAAGGTCTCAGCAAAGACAGCATTCAGAGCCCCAGCAGAGTTCTATGCTGTAAGAAAGAGCCTATGGGGTGTTCAGGCTTCCACTCCAGTTGAATTCACTCAGGCTCTGTTTGGGCTGCATCACTTCAGGTGAGAATGAACTTATCTTGCATCACTTGGCAGGAATGGGTGTGATCTCTTGACACTCAAAGATTGTCTTCAGCAGAAAAGCCGTTTCCCAAAGCTGTTTCCAGGTACAGAACTACTAGGGATGGGTGCTGGGCAAGCATCCTTGATCACTTTCCTCATGGTGAAAGACAACGACCTCAGTGGTTCTCCACCTGCCTCAGGCCGCCACCCCTTCATACAGTTCCTCATGTGGTGGTGAACCCCTAACCATAACATTATTTTCATTGCTACTTCATCACTGTCATTTTGCTACTGTGATGAATCAGGTGACCCCTGTGAAAGGGTCCTTCAACCCTCAAAAGGGTCACAACCCGCAGGTTAAGAACCGCTGCCTCACCTGAAGACTAAGTCTGCCCCAGATTTTGTGAGATGCCTAGTTCAATGGCTCAGAAAGTTAGAGTGAATTCATTCTTGCCTCAAGTCCTGTGTGGTCCCTGTAATCCACTCTCGTGACTCATAAATGCTACTGGAGACCTGGGTCCCCAGACATCTTGCACTATCATTTTAGTATTTCCAGTGGGCTGCACAGAGCCTGGTGCAATGATGCTGAGGAATGTCCTTGGTTTTTATAGATTTTGAAACCAGGATGCTATATTTTTTCTCTGTGATGCTACTCATACTCTGGTTAGTTTCCTAAGTATGCTCGTTTCTATCAAACGAGGGCCCCCAAGTCCAAGGTCTGACCTGCCTGCTAACTCTTACTTAAGAACTAAGATTCTCTACTTGAACCAGGGCAGTAACACTAGATAGTAAAGAAGGAATGGGTTTAAAAAGTCTGGGCTAACTCCAGATTCTTTCATTTATTCTGGGACCTTTAGTAAACGGTACCACATTGAATATCAGTGCCTCGTCTGTAAAATGGGTACAAAAACCACTTACAATGGGCTATTATAAGGATTAAAAGAGAGTAAATATTTTAAAAGTACTTGCCATAATGCCTGGCAGATAGTAGAATGCTTAAGAAACCACTTTTGACCCCTCAGTCAAACTTGGTTCAGAATTGTACTTACTAATTTCATATTCATACCATCTGACTCCTTCAGTTTCAAACTTCAACTTACATTGATGAGCAGGTCTTGCCATAGTCCATAATGCAACCTTTGGTCCCTCCTCACCCCTTAGATTGACCCCAGCCACTGGAGAAATATAAGACGCCCCCTGCTGGCTTTCACCTGTCCTCCCAGAAGTAAATCCCTTTGGCTCAGCTCAGTCCCTTCAAACAACCAGTTTCCTTCACCTCAGCTTAATGGACTCAGGTGCAAACCTCTTTTAGCCTTATCCCACCTCAACGCTTGGCAGCCATGGCCAAGGGCCTTGGCACTTCTGATTTACTCTTTCTCATTCTGAACACCATGCAAATAGCTGGTCTGCTGCCAGAGAACTTCCTCTCCCAGGGCCACTCAATACTCCCCAGATGGCTCAACAATTCCTGATTTGGGTTTTTTTACTACAATTGTTTGGATGAATCTTTAGCTATCTTAATCCGGGAAAGGCTTTTTGCCCTCTTCAGCAAACAATGTATCTAAACATATTGATCACGATCTATGTGCCAAGCACTGAGGTAAGCACTGAAGGTACAGAGAAGTGTAAGCCACAATCCGCTCAAAGGCAATAAAGAAGAGTCCCCGGGAGATGTCGTTGCTAGTCCTCTCCTTCCATTTCAGCTGGCACCGAGGGCCTGGGGAGCGGACATAATGACTCGAGGCAGATTCCTAGATAGGCGTCACCAATTCAACTCTGACTCACAGCGCCCTCAGGTACCACGAAATAAAACGTACGCTGGTTCTCAGTTATACTCATAGTGGCCAGCATCTGAGTCCACGATGGCAAGTGCCATGCTACCCCTTCTCACCAAGGGTCTCCCTCCCCACCCCCCACAGACCCTCTCTCACCAAACACCAGGTTCTCTTCTAGCAAATGCTCCCTCCGAAGGACCCACCCAAAGCAAGGGAGTCGGACCATGTTCCGTTGCCATCGACATGGGTTCCCTTGACTTCGTTCCAGGATGATGGCCAGGCCTTTCTTTCTAGTCTATTTTAACCTGAAATCTGCTGACACTACCATGGGCGAACCCGTTGGAACTTGAAATACTAACAGCATCGCTGCTGTCATCCTAGCAAGATGGAAGCCACCAGAGTACAATCGATTGGCAGGTAAGTGGCACCCACCACTGATTCCAAATCACGTGTAAGGAAGACATCACTTCGATGGGGCTATAGGCTACTCTGGCCATCACATTTGCGGTGAAGTACACCAATGATAAGTGTAGAGCTCGGGGACTCTGCACAGTCAGCACCCAGATCAAGTAGTGGAAATTATCAGGACAATACAAGTTCCTCTCCATCTACCTCCTGTCAGTGAAACACTGTCCTGACTTTCGATAAATTCATCCGGGATGTGTTCTTTCGTGATTGCATTTCTTTTCATTCACCATTAACTTGTTCGTAAGATAAATCCATGTGGCTTCAGTTGGGCCATTCTCATTCCTGAAGAACATTATGTGTATTTAGCCCTTTGATTTATTCATTCTATCTAGCAGGCCATCCCTGTTGTTTCTATGTCAAGGTCTGATAAATAAAGTCTAGTGCAGTTTTGGGTTGGCATATGCACGTTTTTTTTTCTGTTAAGCTTCTACCTAGAAGTAGAATAGCTAGGTCATCGGTTGGCAAACTGTAGCCTGAGAGCCAGAGGTGAGCTCTTTCCGTAGGTACATGCGGCCGTTAAGTAAAACTGAAAATGAAACTAAAACTAGCATAGTTCCATGTAAAGGATAGTATTCAGATAATGGTGAGTTTATTTTGTCTGTGAAAAATATGTTTATGGATCTCGGATAGATTTTAAAGGACAGGATTTTGAGGGACAGGATTAGCTCTTCCATCTTAAAAGTTTGCCGACCCCTCTGCTGGGCCATGCCATCGGCGTGTAGACCACTACGGCAGATAGTGCCCTACCGTGTTCCTGCTCTGCCAGCGTTTTCAAGGCAGCTGCTGCTATTCTACAAAACTAGCAGTTCTTCTGTGGAGGCCTGACTCGATGGCACCCAGTAAACTGCTTCTAGGACCTGCCCTCTTGGTTCTGGATTCAGTTCCCATCTCTACCTTTCCTCCTTGTGCCCAAGGATTCTAGCTCCTCACCCACTGGGCAGGCACCAGATGCCCAGAAAGCCAGGACCCCTGCATGTATCAGCACTCCCTGTGGCAAGAAGAGGGCCACTGTGGCTGCTCAAGGCTGCTGGTGGGTATTCCACAAAGGGGAGGGGCTAGACTTCCTCCCTGACCACAGGGGTCTCCCGGAGTTCAGGGAGGGAGGGTGGGAGGGAGCAGCTGGAGAAGGTTGGGAGGAGAGTCTGGTCAGGAAACCAGAGCACAGAATCTTCAAATCGGCCTTCAAGATAGGAGGACAATCTTGGTCAGATACCAAGGGATATGTTGAGAGAGGAAAAAAAATAAGGCAGTGAGGCAGAGAGGGTCAAGAGGAAATGGGAGCAGATACTAGAGTCCAGATCAGCTGCTCGCCTACAGCTGCATCTTCTGCGCTGTGCAGAGTGGTGGTGGAGGGGGGAGGGGGGTGCAGCCAAGTAGGAGAGGGACAATGCAGACATCAATCTCTCATTTCTTGGCCCACGACTTCTCAAGGTAATCATTTGAGAGACCATATCCTGTGGCTCAATTGCCAAAATGCTTTTCAATGCTGTCAAATCTTTAAAGTCCCCATGTCAACTAGCACAACCCATTTGGAAATGTATATAACAATAGATAATGACCCATAAGATATTTATACTCCTTAATGCAATGATCCACTTCTGAGAATTTATTGCAAGTCTGTCATTTGGTACAGAAATAAGAAAACCAAATGCTTAACTTGTTCATTGCAAGGTTTATCTACATTGATTTTTTTTTAAAAAAGACACCCCAGTGTTCACTAGTAGAAGATAGTAGTGTATCCATTTGATTGATTCTTATAAAGCCATGAAAGCAATTTAAAGGAGGGATACATAAAAAAATATTTACGTTAAAATATCGGGATATAAAATTGTACCATCGCTAAGATTACAAGAGATAAGCAAGCACAGACATGGACAAAGATTTAAAAGGAATAAGGTTACATGCTAAAACCATATCCTGAGGAAATCCTCAGAAGGTTCTCATAACAACCTTCTGGGGTAAGTAATATCATTAAGCCCATTTAACTGAGCTGCAAAAGAAATCCACTGGCTAAGTCAGTCAGTGACAGAGCTCAATAATTCTGACTTGAAAGTCCTCACACATAAGCCATTATTGTGCAAATCTGAGCCAGGTCAGGTAATACAACTGCTGTATGGTCCCCTCTTTGTATGTTGTTTTAATATCTTTCTGGTAAATCAAACACCACAGACATTTATTGAGCATCCAGTACATCTTTTATACAGAATGCAATCTTTCAAAAGCATCATTTCACTAAATGTTTGCAAAATGCTTAGGATGTTGGGACTGTAGTTTTAAGTTTAGAGATTAAACTTAGCAATTGTATTAATTAATCAATGAGAAAACCCTAAACTAAGAACAAAAGAAAGCAAACTTACAGCCAATATAAATTGACACTAAGAAGGAGAAACAGCAGAG
>NW_022103899.1:46690268-46694976 GCF_000313985.2 Echinops telfairi | reverse complement strand
GACCTTGTTGAAACATGCCTTAGCATGAAACTACACCGTATCAACAAACTACATGGAGGATATAATATGCCTGTTTATGGTAGAGGACCACAAATAATTTATTGGACATTGTTGGTTTCCCTCATGGTCATTATGAAAAAAATATATATTAAAAGATCATTGGAAATGTTAGGTCAGACATCATGGAAATGCTATTTGTTGATAACCAAAAAAAACCAAATTCACTGCCATCGAGGCAATGCTGACTCATAGCGACTCCCTGTGAGTTTCTGAGATTGTAACTGTTTATGGGAGTAGAAAAGCCAGTCTTTCTCCCAGTGGGCTGCTGGTGGTTTCAAACTGCCAACCGTGAGGATCACAGCCCAATACGTAATCACAGCCCAATACGTAAGCACCATACCACCATACCAACAACTATGTTGTTGCTGTGAAGTGGCCTCAAGTCCTTTTTAACTCACATCAACCCACTGACAGAAAGGATCGTCTTGGTACCATCATCACTTTTCTCCCATGGTGTTGCTGAATGGATTTGAGCTACCAACCTTTGGTTAGTAGTCAAGAGCTTACTTACCCCTTGGTGCCTTTCAATAATGTATACCAATTAATATGTAAGTATATTAATGAATCAGTATATCAACTGCACAAGACCTTTTTAAAGAGCTGCAAAGCAAGGATGTCACTTTGAGGACTAAAATGAGCCTGACCCAAGTCATGGTAATTTCATCCACCTCATATGCATGAGAAAGCTGGACAAAGAATAAGGAAGACGTAAAGAATCAATGTATTTGAATTATGTGAATTATGGTGGTGCTGGTGAGCAATCATGAAAGTACCATTGACTGCCAGAAGAATAAACAAACCTGTCTTGTGAGACGTAGAACCAGATGCTCCTTAGAAGCAGAAAGAGCAAGATTTCTTTTCATGTACTTTGGACATGGTTTCATGAGCGACCACTCCCTAGAACAGGACATCCTGCACGGTAGAGTAGAATTTCATTGAAAAAGAGGAGTACCCACACAGTGATGTACTGATACAGTGGCTGAGACAATTGACTCAAATCAAACAATGGTGCAGGAGGAAGCAGTGTTTTGTTCTGTTGTACATAAAAAGGTCACTAAGTTGGATCTAACTCGATGGCACCTAGCAATAACAACAGGTTAATTGCATACCAATAATTCTGACTGTCTTCTCAGTAGAATATAATGCCAAAATTCTAGGCCTGGGAAAATTGTGCTGCACCTGAACTATGATAATCTAAGCAAGAAGATGATAGATGACAGATAGATAGATAGATAGATAGATAGATAGATAGATAGACAGACAGATAATCTCATTGTAGATCTTGTTCTCTTTCACTGACCCTCTACTTAAGAGAGCATAATGTTCTTCTCCAGGAATTGGTCCCTCCTGATAACATGCCCAAAGTAAGTAAAACAAATTATTATCCTCCTGCCTAAGGAGGAGAATCAGACTGTACTTCTAAGTCAGATTTATTCATTCTTCAGGCTGTTCATGATAGGTTGTTCATGATTCACTATTCTTCACCAATACCATAACTCAAACGCATCGCTTCTTTTTCAGTTATCCTGTTCATTGCTTAGCTTTCATATTAACTTCAGGCTATTGAAAGTACCATGGGATGTCAGGCATACCTTAATCCTCAAAATGAGATTGTCACTCTTTAACACTCTTAAAAGGTCTTTTGCAATGTTCTACATCCGACTTGGGTGAGTAGCAATTGTGGTCTTCAAAATGGTTTTCCCCCATTCTGATTTAGAAAGCATTAATAACATTGTAACGATTAGTCCCCAATGGAAAAGGCCATGCAAGCAGCAGTCTTCACAATCCTGAGACCAGAAGAACTAGATGGTGCCTGGCTACCATTCCAACTACTCAGAACAGATACATTAGAAGATCCTGGGTAGAGTGGAAAATATGGAACAGATATCAAAATCATGGAAGACATAAAGTTTACTACTTTTTTGGATTGAGTCTGGTGGAATGCCAAGGCTAAGACCCTGAGATAGTTAAAGTTTATTGTGCCAACCTGGCCAATAAACACATGTGGGGTTAATTGAAGAGCAGAGAGATAAATGGCTTGGTGAGTCTCACCTTTAGAGTTCTAGGTCTCTTGCTCTCTGATGGTCAGACCAGGGTGCAGTTGCCTTAGCCGGTTCCCTGCTTCAGCTGTCAAGGCTCACTTCCTGCAAGACATCCCCAAGGAGAAGCCACATGGACCTACCCCCATGCATCCCTGGGTGCTGGAGCAGCCAGGTGGAGACCCCTGCTAGTGCTGAGATCCTTACACGTTCACTGATTCGGCTTTCCTCCTGCAGTCAGCATCATTGCGTCTGTTTTGTGAGATGGAGGAGGACTTTGTGGATTGGCGTCGGACATATGGGTTAATGTTGGACTTGTGGGCTTGGGCAACACTAGGTTGGGCTATTTTCTTGATGTGCACTTACCCTTTATATAAACTCTCTCTTATACATATGAGTTTCAGTGGATTTGTTTCTCTAATATACCCAGACTAACACAGACCCTTAGTCATCTTTCAGATCTGAAACTGAATTCACTCCCCATGTTAGAATAATCAACCATAAAATCAAAAGGGGGGCATTTACCTAAGGTTAGAAAAGAAAGTTAATAGAAACAGAAAACAGGGTGGGATAAGTGATGGTACATGGAAGGGATTCTAATGGATGAGTTGACACAAAATATATATGAATCATTGACTGCAAATCTGATGATCTTCTCCGTAAACCTTCACCTAACTCACAATAAATATTTTTAAATTAAAAAAATAAGGTCTTTTGCACCAGAATTTCCCAAAACATTATTTGATATCTTGACTGTTGTCTATTGTTGGTTATTGTTGTGCATATTGTTGTGCAATAACTGCATGGTTATTGTTCTGGACCCAAATGAATGAAATCCTTGACAGCTTCAATATTTTCTCAATTTATTATACTGGTGATTGGTCCAGTCATGAAGATTTTAGTTGTCTTTATATTGAAGTGTAATCCATACTGAAGACTCTAGCCTTTAATCTTCATCAGTAAGTGCTTCAAATCTTCTCTTTCACCAGTGGCATCATCTGTATATCATTAGTTGTTAATGAATCTTCCCCCAACCCTGATGCCATGTTCTTTTTTATACATAGTCCAGTTTATTTGAATTACTTAAAAACATATAGATTAGGTAATATGCAGAAATGATAAAATCTGCACACATACGTACCTATCCTGATTTTAAACAATATTATACTCCCTTGTTCTTGTCTAATGACCACTTTGGTTTCTGTGTATGTTCCACATGAGCACAATTAAGTGTTCTGGAATTTGCATAATTTGCAATATTGTCCATAAATTGTCATGATCCACACGGTGTAAGGCCTTTACATAGTCAATGAGTCACAGGAAACATGCCTAATACTCTGCTTTCAGTCTGGATTCCATCTGAAGTCAACGATGATACCGCATGTTCCACAGCATCTTCTAACTCTACCTTGAATTTACAGTAGTTCACTCATGTGATATTGCTGCAACCATTTTTTGAAAAGTTAACTTCCCACAATTTTGCTTACACGTGACATTGATAATGATATTATTTGATAAATTCCACATTCTGTGGTGTCACCTTTCTTTGAAATGGGTACAAATACGATCTCTTCCAGTTGGTTCGCCAAGCAGCTCTCTTCGAAGTTTCTTGGCATAGATGCCTGAATGCTTCCAGTGTTGCATTCATCTGCTGGAACATTGCCATTTGTAGTCCCTCAGATTCTGAAGCTTTGTTTTCTAATATCTTCAGTGTAGCTTGGAGTTCTTCCTTCGGAAGTATTTATTCTTGGTCATATGCTAACTCCTAAATTATTTGAAATTTCTAGTTATTTTGGGTACAGTTAATTTATGTATTTCTCGATCATGTTTTATGTTTCGTGATTCTGCCCACAGAATCCTTCAATATTTCTTAAGATTTAAATTTTTCTTCAGCTTTCAGCTGGAGAAATGCCAAGCGTGTCCTTCTCTCTCTCCTTTTTAATCTCTAGGTCTGTGCACATCTCATTTTAGAACTTTACTTTGTCTTCTGGAGCTACTCATTTACTTTTTCTGTTCATCTCTTGGACTTAATCATTTTCTCCATTGGCTTTAGCTACTCTACATTCAAAAGTACCATATATACTCGTGTATAAACGGAGTTTTTCCAGCATATTTTTATGAAGTTTTGTGGTAAAGTTAGGTGTTTCAGCGGATATCTGGGTCGGCTTATACTCCAATGTACGTGGTAAGTTGTAGAGTCTGTTCTGACTTCGATTTTGGTCTTTTCTTTCTCTTCTGACTTTCTAAGGACACTTTGCTTCCTCCATGCTGATGTCACTCCAATAATCTGGTCTTCAGTCACTAATACGTGGTGTGTCAAATCTACTCTTGAGGTGGTTTATAAACTCATGTGTAATATACTCAATGTCTTATTTCAGCTGTTTTCATTTTATCCAACTTATTTCAATGTTCTTCAACTTCAACTTGCTTCTGAGCATTTAGTCAGTTTCACAGTCAATCTCTGGTTCTGTTACAACTGTTCTCTTACCGTGAAAGTCGTCCACTTGCCAAGGTCTACATGTGGCCTCCTCCCTGGGGGACAGACAGCGGAGAAGTGGGTGAGGGAGACGTGGGATGGGGTAAGATATGATAAAATAATAATAAATTAT
>NW_022103899.1:46688782-46690026 GCF_000313985.2 Echinops telfairi | reverse complement strand
AAAAAAAAAGTAGTCCATTTGCGTGGGTAGCGGGGAAACAGGGCACTAACCCACACAAGGAGAGGGTATTGTTTACATCTCCACAGGAGAGGGAGAGAGGGACCAGACCTCAACCCAATGTACCAAGACATTAATGCAACATACCAGCATGAAGCAACATACCAATAGAGAAGTTTTCAGGGCCAGCCCCAATCCCAGTCCCCCCACCCCCCACCCCCCACCGCAAGAAGGCACTACAGAGGAAAACACTGAAGCTACAGCTTGGGGAGAGGGGCATGTCTGATCAGAGCACAACTAAGAGGTAAACTAAGAGGGAAGGAGAAAGTAGAACACATCCTGGCCCACAAAGCCCTGTGGACGATATTAATATTCCTGCCTGGAGCAGCCAATGCACACAGAGGATCATAGTGCCGGCCCCGCCACGAGACATGATGTCCCTCACTGACACATAGAGCTACGGGGTCAACACTGGATACAGAGTGCGGGAATTGTGCCTGATCTGACCCCACCACACCTAGTTGAAACACTAAGGGTGTGCAGCAAGGGGAGCAAAGCAATAAAGTCCTCAAGAAATTCCAAAATTAGACATCAGGGGCAAGGCAAGGCACCTCATCACAGTCAACTTAAAACACTCATAGAGGTCAACAAACAATTTACAGGCTTTTCTTTTTTGTTGTTGTTTCTTGTCATGTTTTATTTTGTTGTTGTTATGTTTGGCTTTGTTTATTTTTGTGTTTATTATTGGTTTCACATGTCTATATAGATAAGATAGGCGGGATGAACAATCCAGAGTGGAAAACAATGGGGCTGACAGTTCCAGGAGGACACAGGAGAAGGGGAGCGGGGGAAGCCAACAAACCTAGGGACAAAGTAACAACAAGTGATCTAAAATCAATGGCAAAGAGGGTGTAGGATACCTGGTAGAGCTTGATCAAGAGCAATGTAACTGAGAGGAATTACTGAAATCCTAATGAAGGCCAAACATAATAGTGGGACAAGAGGAAAGTAAAAGGAAATAGAGGAAAAATTAGGAGGCAAAGGACATTTATAGAGGTTTAAATATAGGCATATGCACATGTAAATATGCTTATATATAATGATAAGGAAATAGATTTATGTATATATATTTATATGTTAAGTATCCAGGTAGTAGACTGACATTGGACCTCTACTCAAGTACTCCCTCAAGCAAGAAGACTTTGTTCTAATAACCCAGCATTCTATGATGCTCACCTTCCCAACAT
>NW_022103899.1:46685096-46686657 GCF_000313985.2 Echinops telfairi | reverse complement strand
ATGAGGGCAACAAATGTATAGATGTGCTTTACACAATTGATCTATGTATTGTGATGAATTGTATGAATATATATATATGTGTTTTATATATATATATATATTTAAGCCTACAAATAAAAAATAAGTATTTAATTTGATTCCTGCGTATTCCATCTGGCAAAACCCACGTGTCTAATTGCCATTTATGCTGCTGAAAAAAAAGATATTTTAATGAATAATTTGTTGCAGAAATCCCTGCTGAGAGTTCCAGCATTGCTGCTGTCACCAAGGCCATATTTTCCAACTATTAATCCTTCTTTATTTCCAATTTTTGCATTCCAATAACCATAATTATCATTGCATCTTGACTGCATGTTTGGCAAATTCCAGACTGAAAAAGGTGGTAAACCTCTTCAATATCTTCGTTTTGGGTATGAACAGTTGGTGAGTCAATTTGAATAATAATGACATTAACTACTCTTTCTTTCCAACAGCATTGCACATCAGGGTCAATCCTGAAATATTCTTTTTGACAATGAATATGACACCATTGCTCTCCGATTTGTCGTTCTTGGCATAGTGGACAATATGATTTTCTAATTCCAAATAACTAATACCTGTCCATTTCAGTTCACTAATGCCTAAGTTATTCATCTTTATTATGAGTTCCATTTAGTTTCTGATAACTTCCCATTTTCCCACATTCGTATTTCATACATTCCATGTCCCAGGTATTGATGGATGTTTGCCTTTGTTTCTTCTGATATTGAGTTTTGCCGCATCCACTAAGGAAGGTATTTCTTCATTACATCATCAACCAAGGATTCCTTCATCAACCAAAGAATGTATTCCCATCATGTCACTAAGGCTGACTCTGCTTTGAGGAGGTATCTCTTCCCCAGCCATATATTGAATACCTTCCCACCTGAAGGGTCCATCTAGTGGCACTCTATCTGCCAGGTACTGCTGCTAGTTATAAAGTTTTCACTTGCCAAAATTTTTAGATATGGATTACCAGGTCTTTCTTCCTAGTCTATCTGAGTCTGGAAGCTTCACTGAAACCTATCCTGGTTTTATTTGAAATACTGCTGGCCACATTTCCAACATTACAGTAACACACAAGTCACCACAACGAACTGGCATATGATGGTATATGTATGTGAATCAAAAGATATATATGTTGACACAGGTAAAGGTATAAAAATCTAGGAACATGCATTCGAATGGATATGCCAAGGTCACAAAATCTCATATATATCTCCATACAGTAACACAAGTCTTATTGCCAACCCATCATTTATGTCTTGTCTCATTTATATCCACTCTTCTAATATATTTGCTCAAAAGGAAATCAAAGCAAAAATGCCCTAAACCAGGCCTAAGGTTAAGTTTGACACACTTTTCAAACCAAGTCCCCTCCAGATTCTGACCTAATCGATGTGTATGTCTTTCTCAATCACCAGTTTTATCCTCAACATGTAGCACAATGTCTGGTGCATAATAAAAATTCAGTCTTCAACAAAGTTAGAGCCCTGCCTATAATGTCCACCTCGAGAAGTTAAGATTAATGCTCAGAAGATAT
>NW_022103899.1:46675385-46684545 GCF_000313985.2 Echinops telfairi | reverse complement strand
AATGTTAGAGCTGAAAAAGACAGTATTAAATCTAACTCTTGTTTTGCGATGTGAAAACTGAGACTCTGGGCCTTAAAGCGCTTCTCCTGAGATCCTAGGCTTTGAACGCCAGGGGAGCCAACATACTCCCCAAAGGGAACATCTTTGGAGCACAGCGTGCCGTTTAGGACATCGGAGCAGTGTTAGCCGAGCGTGGCACCCACGAAGGTGACGATGTTGCAGAGTCAATGCAACTAATGTCCTGGAAGTGAGGAAAGAAAAAGGGGGGGAAAGGCAGTTGATCTGGTGACCAAGTGCAGACACAATCCAGAGGCAGACAGCATATAAAATCGCACCGGCTGACCTGGAATGTATAAATCAGAACAATTGGGCATAATAACTCGGCTATCAACTGCTAGCCCAACAGAAAGACATTTCCTTGAAAGGGAAGGGGAATAGAAAGAATGCTTTGTCAAACATTGCACTCAAACCTGGGGAAAACATCAAAATAATCTCATTAAAGAGCAACCCCCGTTCTCAAGATGGACAGAAGGAGTTCGCAGCAATCTTTAACATCTGTTTAAGGAATTTCACTTAATCCTCTCCCTCGGTAGATTCCCCCCCCCCAAATTTGCCTATAGGTTACAACTGACATCATATTATTCAGGGTAAGGGCCTGTTCCTATAAACAGTTATTGAAATAAATATTCGTTCCACCACCTGAAAGGACACGCTGATAATGATTCATACTTTTCCAGTTCACCTAGTGACAAACATTTCTGAAAACGTCTTCAATAAGCGGTGGCTTGGTTTACTTTCCTTTGTTTTAATAAGCAGTCGTTCCCTTTAAACTGGGAGGTGATCCACAAGGTCACTTTTAACACCAAGGAAGCATTTGCATAAACCAACAATCTCCAGAATATGCAATTAAAAAAGAATGAATGGTTAATGAGCCTGCCAAATTATATACACTCCTTCCCAAAGCAAATCTTGCTGAATGATGAGTGATGGAGTTTTCCATGGTTGAATCTCTTTTCTAATTGAGTACATAAGCAGAGGTAAGAACTAAAGCATGAGAGTAAAGCATAAAAATACAGACAGTATGTGAGCAAGTGGAAGAGAGAGGTATTCTGGTCAAATAGCAGGAAGGTTTATTTGTTTGCTCCTTTGAATGTTCTTATCTCCTCTTCATTTAACATCGTGTGTGTGTGTGTGTGTGTGTACATGCATACAAGTACAAAAACTCACTGCCATTGACTCAATTCCAACTATAGGACAGGGCAGAACTGACCCTGTGTGTTTTCCAGACGGTAACTCTTTATAAGACTAGAAAGCTTTATCTTTCTCCCACGGAGTGGCTGGTGGCTTTGAACTGCTGGCCTTGGGTTTAGCAAGCCAATGCATAGCCCACTACACCACTGGGCTCATTAAACATACCAAAAAAATGAAGCTGGAATATAGGCCTTGAAAGCGCATTTGCCTTTGTGCCCATATTCTCCATGTTCATTCTTACTGTTTCCGCCTAGGAAAGCAATGTATTTGCGCGTGTGAATCGGCCAGCCACTATGAAGGATGAGTTGCATTATTAGCACCCCCCCACCACTTCTTTACTCTGGATCCTTGGTTTATGCTGTCATGTCACTCACGGTGACTGATAAAGTGAGGTACAGTGAACCCTCGTTTATCGCGGTTAATCGGTTCTAGACCCTACTGTGATAAATGAAATTCCGCGAAGTAGGATTCCTTATTTGTAAATCAAATATTTTCATAGTTAGAGCATAGAGGACATGAAAAAACACCCTTTAGTCACCATTACACTCGTATTACCCAATTTATTAAACGAAAAAGGGAAAATACAGTAAAACATTTTGGACATTACAATTATCATTTATTATTTATTATACTATTTATGGCATCTAGTTTACAGTATTACATATTTCACATACAGTATTATTATACATAGTTCTTACAAATACTGTAATCAATAGCCTATGAAATGACTTAAGGGATGTACTCTACAGGTGGGTTGCCGTCTTTTTCCTCTGAAGGAGTGGGTGTAGGCAGTGGGTGCTGTTACGCAAAAACCGCGATAGAGTGAAGCCTCGGAAGTCGAAGCGCGAAGTGGCGAGGGTTCACTGTAGGTGTGACAGTGTGCTCATCCCAAAGCCTTAAGATGGCTTTCAAGTTTCCGCTTGTCCACTTGCACCTCTGCTACCAACATGTGAAGTATTTAGGTAGCCCACTGAACCAAGAGGAGGAAGTTCATGGGCCTATTGGCTTGTTGTTCAAGAACTCACTATTCACTGCCACCAAGTCGATCCTGACTCATAGCAACCCCACAGGCCATTTCTAATGACTGCAACCCTTTCGGAAGTTTCAGAAAGCCCTGTCTTCTGCTGCAGCATTGCTGGTGGTTTTGAACTGCTGACCTTGCAGCTAGCAGCCCAACACATCATCACTGTGCCACCAGGGCTCCAGGTTGTTTGACAGCAGTTTGTTGTCATTATAACTGGGACCTGAGTGAATACTGGTAGGAAGAGTGATGATTGACATCAGGGACAATGGAATCGTGTAGTATTTTGGAAAAGTTGGATACCTGGGGACTCTTTAACCTCTACTGGGACCAGTCATTTGCTGATCCTTCTAAATGAAATTATTTTTGCCCTCACCTGGCTGAACAAAGGATTACCTTCTAGGATCCATTAAAATAAAACTCACTGCCATTGAGTCCCTGCCAACTCACAGCAACCCTGTAGGGCAGGGTGGAACTGCTGCTGTGGGGTTCTGAGACCAGAACTCTTTACAGGAGTAGAGTGTCTCCTCTTTCTCCCACAGAGTGGCTTGGGTTTCTAACTGCGGACCTTGGGGATCACTGTCCAATACATAACCACTACACCACCAGCCCCACCTGCCATCCCCAGCTGTCGATACATTTAGGGTACATTAAAAGAAGAGAAAGAAGAAAAATTAGGGAAAAGAAAGAGGGAAAGAAGAAGAAGGCCGAAGAGGAGGGATGAAGGGACAGAGGGAAGGTTCTCGAGAAAACCTGTCCGTCTAGAGGGCACAGGATTACACGAAAGGGGATGCTTTAAAGTGGGAAATCAACTGAGTGGCAGGGAATTTTAGAAGTGAGTATCTTATATATTTTAGTATACAAATCTTTCACACACACCAATATCTCTCCATCTCAACTATATTCTAAAGCATTGGTTCTCAACCTTCCTAATGCCATGACCCTTTAATACAGTTTCTCATGTTGTAGTGACCCCCCAACCATAAAATTACTTTTGTTGCTACTTCAGAACTTTAATTTTGCTACTGCTATGAACCCAGCAACTCCTGTGAAAGGGTTGTTCGGCCCCCAAAGAGGTCACAACCCACGGATTGAGAACCGCTGTTCTAAAGCCTGCGCCACTCACCCACTGCTATCGAGTCCAGGCTGACTCATAGTGACCCCACAGGACAGGGGAGAACATCCCCCTTTGAGTTTCTGAGACTGTAACTGTTTACAGGAATACAAAAACCCTGTCTTTCTCCCAAAAAGATGCTGGTAGTTTCAAAATGCCAACCCTGTGGATTGCAGCCCAATACACAACCACACCACCAGACCACCTAAATGCAATACCATGGCTAGTTTAATGATACTATTATTAGAATTACTAAAGGTCCCATGGAGGTCACTTATCGTATCTCTCAAAAAAAAACAACAACTGATAATGCTGCCACTGACATAGGATAATGATATATGTGGATTTTGAATTCACACTTAACCTTAAGTCCTAACCTAAGATCGATTAGTTCTTATGATGCAGCCCCACACAGTACTTATCCTCATAAATGGATCACTGACAATATGGGTGCTATAGCAAAGTGTAGTAAAGAAATCAGATGGTGACCCACTGTCAGAAAGAATTGAATCTGAGGTCATACCAATTTGTTTTAAAACAAACAGCCATCTAAGTGAGGTAAACTCAGATAGAGGAAGCACATCAACCTGTGTGATCCAAGGATTGTAACAAAATCCAAGATCAGAAGAGGTAAATGTAATAGAGCTTAAATTGTGAGCCCCTGGAAAACAGTGAAAGGTAAAACCCATTTTCAGAGCCCCTCTTAGGAATAAGCCTCCACTGAATGTCTCCAGATCATTGCCCAGGTGTGAAACAACCTGCCGTCAGACAAAGTGCATCAGAAAGCAATGGGTTAAAATTGTAGTTGGGTTAAAATTTAACATCTTATCATTTATTTACTTTTGGATTCATGCTTAATGTATCCTATTTTTTTATTACTTTCCTTTCTGTTCTACTGTGGGGGGGGGGGAACCCACAAATGTTATTGAACCAATTGTATAGAAATTATTAAATGACAAGCTAATTTTCTCTGTAAACTTTCACTGAAAGCACAATAAACCTTTTTTTTTAATTTGCCAGTGAAAACCTTATGAATAACAGCAGAACAGTTGCTGATATTGTTCCAAAACATGAGTTTCTTGAGTTGGAAGACACCCACGATCCAACTGTGGAAGAGCTGCTTCCTCCTCAAGAGTCAGCCATGATGTCATGGATGGAATAAGGCTTTCTGGACCTCCGTTAGCAGGTGTGGCATGAATCAAAATGAGGAAAAAAGGAACCATGCAAACATTATTAGTAATCAGAATGTAGAATATACAAAGTATGACTAGGAAAATTGAAAATGGTCAAAAATTAAGTGGAACATATAAAGATAAATATTCTAGGAATTAGTTAGCTAAACTGGGTTAGTATTAACAATTTTGAACTGGAAAATCATATGGTCTTCTCTGCTGGAAATGAAAATTGAAGAGAAATGGTATCGGTATTCAAATGTCCTCACCAGCCATTAATGCCACAGGTGAAGAGACTGAAGATTTTTACCAACTTCTGCAATCTGACGTTAATCAAACATACAATCCTGATGTATTAATAAGTAGTTTGATTGGAATACAAATATTGGAAACGAAGGAAAATATGGCCTGTGATAGAAACAATGTCAGAGATCTCACAAGAGTTTGCATGAACAACAACTCATTCGTTGCAAATACCTTTTCAATGACATAAACAATGACTAACTTGAGCTTGCCAGATGAAAGACACACAGATCAATTCCACTATATCAATGAAAACAGATTGTTTTAAACTGGGCAGACTAGAGAAACAAATCCAGGGAAACTCATATGTGTATAAGAAAGAGTTTTATAGACAAGAGCAATTGAATATTGAGAAAACACCCCAGCCCAGTCCAGATCAAGTCCATAAGTCTCATATTAGCCCATATGTCTGATACCAATCTATAAATTCCTCTTCAGACTCATGCAACACATGCAGTGATGCTGAATGCAGGAGGATCGCAGGCCAGTGGGTGGAGAGTCTTGTGGTTCCAGGGGCAGTGGAAGCATCTCGTGCTGGCAGGGGTCTCCACGTAGCTCCTTCAGCTCCAGGGCTCTAGCATAGGTCCATGTGCGTTCTCAACAGGAATGTCTCGCAGGGAGTATGTGCATGTCCCACCTCCAGTGAGCTATTTATCTCCTTAGCAGCTCCAAATGAGGTCATCAAGCTGCGACCTGATTGACAGGCTAAACTCCACCCCTTCACTCTTCAGCCTCATATTGGCAACAGATTATGTAACGACCACAAAGATGATAAAGCCACATAATAATATCAGTAAGAACAAGGTTAAGGATTGACTTTGGAATAGACTATCAATTGCTGATAAGCAAGTTCAAGTGGAAATTGAATAAAATTGAGATAAAATCTTGAGCGTCAAAGGACAAGCTTGAAGATGTGGGTGTTAGGTGCCATCAAGCTGATTCTGACTCACAGCAATCCCATGTGCAGTGGAACGAAACACCGCCCTCGTCCTGCGCCATCCCCACCATGTTCTCATGTTTGGGCCCACTGTGGCAGCCACGGGTCCATCCCTCCTGTCAAGGTCTCCCTCTACTTTACCAAGCATGATGTCCTTTTCCAGCGACTGGTCTCTCCTGATAACATGTTCAAAATACATTAGATGAAGTCTCATGATCCTGCCTCTCAGGAGCATTCTGGTTGTATTTCTTCCAAGATAGATGTGCTTATTCTTTTAGCGGTCCACGGTACTTTCAATACTCTTCCCAACACCATAAATCAAATGCATTGATTCTTCTTCGGTCTTCAATGCATAAGGGGTCTTTAAAATGTTGAAAAGTAAGGGTATTGTTTTGAACACTAAGGCCTGTTTAGCCCAAGTCATAGTATTTTCAGTCACCTCATCTACACGCAAAAGTTGGGCATTGAGGGAAATGTTGGATTAACTGCAAGGTCAGTAGATCAGACCCACCTTCTCCATGGGAGAAAGATGAGGCTATCATTCCCATAATGATTTATGGCACTAGAAACGCTATATAGGGTCACTATGAGTTAGAAGCAACTTGATGGCAGTGTATTAGCAAAATATTGACTGATACAGGAACTATGAAAAGAAGATGGAAGAAATACACAGAGTCACTGTACCAAAAAGAATTGTGGATGTTCAACCAGTTCAAGAGGTACCGTATGATCAAGAACGGATGCTACTCTAGAAAGAAATCCAAGCGGCACTGGGAGCCTTGGCAAAAATCAAGGCTTCAGGGTTTGACAAAACACCAACTGACTTGTTTATACAAATGAATGTGACACTGAAGGACTCACTTGTCTATGCCAAGAAATTTGGTAGCTAGCCATCTGGTGAGCCAATTAGAGGAAATCCATATTTGTGGCCACTCCAAAGAAAACTGATCCAACAGAATGTGGAAATTTTTCAACAATATCATCAATGTCACATGTTATTAAAATTTTGCTGATGATAACCCCAAACAGTGTCAGTAGGACAACAACAGTGAGATACTGGAAATTGAAGCTAGATTCAGAAGAAAACGTAGAAGAGAGACATCATTGGTGATTCAGATGAATTAGGGCTGAAAGTAGAGGGCATTGGTACAGTGTTTACCTTTGTTCATTGACCACATATGATGATAATACGTTATAAACAACATTGCAAAGAATGTAAATCCCAGAACACTAAATTGTGCTCATGTAGATCCTGTACATAGACAAAACAACAAAGAAATGTTACATCGTTTAAAATCAGGAAGGTGTGTGTCACCTTGCTTACATATACTTAATACATGTATATCCATAGGCCAAAAGGGAGTCTTCTCCCTTTTCTGAAAACAAAATTGCTGGCCCTTCCCCAAGCAATTTAAAAAGTTTGTACTATATATAGTTCATAATCCAGGATAGAGTATAGGTATATGCTTTTGCAGCCCTCCTGGTTGGTTCTAGTGCCCCAAGATGCAGTATTGCCCACTTTGAGAAAGATGATGTTAAGCAAATAATCCAAGAAGCTGCACTATGGAAAGAACATTGCATCAGAATCAGAGGAAGTCTCATGAACATCTTGTGATACACAGAGGACACAACCTTGTTGAGTGGAAGAGAAGAGGACTTGAAGTACTTCCTGATCAGGAGCAGAGTATAGATTACATCGTTATCAAGGATTTCATTTTATATGGCTCCCCAATCAATGTCCATGGAAGCAGCCAGTTAAGAAATGAAATGATTTATTGCATTGGGAAAATATGCTGAAAAATATTAAAAAGCAAATATCACATGGAGGACTAAGATGTGTTTGACCCAGGTCATTGTACTTTAAATTCTCTTATATTCATGGGGGAATGGGAGAGTAATTAAGGAATTCAGAAGATTTGATGCATTCGACTTAGGATGTTGGCAAAGAATATTCACTATACCATGGGACACCAGAAAAACAAATAAATCTGTCTTAGAAGAATGCTCTCTAGAAGCGAAGATCATGAGATTTTATGTCACTGACTCTGGACATGTTACCAGGAGGGCTCAGTCCCTGGAGAAGGACAGAGTGCATGGTAGAGCAGAGGGTCAGTGAAAGAGAGGAAGACCTTTAAGGAGATGGATTGACACCGTGTTTACAATATACTCCAACATCGCAGCCACTGTGAGGATGGCACGGTACCAGGCAATGATTTTTTGTGTTGTGCTTGGGTCGCTATGAGTCAGAACCAACTCAATCATACTTAATAACAGCAAGAGGTAGAGAACTGGAGTATTTGTTAGGATCAATGGAGATAAAGCCCCACATTTAAACATTCTAGATGTAAACTGTGGCAGTTACATAATCTCCTGTCAACTTGAGCAAAGGGGTGGAGTCTAGCCCGTCAATCAGGTCATAGCCAATCATGCCTCTGTGTGGGCATGGCCTTCTCCTGAAGATTGTAGCAACTCCTGTCTTCCTCCTTGGAGGTGGGACACACAATTCTGCTACACGTTCCTGATGACAAGCCAGATGGAACTATGCTGATAGAGCAAGAGCCCTGGAGCTGGAGGAGCCGTGTGGAGACCCACGCCAGTGCTGAGATGCTTCCACTGTCACTGGATCCATAAGACTTTCCACCCACAGTTCTGTGATCTTCCTGCACTGCCTGTGCTCCGGGGGTCTAAACAGGAATTTATGGACTAGTATTGGACATATAGGCTAATATCAGACTTATAGACTTGAATTGGCCTGAGCTGAGACATTTTCTTAATATACAATTACTCTTTGATAGAAAGTTCTCTCATACATATATGAGAATTCCTGGATTTGTTTCTCTAGTCAACCCAGACTAACACACAAGCACAGCGCAGAGATATTGTGGGTTCAGTTCCAGACCACCACATAAAAGGAAATGTGGCAATGAAGGGAATCACACAAAATGTTCAGCTCCCCGGGGTGTATAAAAGTTATGTTTGCACTATCATGCAGTATATTTAGTATGCAATAGTATCATGAAAAAGTTTGAAATATTATGAGAATTATTAAAGTGTGGCACAGAGACATAAAACGAGCACATGCTGTTGGCAAAGTGGCACACCGAGAGACTTGCTCAACACAGGGTTGTCGCAAACCTTCAATTTGTTTTTGGGGTTTTTTTTAAAGCAGTTTCAGTGAAGCACAATAAAATGAAGTATGCCTGTAATTGTCTTTGCATGGGAAGACATCTGTAGGACATAAAGATATGTCTGAACCTCTCGGCGCAGTGCGGTTGATGTGACTCTGACTCATACCAGCCCTTCATGACAGAGTAAGTAGAAGGTTCCCAAGGATTCCCCAGGCTGTCATCCTTGTGGGACTC
>NW_022103899.1:46672338-46674750 GCF_000313985.2 Echinops telfairi | reverse complement strand
GCACGCACGCAAGCACGCGTGCACACACTTCTAAACCAGACAGGAACTCTGTCTACCCCTGACATGACTTCCTACACCAAGGTCCTTAAGAAGGTTTGGCTTTCTTCATTCCTAAAAACAACAACAAAACTGCCACCCAGTTGATTCAATTCATGAAGACTCCATTGCATCAAAGTGAAATTGCGCTGATTATTTGGGAAGAAATTTGCCAGGCCTTTCCTCTGAGGTGCCTCTGAGAAAACTCACGCTTCCAACCTTTTCGTTTGCATCAGCGTTAACCATTCACACAACCTGGGGACTCGTCTCCCAACAGAGAACCAGTCTCACTGCTATTGGTTCAATCCAGACTCATAGAGACCCCATGTAGGGTTTTGGTTGCTGGAAGTCTTTAGAAGACAGATAGCCTCATCCTTCTCCCAAGGAATGACTGGTGGGTTTGAACCCCTGATCTTGTAGTGAACAACTCAACATCTAAACCACAGCACTACCAAGTCCCCTAGTCACTTTCAATTTCTAGCTCCCTCTCACACAGACGGTAACCTCTGAGATTCTGCCCGGGCTGGAACAGATCAAAAACAAACACAGACACTACACCTTCAGATAGCTGCCCTTATGCAAATAGAGTGAAGGTGAGAATCTAGTCCCCTGTTACACTAAGCATGCTTGATGCCATCATCCAGCAATTAAGACAAGCCTAGTTGCCACTAATAGCTCCCAGATGTCCAGAGGAGAAAAACATAAGCCAGAATCCTGGGAAATTCACCTCGTTGAAGATTTTGAAAACCCATCACACTTTAGACCTGAAAGGAGAGCAGGGCATTGCTAAACCTGTTGGAGAAAGACCGTCCCCTGGGACTGCCCTGTGATGAGGGACACAGACTGGCCCTTTACCCAGGCAAGGCCATCATTGGCCTTGGTCTGTGAAATCCATTCTCTTTAGTTAACAAACTCTTCTTTTAGGAGGGTCGATGGTGTTCGAGGGGTTGACAGTTCATGTGAGTGGCATCAGATGGTTTCGGTCCAGCAGACCAAAGTGGAATGTGAAGCTGGGGCCATTCAGATGGGTTTGGGAAGAGCTCTGAGCAATGTTCTAATGGGTGAGGAGACGCTTCCATACATGGAGTGCAAGCTTCCAGAGGAAACGGTCAGATGGCATCTTACACCCCAGGTACACAGGATGGGCCAGGGGGCCAAGTCTGTTGAGGGCATCTCAGAGAAAGGGGACCGCTCTCCAGGTGTCCATGGAAGTCTTGGACTCCAAGACCTTTCCTCAGGCTGGGGACAAGTCAGAGATGCTCAACCATATGGTGTTGAGGACACGTCGGAGGTGCCCCGCCATCTGGAGCTGTCTCCATTGAACTTACTGGCCAGCTATGCAAATGTTGTCATTTACTCAGCCTGCCATGATGAGAAAGAGGTCACAAAGCCTCACTGGAGCCCACTGGTCTCACTCAGTGACCTTCGTGGAAATGTATTTCAAACCAATGCAGATGTTTCTGGAGGCCAGACCCCAAAACAGACAAACAAATTCAGTGTCATCGAGTTGATGCCAGCTGTTTATGAGAATAGAAAACCCCATCTTTCTCCCAAAGAGTGGCTGGTGGTTTCAAACTGTCGGCCTCGCAGTTTGTAGCACAATAAGTAACCACTACATCATCAGGGCTCTGGTGAATCAACTCACCTCTCTGCAGCCCCACCGCTCCCCCGACCTCCTCCTCTATCAAACCAGGCCCGCTGCGTTCTCGATGGCCCTTCAGGTTTCTTCTGGCTGAGACTCCCCTCTGCCTCCAGCCCTCCTCGTTCAGGACAGTTCTCCTCCCATCCACTGGATCTGGCCCCAGGCTCAGCTTAAAGGCCACTCCTAGAAGAGCCTCTCTGGACGTGGAGCCTGTAAACTCCTTGGCTGCTTTGTGCTTGCTCTGAAAGGCCCCATCACCACCCTTGCCATTACTTCATTCCGAGTCATTCGTTGGTGGATTCTTCCTTTCAAGCAGAAAGTCTTTGTTGAGGGAAGACCTGAACTTGGGCGAGTGGGTCACTGCTGAGTTTCAATCCTGGCTCTGCAGTTTTCTGCCTGAGGGAACTTGGGTGAGTGAGTTAGCTTCTCTGTGTGGCACTTTCCTCGGTGAAAAAATGGAATTGCTGTGGTATCTGCATCTCAGGGTTGTGGGGAGGGGGCAAGTGGCTTACTGGTGAGAACACAGCCCGCACCGTAACTGGCCTAAAGGAAAACCAGTCCCACTTGCTCTCAAGTTGATTCCGACTGATGGAAACCTGCTGTGTGTCAGAGTAGGAGTTTGACCATAGGATTTTGAGTGCTAGGATCCCTGATGGTTACACACTGGGCTGTGATCCTCATGGTGGATAGTTTGAAACCAACAGTAACTCTGAGGGAGAAAGACTGGCCTTTCT
>NW_022103899.1:46643609-46670411 GCF_000313985.2 Echinops telfairi | reverse complement strand
GATGTTTCAACAGTAGATTGACAGGTCTTTATTCTGATGAACACTTGGATGGACTCCCCCTTTCAATGATGCCAAAGAGCCTTGGCGGCATAGTGCTGACTCATTGGGCTGCTAAGGGCAAGGTCAGCAGTTTGAAACCACCAGCTGCTCCTCAGGAGAAAGGCACAGCTTTGTGCTCCCCTAAAAAGTTACAGCCTTGGAAACTCACAGCGGAATTCAACCCCATCCTATAGGGGTGCTACGAGTCTGCATAGACCTGATGGCAATACGAGAGTGACTGAGTTAGCCAGCCAAGGGAATTACCATCTGCCCCCCTCAGGGACTCAAGTAAATACTCAACAAATGGGCAAGTCTGCCTTGGACTGTGTTTCCTTAGCACTGGGCAGCCACTCTCTGGCTCAGGCTGCCATTCACATGGGCTCCTTTGCTATGAACCCCCACAGTCCAGCACAAGGGTCATGTAACACTATCCTAAAGGGTTCCTGTATGTCCTATAACCATATTCTAAAGGGTTGAAGATCTCAGCTCAGTGAATTAATGAATTTAAGTGACTTTTCTTCTTTTCTGTTCTATCAGGTTCGCCTCCCCTACCCCCACCCACCACCCACCATCTGCTAGTCTGCGTAATCACTGTGTTCTGACCCTTTTGCTGAAACTCTCATGAAAATTTAATCTTGGAAGCCCAGGGCTGCTATGAGTCAGAATTGACTCAATGACAGTGAGGTTTGTTTTTTTGTTTTTTGGGGGGGTGCTTGTTTGTTTGGTGGAAACTGAAGCCCTCTTTGTTCTCAGTCACTGTGGAGAGCCAGAGCAAATGCAAACGCCTCTCTTCACAAGAAAAATATTGGCACCGGAGGAAGGTGCCGGCATACCGCGCTGCAAACTTCTTTCTCCCCGCTCCCTCATCTCCTCACCTCGCACGAATAGCCAAATACCATGACCAACAAAACGAGGAAAATCACAAAGTGAGGTATTGGATTTCCAGATGTGGACAACTCTTGTTTTTGCCTAATGGTGTTGACAATTTATGGTTGTCTTTGGAAAATCATTTGATAATGATCCAACTATCTAGAACCTCTTTATTTTATGGCTGCTACAAGAAAAGAAAGTTACGACCCAGGAAAATTTCCAGACTGCCATAAAAGAGAAGCTCTTGCTGCCAAGAACCATCTGCCATAAAGGTCTCTCCTAACAGCTTCTTACCTTTATGGATCTGTAAAGCACCCTTTTTAAAAATGAGGAAAGGCCATCAATCATTTCTCTTCGGCTAATTGCAAATGTTTAATTCAGAAGTTAAAGATGATAAAATCTGAAATGTGGCACGTGGCGTCGAGAGCTCAGCATGGCCTGTCTCCCAGGGGTGGAGTGGCAGTCTCAGGACTGTGGCATCAGCTCCCCCCACAGTGTCCTCATTCACTAAATGAGGGGGACTGATGGGGCCTCACCAACCTGAGGGCCTTCTATGAGAATCGAATGAGCTGGGGCTGTGAGGGCACTTTGAAAAATTCAAAACAGCAGGGAAATTAAAGAAGTGGCCTTGTTTAGTAAGAGAAAACATGCAAGCAAATAACCTGCCTGGGGAGTCCCAGGCTCACATGCTGGCCAAAGCTGTGGGAACAACAACCACCACAAAAATGATGCTGTAAAATAAGGGATTGGGCCCTAGGGCAGGTTCCCAAACCTGGCTGAGCATCTGACTTCATGAGGAGCCTATTTTTAAAAAGTCTAATTCCTATCATCCATCACTCATCTGTCAGGCTGTCATACTGCAGAGGTATGCTACATGTTACGAAGATGCTGAAAGCTATGCCATGGGTGTTTCCAATCCCGGCAGAGTCACCCTGGGTGGGCAGAGCTTCTGGACTAAGGGGAATAAGAAAAGCAGGGAAATCCACTTCTGAAAATTCACCAAAGAAAACCTCATGGATCCCCTCAGACCATGATCTTGCTCGCTGGCTTTGGACATGCCATCCCGAGAGATGACTCGTGTTTCAAGAAGCAGAGGGCAGGTGGGATGGGGACAATAGCTATATTGGCAGACTCAAACATACCTGTGGACATGAAGATAGCTCAGGGCAAAGCATCCATTCATTCTGTCTGATTCACCATGAATCAGACTTGCTTTGTGAGATGTAGTCAACTAATATGGGTCTTCTGGCCACCATTCCTTATATGATGTCTTATAAATCTGGATTCTATGCCCATGGCATCATCCCATTCAGGAGGGAGTTCTCTGCTGTGCTAATGGGCAGGAGTACAGTGGGATAAAAGCCTGACCTTGGTGGAGCATGTGAACTCAGCCACACCTCTGTCTCCTTGGAGTACAATCAGCTAAAAGATAACTCACACTTCCACCAAAGCCATTCCCCTGTGTGTAAGCGCCATCTCAGATGGAGACAGATCCCACAACCATCAGAAGAGCAGGTTCAAAATCTCTGTCTGAGGTGCTCGAAACTGGGACCACAGACATCAGACAGTGTGGGAAAGAGCACAAGAGCCAGCCTCAGACCAGAGGCCAAAGCAAGGAGACCATGAGACAGGACAGAGGAGCAGCACCGAGATTTATGGAACTTTGAGACAGAGCAGCAGGCACGCGCTCTGAACCATGGAGTCCGAGGCCAAGGGCCCACATACCTGAGAGGCTGGGCTGGAGAGAGACTTGACTCATGATTGAGAAGAGATGTTACTATGTATTAATGACTGCGGTCTTCCTGTTTGCTAATGTAAGATTGTGGTAACCCGTTCTGCACACACTCACGGCCATTGAGTCTCTCGACGGGACTAGAAAAGCCCCACCTTTCTCCGGAGGAGTGGGTGATGGTTTCAAAACACTGACCTTGAGGATGGCAGCCCAACGCATAACCACGACGCCACCAGGGTCCTGTGGTAACTCATTCACTCCCCTAACAAACCCGCTTAATTGTCTGTGCATTTTGTGTGGCCATTGCAACAAATTATGGAATGCACCCGAGATCTAGAGTGAGCGGCGTGGGAAGAATGAATGGTGTCAGGGGAGGTAGGGAAATATGGAGCATGGGGGCACGTCTGATCCCTGCCTCATGGCAACAGGGAAGGCAGCGTAAGTGAGATATGGCCCCATGCCTTCAACTGCAACTGGCCAGCAACTAGCAACGACAACAAATCTTGCCACAGGCTCCTTGTTGCCGGGTGCCATCTAGTCCATCCCAAGGCATGGAGATCCTAAAGGGGACAGTAGATCTGCTTTGGGTGTTTATACGACTGCATCACTGGCTCTTCTCTCCCACGATCAGCGACTGAGTGCTCATCCATTGCACCACCAGGGCTGCTGCATAGAGGTACGGAATCAGAATGTATGCGCTTGACCTGAGAATCCCATCTATATTTTAGCGAGCTTCTCCAGACAGGTTGGTCAACCAGCTGGGGAAACATTGGCTGAATGATGTCTCAGCTTCGCTGCTGCAGGACCTAAAAGGATGTCTTTTTTGTTAATGTCTAGCACCGGAAGTAATGCTTCTCCTGTGTCAGATTCTCTTTCTTGTTCTTGTGCTTATTCTCTCCATATTTCTCGTGTCCACCAGGGAGGGAGACAGAGTAAGCACCAACATGCCCCCATTGCGGCAGGAAGAAAAGGAAAGGGCTTCATAGAAAGAGGGGGCCACACTCTCCCTTCTATCCACATCCATGGAGAGGTCGGGGCTGGCTCCAGAGTCGTTTGGAAGGAACTAGCAGTAGGGGATTTGGTCTATGTCCATTTCAAAGCTTCCAAAGAAAACTACACATTCACCCAGAGTAACTGAGCTCCTGAGTAACCCCTCCTTTTAATATTTACTTCAGGCACAGCTACAATGTGCCTGTACCAGCCCAGCGCAGCACACTGCCTAGTTTGAGAGGCTAAGATATTGCCCTACTAAAATAGGTTCTTGACGTTGTCAAGGATTTCATCTTGTTTGAACCCACAATCAATGCTCATGGAAGCAACAGTCAAGAAATCAAAGGAACTCCTGGAGCCTACTCCGGGGCAGCTGACCTTGACCATTGAGGAAGCCTAGGTATCTTGGCCACTCATTGTTTCAATAACTACAATGAACAAGCAATGGATGTATTGGGGGAAGAAGGGGACAAAAATTACAGCTTATTCAGTTTGTTAGGGACCCCTTTTCAAATCATGACTCTCCAGGGTAATTGGTGGGAGGATCAGAAGTTTTAATAAAGAAAATTCTAATCTGACTTCTTAGACAAATGAGAACATCCTGACCCAGGTGGGAAGCAACTTGTGTAAAGATCGCACTTTGGTGGGGCAACAGCAGGGGCATTGCCAGGAGCCTGCACCAGCACATGTGGTAAGGCAGAGAGATTAAACCAGCTCCACTCCAGCCAGGCTCAGGCTCAGACGGCTCCCATGCTCGGCCAAGCCATGAGTCCCATGGCCCTCGGGCTTCGGCTGAACGGTACCTGTTGGCTACAGCAAACACGACGAGGACAAAGACGGGCAAAGGCAGGAGCCAGAAGCAATATGACCACAGACAGCTGCCCTCCCTGTTCCCAGCCGCTGGGTCACACTGCAGCAAACCCAGGAGAAACACAATCAGCCAGGCCAGCTCCACACTCCTCCAGGACACATCCTGCAGCCCCTCTCCCCATTCACGCAGGGGGGAGGGGGGAGCGCACTCACACCTACTTTCCCAGATGTGTATGCCAGGGCTGATAGAGCGCAGCTGGCGGCACAAAGCTCCCCCCTCTCTCTACCCACACCCTGGGCATGTCAAGAGGCTTTGCAGCCAGTTACACACATGGAGACCAGAGGCTTCCCCTGGTGTGCAAGACACCCGCCTTGGGCCCAAAAGATGAGCTGAGCTCAGCCGAAGGCAGGAAAGATGCCCGCGTGCTATCTGAAAGGACTTGTCCCTCGTTCCGATTGATATAGCGGCTGCCACAAGATTAATTTTATTTTTCCTGGAACAAAGCTGGAAATCACTCAAAGGGCAATAAATGCTGAAATCTGTCTATGCTTTGCCAAAATTTCAGACAAAAAAGCCAATAAGGCAATTTTTAACCTTACGTGCTCGAATGGATTTAAAAAACACACACACACAGATCCATGCCGCAAGCCATGGACTGGATCATCACAGCCCAGGAGCTCACTCTGAGCAGGTGAGGGGATTGTCTGGGGTCAGCCCATTGTCAACCTCTCCCTGTGACATGCCAACCTGTGAGCTTGGTTCAAATCCACCCATTGGCACTCTGGCAATCTACTTCTGAAAGGTCACAGCCATTGAAAATCCTACAGACCCCCCCACCGTTCTCCTAGTTATAACCGGGCTTTCTACTCCCCTAAACAGTGACAGTCTCAGACACCCACAGGGGGCCACTGTGAGTCAGCAATGACTTGACAGCGGTGATTTTGGCTGAGGTTGACTAAAGGAACTCCCTATTAAAAACTGCCCAACGCATAACCGCTGAGCTTCTGAACTAGCAACACGTATAGGAAATCCACAGGAATAAGGAGACAGTCCGCCAGGGCTTGTAATGGTGAGTCTGTTGATCTGCTGTAGGTTGAAGGGGTGAGGAGCGGGAGGGGTGGCTGGGACCTACGGAGTAATAACTGCTCTGAGAAGAGGGGGCAGCTGAGTAGAGCTATGGCTTTCAGTCACTGCAGGGAGAGAGCTGGGGTCAAGAAAGCAGTTGCCAGGGTTCCAAATTGGCCCGAATCATCTGGAAATTAGAGGACAAAAGGGCAACTGAGGTAACTCCTACCTCACAGCCTCATGGAGACAAAGAGCGGAGTCCTGTCTGATGTAGCATTCATAAAGCTCTTTTCTACAGAAGGAGCAGTTGGCTGAGGTCAAGATCCCTCAAAGATTCTTGCATCATCAATAGCAATGGGTATACAGAAGAAGACAAGAGACCCAGGTGGCGCAGTGGTTACTCACTGGGCTACGCCTGTAAACACATACAGCCTCAGCAACTCAGGGGCAATCCTGTCCTGTAGCGTGGACATGAGGCCACATAGACTCCATGACAGTTAATTATTGGTATTATTGCTGCTGGTGTGTGTGTGTGTGTGTGTGAGTGTGTTTTCACACATAAGAGGCATATCGAGCACTGCCTGTATGCCAGGCACTCAGCCTCATGTTCTTATTCCTGTTGTGGCTCATTCTCGCAACAACCGTCTACGACAAGTATAACACCATCCTTGTCTTACACACGGCAAAAAAGAGTTCCAGAGAATCTGAATTCGCCCAAGATAGCTAAGGGGGCAGCAGAGCTGAGGCTGGGGACGCAGCTTTGCCTGGCCAAGCTCTCAGAGGTTTATTAACTAGATAGGGAGATGGACCTGGGTTATTTGAGAACGTCACAGGTTCCTAAATCTGCAGTACGTATCAATAATACTTAATCATCATTTCTCCCCCTGGGCTTCTATGCTGCTCCTAGTCATACCACAGGGACACCATCCGATGGCCCAATTGCCTCCCTGAATATGAGTTAAAGGTTGTTACGTAATGCTGAAAAATCTAGTTGGCGTATGTGCCCAAGAAGGAATAGAGACTCTAAAAAGTCTTGGGCATCCATGATCTCTGTCACACACAAAAATGTAACCCTGAGTCTTCAGTCAGCAGGAGAAGGAGCAGAAGTTCAGAGACGGGCTCAACAGTGAACCAGACCAAAGTTAGCACAGCCTAATTAAGCTTCCACTGAACTTCCCTTATTCCACCGGATGTAAGTTTCTCACGCTGTGGTGACGTGCATTCGCTGCTGTGATGTTGAATGCTACCCCACCAGTCTTCCAAATACCAGCAAGGTTGCCCGTGGTTTCTCTTGTCCTTCCAAACTAAGGCAGAATCAAAACATGACCCACTTCTGAAGATTCACAGTGGGAAACACCCCCACAGATCCCAACAAAGTGGACTGTCTGATACAGTGATGGAAGATGATTCCCCGGGTTGGAAAGTGCGCCTCTGACAGAGAAGCTACACAATGTGCTTGAGCAGTGACCAGGAAGATGGAGAAGGATCAGGCAGTGCTTTGATGATCACGGGGTCAGAAGGATTCAATGTTACCCTGAGTTGCAGCCAACTCAATTGCAACTACCAACAACTCCTACTCCCCCTAGTCTTTGGCCAGCACTGCTTGTTGTTGTTGTTGTTAGGTGCCATTGAGTCTGTGCCAACCCACAGTGACGCCATGCACAACAGAACGCAGCACTGCCCGGTCCCGTACCATCCTCACTGGTTCCTGTGGCTGAGTCTATTGTAGCCACTGTGCCAATCTAGCTCCTGGAGGGCCTGCCACTTTTTCACTGCGCCTCCACTTTACCAAGCACGATGTCCTGATTCATCTCTCCTACCAACATGCCCAAAGTACGTCACACGGAGTCTTCCCATCCTTGCCTCAAAGGAGCACGATGGCTTTACTTCTTCCAATATCTATCAGTCTGTCCATTCAGCAGCCCAGCCCGCGGTACTTACGACATTCTTCCTCCGCATCACCATTCCAATGTATCGATTCTTCTTCGGTCTTCCTTATTCAAAGTCCAACTTTCACAATGTCCAACATTTCTCAGTGGGACAATTGGAAATACTTGATGGCAATTGAGAGCACTCATTTTAGAGTAGTCACAGAGAACAAGGCTGGTCTCTACAACTTAACAGCAGTTGCCATGGACAGCATATTATGAAACAAGATTTAAGCATTCTCCAAGGATCCTAACTCCCAAGTTCTCAGTTCTGTCTTTCAACGATTTCAGAAGTTCACGCAAATAACCTAGTAGAAAGGTTTTGTCACCTCAAAGTGTCTCTATCTGAGGAATGACAGGTCCCGGAGTGGTAATGTCCCCTAAGGCCAACTGTTTCCAGCTTCTCATGTTCCCCCTTCCTCTCCAAGTCCATAGCCAGAGTTTACTTGTCTCCCCACGAGGACTGCTGTACATTAAGATTCCATCTCACAGTGGGGTGAAAGGCTAAGCTGTCTCTTCATTTACCTGGTGTTCTGCCTACCTTGCTTATTTAGATTTTCAGCCTGCTGAGAAGAAACTGCACAGAGCTTAATGATCAGTTCAGCACTTAACCTGTTGCTGACACTTGAATGTCTTCTAACCCCAGTTAAAATTCAGGGACAGCATGGAGGCTGGCAGCCTGGGGGGTAGGAGACACTCTCTGGCCCACTGTCACTACTTAATTTTCTGCCCAGCAAAGTAAAAAAAAAAAAAAAGGAGTTGTAATAAGATTAAGGCTGCACTTGGAAAATGTCATTCCTTGAATTCCAGCCACTGGTTTTAATGCTTTTTGGCATGGCTGAGGCCCCATCTGTCTAGTCTGACACCCAAGCTTTGCACTTCCGAGAGCTTCCAAGAGCTTGGTGGTTCTCTGCTGCCCACCTTCTACAAATTATTAGAAATTAATTTGACTTGGTTCAGCATTATCTGACAATTGTGCTGACCCCCCCTGTGAACCTTTCTGGCTAATTTACATCCTCGCCATGCTGCTTAATGTCTCCAGTGCCAGTGCACATTATTTTAAGCTCATGCCAATTATAATTTTTTAATACAGTCTGAAAATCATGCGGTTACTTAGCAACATAGGTCACTCCAATAAATAATACTCTTCCGCAAGTCTATTGACACTCTCGATTCTTTTTCACAGGAATCAAGAGTTCATGATGAGACCTTTCCAAGCCACTGCTTGGACTATTGACCAGTATCCTCTAATACAACTCTTTCAACAGATGCAAGCTCCAGCCCTGGCTGAGGTCCTCCTTCTCCTCCCTTTAGCCCCCTTAGGATAGTGACCCTTTAGAAGTCCCCGCCAAGTTCTCTTCTTCCCACATCTCATGTTCTGTCCCCCCCTCACACCTGGGGGACACTACTACATGGGAACGTGCAGATCCAAAGTAAAGCCAGGTTCAGAAATGTGAAGCTAAGATCCTCGGAAGCTTCCACAGTAGAAGCTAACCAGAACCCTGCACAACCCCAAAGGCCCCTGGTGCTTTTTCTCCTTGTGGCCTCTGGTCTACCCCTAGGGAATGTCCTTAGCTTCCACTTTGTACATGTCACCGAGTGTATTAGTCTGGGTGGACTAGAGAAACAAATTCATAGACACTCATAAGAAAGAGCTTTATATAAAAGAACAATTATATATTACGAAAACATCCCATGACACATGCAATGATGCCGAATGCAGGAAGATCACAGGCCAGTGGGTGGAAAGTCTCCTGGACCCAGTGGCAGTGGAAGCATCTCAGCCCTGGCAGGGTCTCCACGTGGCTCCTTCAGCTTCAGGGCTCTAGCGTAGCTCCATGTGTCTTGTCCGAAGGAAGAGGAAGCAGGGAGTATATCTGTGTCCTGCCGTCAGTGAGCTATTACTTCCTTAGAGCCTCCAAATGAGGTCATCAAATTGCTGCCTGATTGACAGGCTAAGTCTCCAATTGACAACAGATTATGCAACTACCACGCCTAGGCAGATGTTAGGAATCGTTTAAAAACCTATTGCTTCTGAATCATGTCACCCTGATTCATGGCACCCCAAGGTGTATTAGAGCAAAACTGTGCCCCATGGGGTCCTCAATGGCTGATATCTCTGAAGGAGATCACTAGACCTTTCTTCCAAGTTACCTTGGGACGGATGAGAACCTCTAACCTAGCACTTAGCAGCACAATGTGTGTTAACTGCTCATGCTACTCGGGACCTTTAGAAGTTGACCCTTAAGGTGATCAGGGTTCAGGGAAAGAGCAACACATCCAGACACTAGACTTACACCCTGAAGACAGAGGAGTGAGGGTGTTTGGGGGAGCCCTGTCCACAAGCTCCTTGCTGCTGCCCAGGTTCCTCCTGCTGCTGCTTCTGCTCCCTGACAGATTGGAGGACCCTTCCTCCCTGTATAAACTCACTGCCGTCAGTTCTGACTCATAGCGACCCTGTAGGGAGGATAGAACTTCCCGGTGGGTTTCTCAGACTGTAACTCTTTTACCGGAGTAGAAAGCCACATCTTCTCCCATAGAACCATCGAGCAGCTAGTGGTTTCAAACTGTTGACTTTGCAGTTAGCAGCCCAATGAGTAAGCACTGTGCCACCAGGGTTCCTTCCCTGTACAAACGGAAGCCAATTATTACTTTAGGAAGCTCACTGCACAGGGTTGTAAACTCCTGCGATATAAGGAAATAAATGCCTGCTGTGAGTACACTAAGAGAATCAAGCGAATGTCCTCGAAGACTCATAGAGTCTCTAAGAATGAAGTCTGTCTGCCCCCTTCCCCATCCCAGCATCGACGCACAAGTCAATCTCAGACCAAAGACCACTGAGCTCACCCTGCCTCCCTGGAGCCTCCACTCTTAGAGATCCAGACTGGAATGTTCTTAACGTGTGGCCCATTTGAAACCAATCCAGTGCCTTGACAGAGGAGAAATGGTCTCACATTACAAATCCATCTGAGCTGACCCACAGCCAACAAGCTCATTTTGTTGACATTGCTGTTAGCTATTATCACCTCCTCTTGTACTTAATATCGAATGTTACACCCAACAGTCACTAGTCTTCTGCCATCTGCATAATCACGGGTATACCTGGGTCCGTTGTTATGGCTGCTGCGTCAATCCATCACGTTGGCAGCTTTTCTCATGGTCACCGGTCCTCCCATTTGATCAACCACGGTGTCCTTTTCTAGCGATTGGTGTTCCCTGATGACCTGCCTAAAGTGAGCAAGTCGAACTATCACCATCTTTGCTTCTGGGAAACATTCTGGTTTGCCTAGCTAACACTTGCTCACTGCCGAGCAATGTGCCAGATATATTACATATGTTGTCTTTTTAATCCAATGCATCAAGCACTGCGAGCCTTTTCGTCTCATAAATGAGAAATGGAGGCTTTCAGAATTTGGTATTATTTGGCTAGCCTGGGTCAGAGACAAAATTTGAAAGCAGAGAACCTAACTTGAAAGACCCATGCACTTAACCAATTCCCTTAATTGCCAGTAAGCTTGAAGTCACTTTCATCCCCTTGCTAGTGATAATACTAATTAGAAAGGCCATCAAGTCAGATCAGACTGGAAAATCTTGGGTGGTCCTGTTTTCCGCAGTCAGGCAAGGAAATAAAATTACAGGGGATTCTGCCCTTCCTGTCTCAGCATCTTAGATAACTCCAAGCAAACTAGACCATTGACTGTCTCGCTCATTGGCCAAGTTTTCTGGAGTTGTAAAGGCATAGCCTTAAAAGCATAATGTATTGAATACCATCTATTCCCAAGGTACTATACTAGGCACCAGAAGAAACATAGACATGTACGATAGTTCAGGTATGATCTAAACCCGTGTGCTGTGATCACAAAATGCCCTAGAAGCACAAAGACTCTGAGTGGAGTATTAGCATCATTGAATTTTATCTTTCCTAGAATTATCACCTACTTTATCCCCCAGGATTAAAGAGAAATTCAGTTGTCTGACAAGCTGCTGTATGTCTAGACCAGGACATTATCCAGAGAGAAGGTCAACGGCCCATAGACAAAGCATCCAAATTAGGTCATCTCAGCAAGCCAGAGCAGGGTCATCTCAGCTTCATCCTCAGCCTCAAATCATCAGTGTAGATTTGTCTCAGAGCCCAGGCATATCTGGAGGTCGAAAGCCAATCAGGCCAAGCCAGACTGCGCCATTGTACAGGAGAATTTTCCCCTACCATTGCATGTGAATTAAAAGTCTTTGGGAATCTGTTCTCACGCCAATACAGCCTGGGGCCTCTAAAAGGACAGCTGTAAGAGCCTGCTCACCCCCTTCTGGTTTCTGCAGTGTATCACGCAGAAGCAGGGCACCGCTCCACAGGCCTCCACCTCATCGTCTGGCAGGAAATTGCTCCCACTGTCATCGATGGAACAAAAGCCAGCAACACCGTCAGGAGCCATCAGGAAGCCAAAAGAAAAGACGCCATCCTTTCAGCTCAGACTCCTTTTGGTATCTCTGCTTGCCGGTGTTGCTGCCTCTCTGTCCAGCTCTTCCCCTAACTCCTGTTCACCTGGATTTCTGAAAGGTGTTTGCATGAGCCTGTCTTAATGATTTGCATGGTTCCCTAACCTTTAGCTTATCCCTGACCACTGTGGTCATTAGGTACGCTGGAGATGGTTTTGACTCACTGCTATGCTCTGCACCTCAGAACAAAGCACTGCCCGGTCCTGAGGCGTCCCCTCAATTGTTTGTAGTTCGGAGCCCATTGTGGCAGCCACTGAATCTATACTGTGCATCTGGTCCACGGCCTCGCTCTTCTTTCACCGCCTTTCTACATTTGCTAGTCTCTCCTGATATCACGTCCAACGTAGGTGAGAGGGATTCTCGCCATCCTGGCTTCCAAGGAGCATTCTCGCTGTACTTCTTCCAAGACAGATCTCACCACCGGTACCTGTCAAATAGACCAGTGCTACCTTAGAAAGGTGGCCTCTGTGTTCTCAGGGTGTCCATTTACTCATTCATTCCTTTGCCAAAGGTTTACTGAGCTACATTAGATGTCAGCCAACATCCGTCTATCAGTCCGTCTAAGGGTGGGCGACCAAAGGCTGTGTCCCCAGTAAGTATGTCAAATATCGTGTCCCTCATGGTGGACAGCTTTCAGCTAAACTTCCAGACTAAGGTGGACTCGAAAGAAAGATCTAATTATTTGCCACTGAAAATTGACCAGTAAATATCCTATGGATCCAAAGAATATTGTTTGATGTCTGGATTAGCTCCTTCATTAAATGGGTTTGTGGGGGGGAAGAATATCATTTGAGACGTTGCCTGGCTTACTTCCCACTCCTTGTCAGGAAGAATTGATTATTGGGAACGGACAGGGTATAAAACGGAGGGCCGGCAGAGGCCAGGGAAAACCCTTAGTGAGCTAGATGGCCATTGAGGTGCTAACGATGGGCTCAAACACACCAGCAATCAAGATGATGGCTCGGAACAAGGCGAGGGTTCCTTCTGTTATGCTTGGGGTCATCATGAGTCAGCGTCAAATTGACAGTAACTAGCAACATGAGCGTCAGACAGTGCAGGAGGTTGAAGATACAAATGAATCTGACGTCAACCTTGTAGTTGAAGAAATCAAGGTCAAGCAAAGGAAACAGATATGCAAATAAATCATTATGATGCAATGAATTTGTACGAAGTTCAGAAATAGCACAGAGGAAGGTGAGACACCCCCTCCCGCGGGGAGAAATTGACACACCTACATGGAAGAGGAGACAGAATCAACATATCAGCTCCTCAGGCAAAAGAGATAGGACAGTATATCACTTAGTAATACAGACGGCCTACACTATTGAAGGATTTCAATGCCCCGTGCATGCACTACCACAGCGAGTCCTTACCACATGCATACCCAGGAGGTGGAGCCATAAGGAATTCACCAATTGTTTACCATTTTTCCCTCTACACACGGAAATCTCATGATTCAACCTAATACCATTATGATTATTATCACTCAGGATAGGGGGAAATGGAAACATATGAGTGTTTATGTGTCCAGTGTTACACAGCTCCTCGGTGGAGGGATCAAGATGCAAACACAGATAGTCTAATAAGAGAGACTGGAATGTTGCTATTGCTGCTACCGTATATATGTGAGTCTAAGCCAACCTGACTAACAGCCGAGGCACCTAGTTTTACCACAAAAACTGCATTTAAAATGTGATGAAAAACTCGGTTTATACATGAGTGTATATGGTAAATGCTGGAAAGTCAGTTCCACTCATAACAGCCCTATATGTACAATATTAAACACAAAACCATCTACATATAACCTCCTCTCTGGGGGATGGACAACAGAAGGGTGGGTGAAGGGAGACGCCGGGCAGTGTAAGATATAATAATAATTTATAAATTATTAAGGGTTCATGGGGGGGGGAATGAGCTAATTCCAGGAACCCAAGAGGAAAGCGAATTTTGAGAATGATGAGGGCGATAAATGTATAAGTGTGCTTTACACAATTGATGGGTGTATTGTGATGAATTGTATGAGCCCCAGTAAAATGATTAAATAAATAAATAAACTTGAACAACATGGAACCCAAACCCTACCTGGCTCTGAGCCATCTGCACAATAGCTGTGATGCTTGAGGCCATGGTCGCAGCCACGGTGTCAATGCATCCCATTGAGGATCTTCCTCCCTGTCCATAGCCCTCCCCTTTGCCAGGCATGAGGGCTTTCTCTAGGAACTGGTCTCTCCTGGAAACACCTTCAAAGTAGGTGAGACAAAGTCTCAACGTTTTCCCTTCTAAGGAGCGTTTTGGCTATACTTCTTTAAAGACAGGATTGTCTGTTCTTCAGGCAGACCACAGTTCAGTCACTATTCTTCAATAACAGAATAATTTAAATGAATCAATTCTTCTATCTTCCTTATTCATGGTCCAACTTTCACATTCATATGAGGCCATTTAAAATACAATGGCGTGGGCCAGGTGCACCTAAGTTTCCTGAAGCTGGGGCATGTTTTGCATGTTCCTGAAACCCATGGAAGTCAATGTGGCTGGAGTGGAGAAAAAGAAGGAGGAGAGTGATAGGAGATGAAATTTGAGCGGTGAGTAAGATCACATCATGGAGTAAGATCAGATGGAGTAAGATCACATCAGGCTTTATGATCAAGAGAGACTTCAGCTTTACTCTCAATGTGATAAAAACCCGTGTGACTTCCACTCTGGCTACTGGGTTGAGAACAGGCTGCCGAGGGACAGGGGGAAAATGAAGAGGACCAATTAGGAGGCAAAAGAGTGACTTGCACCAAAGTGATTAGAGTTGAGGGGTAGAAGCCATCAGGATGTTTTGAATTCTAGATAAATATGTGATAGAAAGGAGTTCAAAGACGGGCCAAGATTTCAGGCAAGTAACACTGAAGTCATCAAAATGAGGGTTGTGCTAGTCCAACTAGACTAGAGAACCAAATCCAAAGAGATTCATATGTATATAAGAAAGAACTTTATATTAAAAAGTAATTGTATATTAAGAAAACGTCCCAGCCCAGTCCAAATAAAGTCTATAAGTCCAATATTAGCCCATGTGTCTGATACCAGTCTATAAATTCCTCTTCAGACTTATACAACACATGCAATGACACCAAATTCAGGAAGATCATAGGCCAGTGGGTGGAAAGTCTTGTGGATCCAGTGGTAGTGGAAGCATCTCAGTGCTGATGGCTTCTCCAGCTCTGTGATTCTGTCTTCATCAGTGTAACTCCATCTGGCTTGTCATGTGGCATGTGTAGCAGAGAAAGGAAGCACAGGGAGAAAGACAGGAGTTCCCAGAATCCTCAGGAGAAGGCCATGCCCACACAGAGGCATGATTAGCTATGACCTGATTGATAGGTTAGACTCTACCCCTATAATAAGATGACAGGAAATTATGTAGCTACCATAACAAGGTTGCCAATAGAAGATTTGTTGGTTATAGAAGATTACCAGAAACTCAGCTTCTACTTATTATGAGTAAATAAATGCATTGGGAATGTTAAGTTTGGGACATTTATTAGACAGCCATCCCCAGATTCACAATGGTGCTGAATGCAGGCAGATCATAGGCTACTGGGTGAAAAGTCTCGTGGATCCAATGGTAGTGGAAGCATCACAGGATTGTGTCCGCAGGTCTCTGCCACATGGCTTGTCACCAAGAGGGTGAAAACAGAGAGAGATTGTGTGTGTGTGGCCTGCTTCCAGGGAGAAAGAGAGGATGTTCCCAGAATCCTCCTGAGAAGTTCACACCCACAAGGAGGCATCATCAAGCTGTTAGCTGATGGACAAGTTAGACTCCACCCCTTCACTGTTCATGTCAAGTTGACATGAGATTATGGAACTGCCACACCAAGGTAAGTAGAAGAGAGCAAATAAAAGAGGAAGACCATCAGGGAGATAGATTGGCACAGGCTGCATCAGTGGACTGAAGCAGAACAAGAATTATGAGGCTGGCCCAGGACCAAGTGGTGTTTCCTTCTGTTGTACACAGGTTGCAATGAGGTGGAAGAGACTGAATGGCACCCAACAACATTAATTAGGCAACCATCTGCAGTTATCAAGAGGGCAGCTGGATATCCAGGTCTGTGTTTCAGAAGAGGTGGCCAAGCCAGAGGATATGATTGGAAGCCATCAGTAGACAGATGGTATTAAAGCCAAGGGATTGGAGAAGATCAGTTAGAGAGTCAATGTGGATGGGAAGGAAAACTGGTTTAATCTACGGACTCTCTAGTCTTCAGAAAGCAGTCAATTGACAAGGAACCTGCCAAAGAGACTAAGAAGTAGCCAAAGAAGTGCGGTGGAAACCAGGTGATTACAGGTAATTGGACGTCGAGAAAAGACTGCGTCAAGGCTGAGCAATACAAACCTGGTGTCAAAGGCCACTGATTAGTCAAGTAGCATAAGACCCATGAAGTGGACATTGATTTTTTAGCAACATGAAGCTCAGAAAGAGGAATTAAAACAGAATTTACATCCCCTCTAATATCACTCTCTGGTTCTCACTTCCCTGATTTCCCATATGCCCAATATAGCTGGTTGAGGCTGAGGGCTTGGTGCAGATAATAACCTGTGGTCATATAATTTTTCCAATACCAGTCTGTTCTTACTGCATTAATAAGAATGTTTTGTGCCTGAATTATTCCATTGCATACTCTGTAACCAGAGAATTCCCTAGGAGTAAAAATAATTTTATCTAACTTGGAAATCAGGGTAATTACAGCATGAATATTTAAACTTCTTAAGATTCTGGTACTTTTCATGTAATTCCCTATAACTATCCATGGAGAATTGTCGATAAGTGAACTCTGTTGGGGTTTTTTGTCTGTTTGCTTTGGTTTGGTTTTCGGCTGAAGAACAAGAGAAAGTAGTATTCAAACCTCCCTAAAGGGAACTTTACAACCCTGGGTGGTATGAAGTTGGTTTTTTTTTAATAATTAGATCGGCATAAAATTCACATCTCATACAACTTAATATTTTAATCATATTGAGAAGTATTGTGCATTGCCACCAAAATCAATTTCAGATAATTTTCTTCTTTCTTGTACTTATTATTTCTTGTGAGCCATTCTAAGCCACATCCCTTGATAATGATCAATCCAGTTAGTGTCTCTATGGATTCATCTATCCTGGACTTCATATACAGAAAATCATACAAAATAAAAATAACATGGCAAAACAAAGTTGGTGGGGGAAACCTCCATTGAAAGTAAAGCAGAAAATAATTAAAAACCGAAACAACCTTAAAAATGAGTTAAAAAATAAATCAAATGATAAGGTGCTACCTTTTAACCAAACTGTATGTGCCTAATCTTTACAATGCTGTCTAATAGCAAGGCTAGTCACAATCCTGGACTATGACCAGAGAGCATTCTCTTAGAAGGCTTAATCCATACGGGAGCCTATGTATGGATTTTGGGCTTCCACTGTCATCCACAGCTTTCTGCAAACTGGGTGTTCAGAAGTCAAGCTGATACTGTTCCCTCCTTCAGATTTGGATTTTTATTATTTACAATTCTTGGGTCACACAGGCTGGTATGCTTCTACCATGTGGACTTAGTTGACCCCTCCCTTAGATGACTCCTCATTTAAAGACAAGTCTTTAAGACCCCAGACACTATTCTTTCTGGTAGTCAGGCATCATCTGGTCTCTTCACCACTTTGTTAAAGGGTGGTTCAAATTGTTTGCATTTGCCTAGTTACCTAGAAGCTGTTGGTTCGAATCCACCCAGCTGTGCCATGGAAGAGAGGCCTGGCAACCTGCTTCAATAAGATTACAAACAAGAAAACCCTACGGAGCAGTGCTACCCCTTTACATGGGATCACCAAGAGTTTGAATCAACTCGATGGCAACGGGCTCAGGTGGGCAAACCAAATGTGGACAGCATAGCAAGTCAACGAGCGACCAAGGTCAGCTATTCCTAAACACGGTACAGCTCCCCGGTTGGAGGCTGATACAAGAGCAAACATTCATCCACTGCACTTCAAATTGGCGCTCAAGCCCAGAGAACATTACACAATCAATGGTGAAATCCCACTTCTCAAAATATGCCCCTTGCCTTCCAGCTTTTATTAAAAAATTTTTTTCTATCCTATCTGAAAACTGCTTCCCCGATATCCAGGTCAGTTTCATGACCCTCCCTTTACAGCACACACACTTTCATTTCATTTCCCATTTGTAAATTTCATCTCCAAGCAGCATTTTCTCTTCCGAACCGGTTGTAAAAAAGGAGTTATGACATTCCACCAAACATAAACATCTCTATGAAGAAGACAGAGATATGTGTCATGCAAGCACGAATGAGTTCCATATGGTGTTTTTTTTGTTGTGTTTCAAAAAAATGGTTCTCTTAGAGCAAAAGGGAATTCAATATTATTCACACACCCATGAATTTCATCTAACAGACTTTCAGTGGCTTTGATTTCTGGGAAAGTTTACATTTCAGGCTATGTAAATACCATATATACTAGAGTATAAGCCAACCCGAATATCAGCCGAGGCACCTAATTTTACCACAAAAACTGCATTAAAAATGTACTGGAAAACTCAGCTTATACATGAGTGTATACAGTAATCCTTGCCTTTGAAAGGAACAGAGGGAAAGTAATGTTCAATTTTGTTTTTCTTTTCCTGCAACAGAACTCCCATCTTTGGGGTGGCTGCACCAACTAAGGTCAAGGGGAAATCACGTCCTGCCTTCCACCACGCATGCTCCTTGACCTTGATCGGTATCTAGAGCCGATGGCACATTGTGCTCTGGCTGTCCAAATCTTACCTCGTGCCTTCAAGAAATCTGATAACACTTGTGAGCAGAGCAATGAGTTTTGGGGTTTCATTTTAAGTCGATAGATAGCCTGGTGAAAACTCCCACAACATGGGCTGCAGTAGGTGGTCTTCCCCTGCCAATCCCCAGGAAGCACAGACACACAGGGCTTTTCTCTGATCATCCAGAGGTGCATCACGAGGGCTCGCAGTGCATTTTCCTCGCGTCACTGTGGGCATGACCCTTCCAACTTTACCTTCACCTCCAACCCAGGAAGGGAGACTTTGATGATTCGCGGGAGCCACCTACTTCAACATGACAATTCCCACTCTGGTCTTCCAAAGCATGGGAAGCTCAGGGGATGTGGCTCTGCCGTTGTCCCCATTGTATCCAGGAAACAGACCCTGGATTGGAATCAAAATCACTCCTGAAACAACTCAAAGTCACTGCCGACTCATAGCAACCGTATAGGACAGGGTAGCACTGCCCCCGTGGTTTCCCAGACCATGGAACAGGAGCACAACATTCCATCTTTCTCCCACTGGGGGTTTCAAGCTGCATGTGACCTTGAGGAACACATCCCAAAGTGTAACTACTACACTACCACGGCTCCAAACCCCTCTGAGGGTGCCGAAAACACACCATGGAAGGAAGAAAAAAGATCTGAGACAGATTTGTTGTTTTTGTTGTCCTAAAATGTCCTTCCCCAGTTAGAAAGTGTATTAGTCTAGGTACTTTGGAGAAACAAATCCACAGCAACTCACGTATAAGAGAGAGTTTTATGTAAAGAAAATGTGCATCACGAAAACATCCCAACCCAATGCTGCCCAAGCCCACAAGTCCAACATTAACCCATACCCAACACCAGTCCACAAAGTCCTTCACCTCACAAAACAGAGGCAATGATGCCGACTGCAGGAGGAAAGCTGAGTCAGTGAACGTGTAAGCATCTCAGCACTGGCAGGGGTCTCCACATGGCTGCTCCAGCACCCAGGGCTGCATCGGGATAGATCCATGCGGCTTCTCCTTGGGGATGTCTTGGAGGAAATCCATCTTGCAAGCTGAAGCAGGGAACTGCTAAGGCAGCTGCACCCGAAGCAACCATCACAAAACAAGAGACTCGAGAACTAGAAAGGCGAGGCTTCACCACCCATTTATCCCTCCGCCTTTCAAGCAGCACCACATGTGATTATCGGCCAGGCTGGCACAATTAACTAACTCAGAAAGCTATTGATGTGTGACCCTGACACCAATTAGTGTTGCCAGCAGAATTGGTTCAGCTGGTGTCAGGTCCCACCAAGTGTCAGCCTTGGCCTCTCCAAGCCATATGGCAGCTCTGGGAAGGGGACAGAGTAGGAGAACCCCCACTCAAGCTCTGAGAAGCACCCCACCTTACTAGCTATGTGATGACTGTAAGTCACCTTTCCAATATTGAGCTGCGAAAACCAGGTCCTTCATCCAGATCAGATGACCGAAACATTCCACAGAAAGATGACATAAGCCAGGGCACAAGCAACGTAGGGTCTACTCTTGAGAGTCACAGGAAAGGATAAGAGTGATCTATTGATGGAGGCGTGGAAAGAATGTCCAGACATGATAACATAGTGGACAGGGACAAAGAGCAACTCACAGAGCTAAGACACTCACGATATTCTACTAGAAGGAATGGAAATTCTAGATAGGAAAGTCAACTACATTTCTATGTACTTGTGTATAAAAACATATACCGTATATACTCGAGTACAAGCCGATCCAAATATCAGTCGCGGGCACCTAGTTTTACCACAAAGACTGCCTTAAAACATGCTGAAACACTTGGCTTATGCACGGGTATATACGGTAACGCATAGGAATACACAAATTGACACCAGGTGCTGTTGGTCAGCTCCGACTCCTGGCCAGCCCATGTGTGTGAGAGTTGAACTTTGTTCTCAATGACAAAGATTACAGATGTAGATCACCAAGCCTTTTTTCTGTGACACCTCTGACAGACTCAAACTCTCAACCTTTGGGTTAGTAGTTGAGAATGCTGGCTATTGGCACCACCCAGGTACTTCTAAATATATAAATACATCTGTGTAGGTGTACATATAGCTGCCCATGCTTAGAGGGAGATACGAAAGGGTACACATCCGATGGATAGCAGTAATTGTTTCCAGGGAAGAGAGCATGGTTCAGTGGGGTTGACTGTCGGGAGATACAGTCTCTCCATCCTGGTCTTTGGCACCCTAGATGGACTTGCACAATGAGAAGATACTCGTGCATTATTTGTATAACCTAAAAATAAATAAGCCTAAAGGGATTCATTTACTAATTCGCTCATTCAGCTAATATTCAGTGGTCCGTTGGCAGAAAGTAAGCTGCCACGTTCATGCACCCCTACATTTTCCCTTTCTTCCTTATTCATACAACCCTGGATTTGAGCAAGGAACAGTTCCCAGCTCAGCATTTGCTTCCGCAGTCTCCCTGCAGCTCCAAATAGGAAGGCGGCATACAGGAAGGTGCTGTAGGTACAGAGAGGAAGACTCCTATGTGTCAAATGCAGGCTCTGCCCTCTTCTCCTTGCCTTGCAGGGACACGAGGTATTAAATATCAGGAAAAAATGCTGAGAGAGGCTGGATCCAAGGTTATTTAGCCTCTAAATATCACCATTAGCTACCGATGTTCAAATTTGTGTTTCATTAAGAAGCATCAACCTTTATAAGTCAGAATCGACTCGGTGGTGGCGAGTGTTCAGTTGGGGGGTTCGTTTTAGTGAGTGTCCTGTGGCTCTCAAGTCTGAGTATCCAGGTGCCTTCCTGGTCAATGCAAAGGCCTAGCTTAGGAGAGGCAGAGCCTAACTAGAGGCAATGCCTGCACCAGGGGGATGCCAAAAACGCAGTACCATAAAATGTCAGAGATCATGGGTGGGCGTGAGTGTGAGAATAGGGACAAAGCCAGAGGGTCAATTGACTATGGTACGAGGAGTGAAAAGAGTTTGTCAACCGTGTAACAACAGAGAAAGGCAGGGCTCGTTATTTGCAGTCAGGGCGTGCTATGAATAATGGCAAAAACGCCACACTGGGGACCAGACCCCTGGATTTGAAATCCCAGCAAATCCCACTTAGGAGTCATGGAGGCCCCTGCAGAAGGATTGACTTGCTCTGCATCTCCACTTCCTGAACTGTCAATAGCCACGGCCCGTCTGGGAGGATACCAAACGCAAACCAATTGTCATCACCTCCATCCCAACTCATTGCCTGTAGGACAGGTTAGCCCTGCCTCACCTGCTTGCCAAGGCTGCAATCTTCTTGGAAGCCAACAGCCACATCATTCTCCCACAGAGTGGCTGTGGGGTCAGTGTGTGTGTTAGTCTGGAAAGACTAGAGAGACAAATTCATAGAGACACTCATGTGTAAATAAGAAAGGGCTTTATATACAAGAGCAATTGGATGTGGAGAAAACATCCCTGCCCAGGCCAGATAGAGTCCTTAAGTCCAATATTAGCCCTATGTCCGATACCAATCTATAAAGTCCTCTTCAGACTCATGAAACAAGTGCCATGATGCCGAAGGCAGGAAGATCACAGGCCAGTGGGTGGGAAGTCTTGTGGATCCAGTGGTGTTGTAAGCATCTCAGCACTGGCAGGGGTCTCCATGTGGCTTCTCCAGCTCCAGAGGTCTGGCTCCATCAGCCTCTCTCCATGTGGCTTCTCCACAGCGATGTCTCTCAGGGAGTGAGCAGCGACAGAGTGTGTCTCCCGCCTCCAAGGAGGAAATACAGGAGTTCCCAGAATCCTCAGGAGAAGGCCATGCCCACCAAGAGGCCTCAGTGGCTATATCCTGATTGACAGGCTAGACTCCACCCCTACACTCTTAATCCTCAAATTGACACCAGATTATGTAACTACCACAGTGTGTGACTGCTGCACCACCAGGCCTCTGTTACAGGACTGTGCCCACTGCCTCCAGTCAGAGATCCTACAGACAGACAGACAGAGTAGAATGGTTCAACAGGGCTTCCAAGATTGTAAATACTTATGGAAACAGACGGCTTCATCTGTCTCTCACAGAGCAGTTGGTGGACTTGATTTGCTGACCTTGTGGTTAGCAGCCCAATGCTTAATGTGCTGCACCATCATGGCTCCTTGACCAGTTTTAAAATCCAATGCCAATGAGTTCATTCCAACTCACAGCAACAAAGTATAGGAGCGAGTAGTCGAGCTCTCTCGGGCTCCAAAGGGTGTTCATCTTTATAGGGGCACACTGCCTCCTCTCTCTACCAGAGAGCAGCTCTCTAAAGCTCACTGCCATCAAGTTAATACCAACTCGCAGTGACCTTACAGGACAGTATAGAACTGCCCCTGTGAGTTTCTATAATTTATGGGAATAGAAAGCCCCATCCAACTCCCAAGGAACCGCTGATGGTTTTGAATTGTTGACTTTCCGGATCACAGCCCGTTGTGTAGCCACTGTGCCACCCGGGCTCCTTAAGGGAGTAGAGAGCTTCATCCTTTCCTACAGAGTGGCTGGCAGATTCAAAGTGCTTATCTCTCAGTTAGCAGATGAACGTGTAACTTACCTTATACATTATTCTGACTCAAAGTGATCCTATAGGACAGGGCAGAACTGCGCCTGTGGGTTCCTGAGACTGTCACTCTTTATTGGAGTAGGAAACCTCATTTTTCTCCCAAAGAGCAGCTGGTGGTGTCAAATTGCTGACCTTGCTGAGTCAGCTGTTGTTATTACAAGATAATTTAAAGGGTTCTGGGTGACAACATGTACCCCCTCTGCCTTCCCAATAGCCACAGAAAGTTCCTCAACAATTATTATCTAGCCTAACCCCCTGGAGACCACTGTTCTTGAAAGAAATGTAGACAGCACCTGAGGAAGGTTAAATGTTGAGTGCTCAGAAATATATATAGGGCAGCTCTGACCAGCAAGCTAGTATCTGAGGGGCTATCAAGGAATCGGAGACATGCTCTGTGCTCCCAGGGCACTTCAAGAGCAGATAGGTAAACAAGAAGAAGATGGAAGAACGGACAAGAGATAAATAACAGCTACATGCTGCACAAGAAAGACCATGACCCAGAGGGTGATTAATTGCCAAATGTCAATACAGAGAAGGATAAGAGGAATTCCATGGTCAAGGAGATGGCTTTGGGGAGAGAAGCAGGCAGCTTCAAGGAGCAGGGGACTTGGCACCAGGGGTGGGATGGCTCCAGACAAGCAAGGTGAAGAAAGGGCATCTCAGAACAGGTTGGGAGAGATCACTCAAAGTCACTGTAAGGGGAAATCCCAAGGCATATGTGGAGTTTCACCCTTCCACCCTGCTTATTCAGTCGGTATGCAGAGCAAGTAATCTGAGAATCTGGACTACATAAAGAACATTGCATTAGGATAAGCAAAGAAGGAAAAAAACCTCACTGCTATAGAGTTAATTCTGACTCATGGCAACCCTACAGGGTAAGGTAGAAATGCCCCCTGTGGGTTTCTGAGACTGTCATTGTTTATGGGGACAGAAAGCCTCCTCTTTCTCCTGTGGAGCTGCTGGTGACTGCTGACCTCTCAGCAGCCCCACACATAATTCCACTTGGCACCATAGCTCCTTTTCAGGATAAGAGTAAGTCTTATTAACAACCTGTGATACACAGATGACACGTTCTTGCTTGCTGGAAGTGAAGACTTGAAGCACTGGCTGATGAAGACCAAGGGCTACAGCCTTCAGTGTGGACAGCAACTTAATGTAAAGCACAACCAAACCAAAAAGCCCTCATTGGCGTGGAGTTGATGCCAGCTTATAGAACCCCATCATGATGTTGTTTCTTGGTCCAACTGTGAGGATTGCACCAAATCTTCAAAATTGAACCAATCGACACCATCAAGATATGTGGAGAAAAGAGTGGTATTATCAAGAATTTCATCTCGCTTGCATCCACAACCAATGCTCATGGAAGGAGCAGTCAAGAAGTCAATGACCAGTTGCATCGGGCAACTCCTGCTGCACGGGATCTTGTTAAAGTGTTGACCAGCCAGGGTGTCACTTTGAGGACGAAGGTGCAACTGACCCAAGCCATGGTGCTTTCAATTGCCTGGTAGACTTGTGAAAATTATTCAAGGAATGAAGAAGAACTCAGAAGATTTGATACATTTGAATTCTGGGGTTGGTGAAGAATATTAAATGTATGAGGGACTGCCAAAAATGAACAAAACTTCATTGGAGAAAGTACAACCAGAATTCTTCCTAGAAGGGAGCATGGTGAGATGTTGTCTTGTGTATTTTGAACATATCATCCCGAGAGATCGGTCCCAAGAGAAGAACTTCATGCTTGGTATAGTAACAACAAATAAACAAAAAGATCTTCAAGTGGATGGATTGACACAGTGGCTAGAATCATGGGCTCAAATATATGGACATCTGTGAAGACAGCATAGGACTGGGCAGTGTTTCGTTCTGTTGTACACAGGGATGCTATGAGTCAGAATCAAGGCCATAGGATCTTACAACGACAACATGGGGTCGGGGCTGGAGGTCTGATGAAAGGAGTGAACCTGACAGAGTAAAGGGGATAAGCAAGGAGTGTGACATATAATCCAAACCTGGACGTAAGGGTGACTTGGAGTATGAACACAGAGGTCAAGGGATGGTTGGAGAAGTTAGAAACACCGCCTATAAACCAGGAAGAGATCTGACAGTTGCATGGTCCTCAAAATGACTAGAGCTCTGTATGGAGATGCATCAGGAAATGCTATGTAGGGGAGGGACAGATCCTGAGAAACAACACACTAGGGTCTATTACAATGACACGGGTGAAATCATACTAAATGCCTACAATAGGATGTGCCAGTTAGGAGGAAAAAACAACAACAAAATATTGAGCTAATTAGACATCCATCAACTCAACCAGAGTTTTTTCTGGTTCTGTTTCTAATGTCGACTCCACTGACACTGGTATAGAAGATTCATTCCGATTTCAATTGAAGCCTTGTGGAACAAGAGCCCAGAGCAGATCCATTTGGAAGAGGCTAGGAAGAAGAGTTTGGAGCTCGGCATGCTGTCTCAGAAAGTAAGCAGAGAACTGAATGGCAAACCAACAGTCGTGATGACAGACAGGGAAAATCAGGGAGGTAGATGAGCATAAGAGAAATAAACACTCGGGTCTTAAGAGCTTGAAGGTAAACAAGCAGCCATCTAGCTCAGAAGCAACAAAGCCCACATGGGGCTTTCTTGAGGAAAGGAAAAGACATAAAGCTGACCAGACAAATTGAAGATGGCAGAGAATATGAGATGGCGTGTTTGTCCTTAACTGAAGGGAGGGTCACCAGAGAATCATTCTCAGAGGGGTCGAGCACTGATAGCTGTGCATCTAGGGCTGAATCTGACAGTGGTGGCTGAGATGACCTAGAGAGGAGAGACATTTCCTAGAACAGGCAAGTGGTCCTAGAGCCTCGGAGGATGCTAATGGCAGCAGGAAAGGAATTGAGGAGTCAGATGTCCACAGTACCTGCCAAGAAGAAGAGGTAATGTCAGAGGCTGCTTGGCCAAGAGAGTAAGAAGGGAAAAAGACAAAATCTATAAAGGTCAATCCAAGGTAAAATGTTTACCTGAGTCGGGCAGAGGAGAGCTTTAGGTTGCTGCTAGGTGACCTTCGGAGGTGGCAGCCTTTTTGTAAGCTTTAGCTCTTTCATGTGGCGAGAAATCACTTGTTTCAAGGTGCTGATGGAAGGAAAAAATGAAATAACAAGTAAAAAGTCCTTGGCACAGGCTGACGGCTTTTTAAAAGTTCACTGTCATTATTCTGTTTGATAATAATCACCAGTACATGTACAGAGTGGTCAGATCAGGAAATCTATACAGTTCAGCAAGCTCTGTAGGGTCAGACGTGGTCGATTTTCTATTGAACTCCATTGTATGGAGCATGTAGTTGGCTATATGAATTAATCAAGCTAGAAACCTAATATTTTTACTTCCAGTGTTCAGTAAATGGATTCATCTACACACATCAGCTCTGCATATAAAGGGCAATATCTCTATCTTGGGCTTTTTTTTTAACATTTTATTAGGGGCTCATACAACTGTTATCGCAATCCATACACACATCAATTGTGTAAAGCGTATTTGTACATC
>NW_022103899.1:46611893-46642697 GCF_000313985.2 Echinops telfairi | reverse complement strand
AGCCGGGCACCATCAGCTTTCTTCACCACATTTGCTTATTCACCCGCTTTGTCTTCAGCGGTTGTGTCGGGAAGGTGAGCATCATAGAATGTCTTGGGCTTTTTCTATTCATTTAAAATGTTCCCCATCATTTTTCTGTTGCCTTTTCAAACTGCAGTGGCTTGCATGGTGCCCTGCCCATTCAAAACAAAGGTGCTCTAACAGAATGTGAAAATTATCAAGCAGCATCCTTAATACCAGATGGATATATTGTCATATGAAAATAACATGAAGATATTTTTTCTGAAGATAATTCACACAATGGTTGCAGCAGAGCATCACTAGGGAACTGTCAGAAAGTCAAGCTGGATTCAGAAGAGAAGGTGACATGAGAGCTATCATTGCTGACCTCAGATGGATCTTGGCTCAAAGCACAGAATACCAGAAAGATGTTTACCTATGTTATTGACTACACAAATGCATTCATCTGTATGAACCATAACAAATCAGGATAATGTTTCAAAGAACAGGAATTCCAGAATACCTACGTGTACTCACATGGGTCTCCTACATAGTATATAGCAAGAGACAGCAGCCTGCACAAGATAAGGGGATACTATGTGGTTAAAAATCAGAAATGGTGTGTATCAGGGTTGTATTCTTTTGCCATATGTCTTCAGTCTATATGTGGAGCAAATCATTTGAGAACCTGGACTCTCTGGAGAAGAATATGGCATCCGGATTGAAGGAGGATTCATCAACAACCTGTGCGATGTAGATGCCACAACCTTTCTTGATGAAAGTGAAGCGGATCGGAGACACTGACTGATGAGGGTCAAAGACTACAGCCTTCGGTGTGTATGCTATTTCAACACAAAGAAAACAGATATCTTAAAAACAGGACCAATGTGGAAGAACATCATGATCAACAGAATACAGAGGGGAGCTGCCAAGCATTTCATTTACTTGGATTCGTGATCAACACCTAAGAAACAGCAGTCATGAAATCAAATGGAATAAGTCTGCTGTAAAAAGACCTCCTTAAAATGTTTTGGGTTTTTTTCCCAAAGGAACAACAACAACAACAACAAAACCTGATGTCACTTTGATGCCTAAGAAAAGCCTGCCCTGAGCTTTGGTATTTCCAGACATCGTGTGAAGCTGGACAGTGCCTAAGAAAGACCACAAAAGAAATCATGCCTCTGAATCGTGCTGTTGCACAGAATACTGAATACAGCACGGATGCAAAAAACAAACAAACAAGCAAACCTGCTTTGGAAGAAATACAATCAGAATTCTTCTCAGAAGCATGGATGTTGAGATTTTATTGCACGTATTTGGGACATGATTTCAGGAGGCACGAATCCTTGGGGAAGGACACTGTGTTTAGTGAAATAGAGGGTCAGTGCGTAAGATGAAGACCTTCCACAGGAGGGATTGATGAATGACTGCAGCAATCAGTTCAAACCTAGCAATGATTGAGAGGATGATACAAGAACGGGCAGTGTGCAAGTGGCGCAACAGCCCCTAACAACAACGCTAGCAACAACAGCAGAAGAACGCCTGCCTTGAACATTCCCCATCAGCCCTAATTACATTGAGTACAATGTACATATGTATAAATCTACACACAAATGTATCCCTTTGGAGCACAAGTATCAAAGTCTCCTATTCACATGTAGCTGTCATCTGAAAGACAAAGTGAATCAAACTAGTATCATTATCTTTCACACCTTATGTCCAGAATTGAGGATAAAAGACAAACATAATTATCATCAAGTCAATTCTGATTCATGGCAACCCTATAGATCAGGGAAGCACTGTTCCTGGGTTTATAAGACTGTATCTCCCTTACAAGAGTAGAAAGCTTCAATTTTCTCCCACAGAGGGGCTGGTGGTTTTGAACTACTGACCTCGAGGTTAGCAGCTCAACTCGTAACCTCTATGCCAGGTAGCATGAATTTAATACTGTATATACTTGTGTATAAGCTGACACGAATATCAGCTGGGGCACCTAGTTTTACCACAAAACTACATTTAAAAATATGCCAAAAACTCAGCTTATACATGAGTATATACGGTATCTTTTTTTGCAAGTATATCTAAGTAAGTAGTTGCACCTGAAGTAAAGAAATCAAATATACTGTGGAAAGGAAGTACAGAAAAATCCCATTTGTGAAGAGAAGGGGGAATGGAGGTGTACGGAATAAGATAAGCATCCACTAAATTGTGTCCTTCCAAGCCTACATAAAATCTGTTTGGGGAGCAATTGTCACTCAAAGAGGTTCCAAGGCTTTGTACAGAACATGAAGAGTTTCCAGAACAAAGAAGGATTGATTTACAAGAGCCAGAGGCGGTGGATAATCCCATTGTCTCCGCATGGACTTTGGGAAAGCCATTGAAAGGGATTGGCCAAGAAACAGGCCTGGAGAGCTGGAGAGTCATTGAGATTCAAGACCAATCCATCCAAAAGTGAGTCTATGACAGTGGTTACAAGAATCATAGCTCCGCATGAACTACTGAGAGCACATAGCTCCCACATTCTGGAAGCAATGTATCTTACTCACATGCTAGAAGTCTTCAAGGATCTTGATGTGATTTTGAAATTCTTGAAAGGCATCTGTGGTGGGTAGAGAGGTGAAGGGAGAGAGGGACCATCTTTGAAATGTGCGAGAAATCAGATTCTACAGAGCCTGGTCAAATCTTAGTTCATGTTCTAACATCTACTTCAGTATAGTTTTTCCTCTTGGTAGTTTGAGTCTGACCCTTTCTCAAGACAAATATGGGAGTCCTCAAATGCAGGGATACAAATGCAGGGAAAGATTAGGCACATTTTTTTTTAATCCAATGAACCTTTTAAATCCACTCACTGTGCTAATCACTGGGCTTGAAACTATGGAGTCAAAAAAGAAGCAGGCAATGAATGTTCTAATCATCGATGGCTACCTAACATATGATGCAAAACAGCCACCATTGTATTTCTCAGGATTGGGTGGGTCAAGAATTCCATAAGAGCTCAGAGAGGTGGCTCAAACTATGGGACAGACTATGTCAGGAATATGGGTTCTGGCTCCCCATCAGTTCCTCACTTCTCCTCCACACAGCCTCTTCACGTGGCTTCCTCACAGCACGGCATCTGAATGGAGCTAGCAGTCTTACTAGTCAGGGAGCCAAAGCAGAGGACGTGGCATCTGTCCATTCTCTAAAAGGCCATGTGCTGAACTAGAGTAGCATCACTTCCGCCATATCTGTGAACAAGACAATGACATCTGAGCAATGGGACTGATGGGGGAAGCAAGTCACCTGGTATCTTTGCCTGCGAGGAGCTGGTTAGATCTGATAGTTCCCTGTACACCCCAACACTCATTACATATCTTGACACATAGCATGCATGCAAAACAGTTATTAAATAAAATAATAAAATTTCTTCAATAAGACACCATACATAATTCTATTCCCCAGCAAAACATGTGTTTGGCCTTTTAAGAAACACATTGGAAATTTAGGCAGAAAAACAGGTGTCTAGTTTGGGATTAACAGGCAAATATCTACTAGATATTAACCAAAATTCTGTAGCATATGTTTATATAGCCATCATTATACCAGTGTAGTGCTATTTTTAAGATTTTTGTCCCACTGAATTCAAAATAGCCCCAACTGGATTGTCGCTTTCTGTGATATCCTGCTGTGATGGGCTAACAAGACCCAGACTTCATGTTTCCTTCCTTCTCTCATCATTCATGAGCCTTGAGACAGAAATGTGTTACCGTAAGCTTGTGTCCCGCCCTGGGCTTAGCTTCCCAGAGCCAACCTTGCCTTCCAAACAGAAGACATCAAGAGCCACCTTACCACACTGAACAATTTCTTGTTTCAGAGAACAGCGAGAACATCCGAGAAAAGCCAATTTCTATCACACCACCAGGCATCCCTCCTGTGGCCAGTGACTCGGGGCACTCTAGGTTGCCCGTGATTTGGGTGCCTAGGGTGCCACGGTCATTAAGGAATGGCGAGATCTCCTTTAACAGCAGAAGCCAGTGTTGGTGAGCACGCAATATGGATTGGACATTTCAAATCTGTGTACATGAATGATCTTCCTGCGTCCCCATAATTCTATGCGATAGCTACTATGTTTGCCCCCATTTGACAGATGGGGAGCCAAGGATGAAAGCAATAAAGGCATTTGCTCATGTCACAGAGTTGGTCAAGGACAGAGGTAACATTTGAACCCAGGTGATCTGAATACAGAGTATATGTTCTAGCCTCTTTGATCAGGGATGATTGCTCCTTCTTTCTCTCTAAGGCAGGTAGCTATTGAGGTCATTGATGACTGAGACCATTATCAATTCAAAGGGATGCCTGGAATTAGGACAGATATTCAGGATGCAGAGGAAATGATGAAATCAAGCCAGTTGACCAAGAAAGCCCTACTAAAGCCCTCAGAGTCTCTCTGGCTTTCCCTGTGGTCTGGCCAACACTCCCCGTGGTGGTGCCACCAATCATCAGACCCACTGATTAGCCAAGCAGGTACATCATGGTGGTCCTTAGCGCTCCCATAGAAGAGTCTGCCCTCCGTGAAAGTCAACCTCTTTGGGGAAGGGAAAATTCAGCTCCCTGCCAAAAAGAACCAGCCCCGCCTTCTTTTCCATCACTGCCCCTTCAAAAATTCACCATGGGTTTCTTCTTTCTACTTTGTCAAGAAGCCAAGAGTGGCATTTCAAAGGCCATATTGACCCCCTGGCAGTGTCTGTGTTATACCACCATGTGCTTATGGCTCCTCAAACCAGACCAGACAACAAAGCTATAAACCCAGCTGGGAAAATGGGTGTCCCCTTTCTCCTACCTCCCTGCGTTGGGCATGGCTCCGAAGCTGTGCCCCGTGAACCATAAACCTTTCCGTGAGAATGTTTCAAGATAGAGAGGCTCACCATTTAACTGCCAGAACCCCAACCAAAGGAAAGAGCCTGATTGGTATAGCAGAGGGGTGGATTCAAGAGAACATCTGGCAGATGGATAATGAACTGGACAGACCTGCGAGGGAAAATCTCCACTTCGGGTTTCTAAGAAGCTCAGGCTGAAAGCTCCCCACATCTGGAGCACGTGCTCCGCAGTGGACTGGCCCTGCGACATGTACCAAACACATCGGCCGCTCTGCTTCTCGTTTCCAACACTTTCAGTTTTGTTACCATAAATGGGAAGTCTAGGACAATCACTGTTGTACCACTGATGGTGAGAAAAGACAGAAAAAATCAGCAGGTAGACGGATTATAGAAAGTAGAACAGAGTTTCGTATATTCGGCAACCCCACCATCTCTGCCAAAAGTAAACTGCTAACGTAAATCCCAGACATTTTATATTGGTCTTCCACCTTGGGTTCTTGTATTCCTGTGCAGAGCGATGGGGATAGGACTTCAGTGGGACCTGCCACAAGCTGACTTTCCCAGACTGCAGAGGCGACCATTAAAGATAATAATAATAAGCCATGTGTGGATTTCTCAGTCTCTCTGTTTCCCATGCCAGCTAGCAGAATATGGTAACTCTTCGATTCCTTAAATGCCAAGAGTTAAAAGGGATAAGTTGAAGGTCGTGCTAATCATCCAAGCCAAGGCACAGACACTGGTATGCATCTAGAGGAACAGGAAGGCTTGCCAGCCGAAAAAGAACTCTACTGAGAGACTAAACCAAAAGTAAGCAGCCCTCCGTTTCATTGTTTTTCTATCGTTTTGCCCTAGACTGGATGCACATATCCTTCTGTTGGAAAAGCTGACTTTGTTTTCTTTATCCATGAAATGAACGTGTTGGATTTAGATGACCTCCTTGCTTCCGCCCTTGGCAAATAGATCCTCTGATCGGAAGTCTACAATTCAACCTAAGAGCACCGCCATCGAGTCGGCTCTCACAGAACTACGTGTTGCATGCTTGCCTGACCGGTGTAAATGATGTGCACTCAACCACTGGCCAGCAGGATGGAAGACTAGAGGTCTGACAGTCCCCGAGGTCCAGCGGTCCTCTCTATTTGATGATACCACAAAGACCCCGAGAGCAGTGGTTCTCGCCTTCCTAATGGCGCGGTCCTTTAATAGTTTCTCATGTTGTGGTGACCCCCCACCACCATAAAATTATTTTCGTTGCTGCTTCATAACTGTCATTTTGCTACTGTTATGAACCCAGCGACCCCTATGAAAGGGTCGTTCGACACCCCCCCAAAGGGGTCGCAACCCACAGGTTGAGACCCACTGCTCTAAAGCCATTTGACTCTGTAACACACAGGGTGGGGGTGGGAGTCACCACAAATTGGAATCAACTCAGTAATAGCAGCTTTGTTTTCTTGTGTTTTTCATTTTTAAATCCACTGATCTCTACCTCTGAGATATATGTATATGCATGCATAGTACATATATTACATACACATGAAAATACATATAAAAGCCATGCTGACAGGTCGGATTAATTTTAGAATAAAAATTTTTTTTTCCTTGCAGCTGACATGCATTTAGTCTCTCTGGGCTTGAAAGAGCAAAGCCTTGGAATCATGGGTGGAAAATGGGTTTCAACTTGCTTGCCAAATGTTATTCATTGCCAGGATCATTATGTTGAAAAGCCCTGGTGATGCTATGCCTGGGCTCAGCATAAAAGAGTGCTCATATTTATAATGAGTATTTATATATAGTGAGCATTTCTAATGAGTAATTATAATGCGTCATAACATGAGGCAGATCATATAGGATAGCTCTATGGCTCTCAATCAGCCCATTAAAGTCCAAGTCCTATTGCCTTTGTGAGAGAGAGTTATGGTGGGGACAAAAGAGAAGCATGCAGTCAAGCAACTCATTACGGTTTCACAGCCAAAGAAACAGTGGTCCAAAGAGATGAAATGATTTGCTCAAGGTCAAAGCTCGGACTCCAGCATTTGGACTGCAGGTTCCCTACACTGCACCGCACCGTCTTGCTCCAAACTGTGCAAGGGACTATCTGTACCTGCGGTCAAGGAATCTGACAGCATCCAGCCAGGAAGTGGGAGCCACTCCTCTCTAGGTATTTTAAACAGAGTAACGTTAATTAGGGAATTTAGTTTACATGGATGGCAAAAGAGTAAGAAGCAAACCAGCAATTAGTAACAGCATAACGTTGCTCTCACCCTTGGACAGAAAGAACATGGCGAGGAAGGGATATTGCCAGAGAAGAGCTGGACCAGAGGAGGAGGAACTGTACAGCAGAGAGTCAAACCAGGGAAGCTATGTCACCACTGCTGGGGGAAGAGGGGGGAAGCGAGAAGAGAAGAAACAATCAAACTTGATTCTAACTCAGAGTGACCCTACAACCCAGAGTAGAACTGCTCCAAAGAGAAGCCCTAAACGTGATGGACTGACATAACTCTTGCAACAACGGGCACAAATATAACAACAATTTGAGGAAGGTACGGGAGCAGGCAGTGTTTTGTTCTACTATACACAGCATCACGGAGTCAGAACTGACTGCCCAGCCTCTAAGGATGACAGCCATCTGAGAGAAGCAGACTGCTCCTCTTTCTCCCACACAGCAGTTAGTGGGTTTGAGCCACAGATCCTTTCTTTAGCAAACAGGCGTGTGATGCCATGTGTGCTTCTTCAAAGGCCCAGAGAAAAGTGGGGTGACCAAGGATCTCCCGGTAACACTGCACTGCCATCCTCTAGTCTTCTGCGAGTAGAAAGTCAGACACACGCAGAAGTCAGTCAGCTAACGAGAGCGCAGGAAACAGAGCTGCAGAAGGGTGAGCAGTGATAGAAATGGACAAAAATAGATAGATGATAGATAGAGAGATAGTAAATAGATATATGGATACAAATACATTTATTCATGCTAGGAGGTGAAATTAAAAAGTTTCATCCAACTTTTACCTCCTCCAAATGGATCAGGAAAGAAGCTCTTCTATCCCCCCGGGCCTCTTGTCTCTAGATTCATTATCAAGGATCACAGATTGGTTTATGGAATTCTTTTTATTATTCTTTTTTTTATTATTCAATACTTTTATTCGGGGCTCTTAGAGTTCTCATCACAATCCATATGAACAACGGAAAAGTGGGGGAAGGGAGACAGTGTATGATGTTAGATATGAAAATAATAATTTATAATTTATCAAGGGTTCATGAGGAGGGGGAAGTAGGGGGGAAGTGAGGAGGTGCTATCAAGGGCTCAAATAGAAAGAAGATGCTTTGAAAACGATGATGGCAGCATATGTACAAAGGTGCTTGACACAATGGATGAATGTATGGTTTATGGAATTCTTGATGGATTTTACACTGAAGCCAAACTGAAAGCCATCACCTCTACAGATCACTTCAACTCTTGCCTGAAGGTTTTAAACCCTGAGTGGAAAAGAAAATCACCAGAGAAGGAGGCCCAGGAAAATTAGCTCTCCTCACATCCCCATGAGCTGAACACAGGTGTCTTTAAAGCTAGAAGACGGAGATCGTTCCATAAGTACAGTATTATGACGTCTGTGTGTCGAACAATGATTCTGGAAATGTGCTGCTCGTCATGCATGCCAGAATAAGTTTGCAGTTCTTGCTAAAACCCTCTGTTCTCCCTCTTGCTCACCCCACATAGAACTGGGGACCTCTGGGCCGCCAGCTCCTCTTGGGTCCCATATCTCAGACAAAAGTGGTGGAGGATGTGGCTGTAGGGGACCCAGCTGACACAGCTGTGGGCCTGGGACTACTGCCCACCGCAGGTGCCAGGACTCTGTCCTCTGGCAATGACTGGGGCTGAAGGGCATTGGGCACAGTGCCACACTGCACCAAATTCCTAGGAGACACATATTCTTTCTGCCTCCCCCCACATCCCCACTGCCCCCCCCACACACACACACAGGTAAAACCTGCAGGGTCCACTCCACAGATTTACAGCCACTCATTCTCCCCCTCCACAGGGGAGGCATCTGGGTGCAGCAGTGTGATTTGTACCTGGTATCACCACGTTCCTTTGTCCTTTAAACAATCTGCAGGGGCACCATCCCGGAGATGAAAGATGAAAAGACAGGGAGATTACCTGCCAAGACCCTTTAGGGTTTAATGATTTTCACGTGAGCGCTCCCAGCGAAGCCATCCAGTATCCGAGGCAGGGGGATGCTGTTCTAATAAAATTAAAATTACGAAAATCAACTGCCAGGCATCCAACTCTGGGGCACCTGCGTGGCCCTCAAGTCATAACAAAGGCATCGTGCTGCACCGAGGGCTCCTCTCTTTTTTCAAATGTTCATTTCCTTGTAAGTGGACTTTAGTCACTGGGCAGCCAAATCGTCTCCGATATCAATTTCCTTTATGCTGTCCAGCGCCTCCCACTTCCTTGGTGTGGATTCTTTGAGTCATCTTTGCTTGCATCCTCGAGTTACAAAACAAGGACTCTTCAGACAAAAATGCGAAGGGCTTTGTGACTATCCCAGTCATAGATGTTCCCTTCTCCCTCCCGCCTCTTCCTTCCTGCCCCTTCCTGGTTACCGTGACACCATTTAGAAACAGACTTCACACAGCCCAGGGGTCTCAATGTGAAGACTGTGTGGCTCTAGGGCAGTGGTTCTCAACCTGTGGGTCGTGACCCCTTTGGAGGTCAAACAACCTTTCCATAGGGGTCGCCCAATTCATACTAGTAGCAAAATGACAGTGATGAAGTAGCAACAAAAATAGTTTGATGGTGGGGGGGTCACCACAGCATGAGGCACTGTATTCAGGGCGCCGGCATTAGGAAGGTTGAGAACCACTGCTCTAGGGTAGCCAGGCTTGTGTAACGTCCCGGGTGGGGAAGCAGGGGTGAGACCTAAACACCAAATGACATTCAGTTGGATCATGAATATTGATAATAGAATATTTATTTTAAAGATAATGTATTCATCAGTACTCAACCAAAAGTGAAATTAAAGTCATCAGAATCAGAATCACTGTTTGGTTTTGCAAAAGTCAAGGACCCTCGTTGGATGGCTTAATGACTTCTTGTTTGTGTTCCGTTTGCATAAATTATCCATCAAGTGCAGCCATGGCACCGGATGCAGCATGCTACTTGCACTGGGGTGAGGATGCTCGTTAAAGGGAAATGTGAGTGGAGTGGAGCCATCACTCCGTGCCTGGCCAGGAGCTACGGCTCCCTTCTTCATGCCTCTATACCAATACCGCTTGATGTTGGAACCTGCTCACAGACCTGGATTTTTTTTTTTTGCTTTTGTTTTTTAAGGCAATGGATCCAATCAAACAATACAGGTTGCAGGAGACAGCCGCTGTGCCTGTAGCCAAATGTGATAAAGAAAGGGGGGAGAAACAACGGAATGGGTTTCAAGGCAATCAAATGAATCTCTGAGATGCAGGTGCTGTGTAATGCTCTCTCAGTTCATCTTGCGGTTTATGTACCACCGGGCAAAAAAAAAACAAAAAAAAAAAAACAGTGCCCTGCTTTAAATATCTGCAGACGTTCCTTCTTCCTCACTGTGTGAACTCCTCAGTAAACCTGCTACGACGAATCAGACGGTCGTATGACCCATGTCGTGCTGTGCGTAATACTAATTAAGCAAGATGGGCAAAAATAATGGCATCCCCGTTTCATAGAGCGCAATCAATTGTGTTCCAAGGTGGACACATCCCGTAGTGATGCCAATGCCATTGTCTTAGCCAGAGCAGCTCCCAGAAGGTTGCTTTTGATTTTGTCTTTTGTCCACAGAAGGAGCTGAAGCAAAGCGAAGTTGTAAGGGCCGGAGGGGAAGGTGAGGGCCCTCACCGCAGCGGGAGAGAGTGCTTGCTAACAGAAGGACAAGATGGGGCCTCGCAGGGCTGTGCAGAGCCGAGCTATATCATCAGGGAGTCAGAAGCGCAGGTGAGTCCAAGAGGAGGGAAAGCACTCCCACTTTTTATTGGCATCTTACATAAGACGCCCTGCACACCTAGAGACCCTTCTGGCTTGGTTCACAGCCATTCCGCTCTGCAATAATAAATTGAAGAGCATTATCAAATGATGATCGTCGCTATAAACTGGCCTAGACTAAAAACCTGCCCTCAAGGCTGGGACACTGTTACCAGCAGCTTAAGCTTGTCACAGATGTCACACGCAAGACAGCATCACCGGGTAAGAGCCTCACAGCTCCGAGTCAGACTGTAACTGGCTCAGACTGGTCTTTAATATTGAGACCACAAGCGCCTGTGATGCGAGGTGCTCAGTTATAAAGCACATGCTCCGGCCCAGTAATTCCTCATAATACGACCTTACAGATAAGTTCAAGTACACGAAGGGACACTGTCCATGCAGGTGTCAGGAAGCAGCTGTTCTCTGTTTGCACAGAGGACAGGAAAAGCGAGAACAGAGCTGAAATTATAGCAAGCAGGTGTGACAGGTATAAAAAGACAGAAACGAGGGCAACGAGGTCACTACATCGGGGAAACATGATTGGATGGTGCCAGGAGAGAGCAGGAGAGCCCGACATTAAAATCGTGAGTGCCAGTACATGCATACTGAATACAAGGACATCAATTAGCTCCATCAGCCTGTACCTCCAAAGGTCTGAGATTCCTCTTGAACAATACAGATTCTCCCAGAAAGAATCCTCTCAAACAATATGGAATGGCCATTTTTCATAGGCGCACATGGTCAAATATAGAAACCAGCTTTCTACGGTTCAACTTCATACCTAACCAAACTCACTGACGTAGAGTCAATACCAGACTCAGAGTGACCCCCCTCCCTCCCTGTAGGTTTCCAAGACTAACTATTTGCAGAAGCAGAAAGCCCATCTTTCTCCCGCGGAGCTGTTGGTGGTTTTGAACTGCTGACCATGGGGATCGCAGGCCAATGGGTAACCACTACACCACCAGAGCTCCTTTCTTAATACCCCTCCTGACCCACGACAGTGCCCATGAACAGTGGAATGAAACCATGCCTTGTCCTGCCCCATCCTCATGGTTGGATGCAGGTCACAAATTGGTGTCCATCGTTTTGTTTTGTTTTTTTGCTGATTTTTACTTGACCGGGCTTTTCTTCCTACTCCACTGTGGTCTGCAGGTGCATTCAAACCTGGTCAGCACGACAGCAACAGGCAAGCCTCCAATGACAGGCAGGTGGGGGCTGACCATGAGATGCAGTGACTAAGGATTGAATCTAGGTCTCCCACACGGAAGACAAAAATTCTACCACTGAACCATGGATGTCTGCATTCATGAACAATACTAAGAGATCACAGGGAGTTAGTATTGGTAGGATGGGGGAGTGAATTAATAAATGACTGTTCTCATGTGTAAATTGAGGGGGTTGAAGGGAATGAGCAAGCGTCTTCCAGTTGGCTGCATATCAGGGTAGTGTTTTGGGTTCTTTTTGTTCTTTCTCATTTATATTGGTTCTTTCCCATCCCAGATCTCTCCTACACGATCATCTTTGAAATCATGTTCACTAACAGAAGGAAAACCAGGCATTTGTGTTGTTGTGAGGTGCCATTCAGTCAACTGTGACTCATTTATTTAAAAAAGAGAGAGAGAGAGCTCTTATCTATACCAATGCGTGTCCTCCAGTCTAGCCAGATTTGTAAGATAAGTATTCGGGAACTAGAGGAATGATGTGTGATTCATCAGTGCTAAACTACACCTTGGTTGAATCATCCTTTCCTGATACCACTTCTGTGGGGGATATCTAATTATCTACAGAAGGGCTTTGGGTCTCCACTGGCTAGACCAGAGAACACACATTGGTGCAGATAAGAGTTCTTGACACAGGGAATTCAGGAAAGATAAACCCCCTCATGAGCAGTAATGAGAGTAGCAAGATAAAGGAGGGTAGGGGGAATGGCCAAGGAGGGGGAAGGGTGAGAAAAGGGGAACCCATCACAAGATTGGATATATAGCACCCACCCCCCGGAAGGGGATGAATAACAGAAATGTGGGTGAAGGGAAACAAAGGACACTGTGAGATATGAAATAACAATATATAATTGAGCAAGGATACAGGAGCGTGGGGAAGGGAAGGGGGAAAAAAAGAAGAGCTTTATACAAAATAACGATATATAATTGATCAAGGATACAGAAGGGTAGGAGTGTGGGGAAGGGAGTGGCGGGGGAGAGAAGCTTATATCAAGGGCTCAAGAAGAAAATGTCTTGGAAATGTTGATGGCAACATATGTACAAATATGCTTGATGCCATTGATATATGGAATGTTATAAGTGCTGTAAGAACCCCGAATCAAATGATGGGGGCAAACAGAAAGAAAAACTCACTGCCATCAAGTCGAATCTGACATGATATGGCCCACCAGAACCCACACGCAACAGAAAAAGCCCCTGCTCTGTCCTGCATCATCCGCACAACGATTGCTATGCTTGAGCCCATTGCTGCCGCCACTGTGTCAATCCATCTCCTTGAGGGTCTTTCTCTTTTTTTCTGTCTCTCTAATTCATCAAGTGTGCCCTCTTCCAGAGGCTCATCCCTCATGACAGCATGTCCAAAGCACATGAGATGAAGTCTCACCAGCCTCACTCCTCAGGAGCATCCTGGTTGTATTTCTTCCAAGACGGCTGCGCTTGCTCCGGGGCAGACCTTGGTAATTTCAATATTCTTTGCCAACACCATAATTCAATTATATCCATTCTCTGGCTTTTCTTGTTCATTCTCCAGGCAATTAGAAATATTTTGGCTTGGGTAAAGCACACTTTATTCCTCAAAGTAACACCCCCCCCCCGCTATAACACTTTAAAGAGGTCATTTAACTTGGGTCTTTTAACTTGAGTAACGAGTAAATTATAGAGTTCTTCAAGTGTAGTCAGTAATTGTACTTGATAGCAAAGCAGACGCCTCCCTCCAACAGGTTCCAAGCATAAAAATTGTAAAGGGGATCCTATGTGCTGATTGACTACTAAGGATGTGTTCTTACAAGAAAACAAATCTCCCAGCCAAATAATTTGTGAATTGTTTTCATTTTCACCCAGACATACAAACAAAAATCATCATCAGAGCTTCTTACAACCACAAATATGCAGACCCCACATTTCTGATTCAGGGGGCCAGGGGTGATTATTCTGCTCTCTGCCAGGACTGAGAACCCTGTCTTTGGGTAGTAAATAATGAGACGACCTAGCCAAGTCCACATTCACGTGCTTACTTATTAATTATGTTTTAATTCATAGGACACGAGACTCTGGGGAGATGAAGAAAGACCCTGGTAGAGCTTAGAGTCTGTGGGAAGAACATCAGACTCTCGCCACGTGAGAAGCCCAGACCCAGGGGACCAGTCCTTACTATCCCAGGTCCAATAATGCCTCCCCAAACACCCTTATCCTTCCTAACAGAGCCTGAACTTACGCTCACACACACAGGGTGGGGAGAGACTAGAGATGGACTGTGTTTGCATCATCATACAGATAGTGGGTGGCAGCTGAACACTCAGAGAGACTGAGGTCCTCTCAGGAGAACATGTAACATGTCAAGAGCAAAAGACCCCAACCAACCCCCCCACCAAAAAACAAAACAAAACAAAAAAGCCACTGCCATCTGATTAATTCCAAGTCATCAGAACCTATTGGACTAAGTGGACCTGATCCACGAGGTTTCTGAGACTGCAAATCTTGATGGGAGCAGAGAGCCTCATCTTTTCCTGGAGATTGGCTGGCTGGTGGTTTAGACTGTTGACTTTTCGTGACACGCTATGCTACCAGGACTCCTACTAACCTCAAAGACCCCTGAAATTAAGGACTGCAACAAATGAGAGACTACAGAGCTGGTCCCCAAGTACTGAGAGCAGATCCAGAGCCTGTGACTTCATGTTGGTCAAGGTCATGGTGCTCCCGACACCGCTTGACACCTCTGTACCATGAATTGATGCCCCTGGTGATTGGATCCTAAACTTAACATTCTGAAAAATGAGTTTAATCCACACAAGAGTTGCTTCTATGCTGGTAATTCTAATGGCTTATTTAATCCTTGAGTAGTGGAGATACTTCACTCATCTGGGAGTGTGCTAGACCAAGGTTCTAGTCCCGGTTGGCTACTAACTCACTCTGGGGTGTTAGACAATCATATGGAGCGACTAAGGGTTTCTGTCTCCTCATCTATTAAGTAATAATATAGGAATAAATAACCTCTGCCTTTTGTATCTTTTTTAGTTTGAATGTTCTTTTTAAATTAAGTGTGTGTGTGTGTCTGTGTGTGTAGTTATCCATTATCCTATGAGAAATTGAGAGCATTGTTTATAGGAGAGATTGCAACTTGACTTTATTGGTTAGGGAAGCAAACACTGGTAGGCTTATGCTAATTTCCAGAATCTTAGCTGACAGCATTATCCTTCATTCGGAAAGTATTTCAATAACGATTGGGTGCCTTGGAACAAATATCCTGGGGCAGTCTCGCTGTAGCAAAAAACCAGCAGTGCCCAAGATTAAACCCAGAAGTTTCTTTGGGTTACACAATGCCCTGGGCTTCAGGCAGCTGACAAAGCTGAGAATTTGTCCTCCCAGCCCATCCTGGTTCAGGGAGGGCGTCTGAAAGTTGTAGACCCACCTGACTGTCCAATCCAGTAGCTCTCCACCTTCAGGCTTAGCGTAGGCAGGGATGTGATTGATGCTGTAGCAGGTGGTGAGCTGACGGCCGTGGGAGGTTGTAACTCTTTATTTTCCCTGCCAATTAGTTGCCAAGAAAAGATCATTCTAAAAGGAGTGCTGTAGCCCTCTTTCCACTGCTTCTGGGTGGCAGAAACAAGAGATTTAGAAAAACAAGAGCAAGATGGGAACCAGAGACCATCAGTCCCACCACACTGTGGGCACCTTAAACTAGAATGTTCTCTCTTATGGGGAGCTGTCCGGTACAGTAGTCCTGGCCCCTACCCATTAGATGCCCGTAGCATGCCCCTCACGACCAGTGTGACATGCCAAAATGTTTCAAACTCACAAACCCAAACTAGCAGCCATGGAGTCCCCTCTGACTCATTTTCTTTCTTTTCTTTTTTTAAATTTTTGATCATTTTATTGGGGGTTCATACAACTCTTATCACAATCCATACATACATCCATTGTGTCTAACACATTTGTACATTTGTTGCCATCATCATTCTCAAAACATTTGCTTTCTGCTTGAGCCCTTGGTATCAACTCCTAATTTGTCCCTTCCCTCCCCATCCCCCCTCCCTCATGAGCCCTTGGTAATTTATAAATTATTATTATTTTGTCATATCTTACCCACTCCTTTTGCCCACTTTTCTGTTGTCCATCCCCAAGGGAGGGGGTTATATGTAGATCCTTGTAATTGGTTGCCCCTTTCCACCCCACCCTCCCTCCACCCTCCCATTATTGCCACTCTCAGAACTGGTCCTGAATTTTCTAGACATTACCAATGGTGCCCTGAGGTATAAGATTCAAAAAACATTGCTTAAAAGAACGCCTTCTCCCCAACCCGCCCTCCCCCCACAATCTGACGCCACAAAGTCATAGTCAATCCAGGTTGTCTATAGACAGCAAGCATCCACCCTCCCTGATGACTCTTCCATCAGCAGTCCCTGCATAAATTAGGTTGTTTATACAATTTAAGAAAACAGTAACAAAACACCTACACACACGTCTCTACCCAGCTCTGTGCTGAAATCTCGCATCTGAATACTGGCAGCTCCAACTGATCACTTGTCCTTAAGGGAACCCACCCAACAGGGTGGAAGGAGAAGCACCCGTCCCCAGACGTTGCCTCTCACCCTGGTCGTTCTGACTTGGACACCTTCTCTGATGGAACGGGACAGGCCAACACTCAGAATAACAAGGGTGGAACCCACCCATATCACTTTCTGGCCGTGAGTTAAGCTTTGTGAGCCATTTGTTCATTTGAAGACAACAACAACATGAGAGTGATGATCCTGGTGCAGCTTTACAAAGTACACACTACTGTGGACATACATGGAAGGCGTGCAGCACACGTACAGGCACACCTTGGAGATGCCGGTGTGTGTGTGTGGGGGGGGGGCGCGGAGGGTTAGCTCCAGATCACCAAAATCAAGCCATAATCACAATAATGAGAGTCAGGTGGACTATTGGGTTTGCCAGTGCCTTTTAAAATCACATCTACACCCTTCTAGCTATCAAGTCTACCAGTGTACCATGGCACTCTGAGAACATTGGAAATATCATGGAACAGACCCAAGGCTGACATAAAGTCAGCACACACTATTGGAAGAAATCGTGCTGACACACTTGCGCAATGCAAGGGTTGCCACAAGACTTCACTTTGTTACACGCGCGCGTGCGCACACACACACACTCATGCGCACTCAGTATAAGTGGCGCACAGTAGACCGAGGCACAATAGAGTGAGGGGTGCCTGACCAGCACAGTGCAATGACTAGGAATCACGCCCCCCTTATTCTCATGGAATCATTCTCAGTAGGACCATCACATCTCTCCCTCTGTCAGCACGCTCCACTGCCAGTTTTTTCATGAATCGGAGCCCTGGGCTTTGTGCTATCTTCAAGAAAACAATACTGCCCCCTGCTTAATTTTACCATTAAAAAAAAAAAAAAGGAACTATCTTTGCCAAATAGTGTCCCTCTGTTTCCATGAACATCAATGAACAATTGTGAAATGCCTATGATGTGTCTTTAAAGGAGTCCTGAGGACATCATAGGTTGTGAGGTGAGCTGTAGACTGCAAGGTCAGCAGTTCAAACCCTCCCATGTCTCCTTAGCAGAAACACCAGGCTTTCTGTTCCCGTGAACATGAGCAACCTCACAAGCCCAGAGGGCCCTTTCTACTCTGTCCTTGAAGTTCGACGTAAAGGCAGCGGATAGGCACATGTCTGTGGGATACATCAGTGAACAAAAGAGACTGGAGTCACAGTCCTCACGCAGCTTACTTTTAAATAAGAGAAGCACATGATAAACAAACAAAACACTATAAAGAAGTGAGTCATGTAGCGTGTAGACGGTGATAAATACCATGGGGGGAAGACAAGTCAAGTAGAAGAGCGGGGGCCAATGGGAACAACAGGTAGAAGCTGGTGGCCATTGTAAACGGGAAGCTAGATGTGACCTAGATGAGACTTAGCCATGCAGATAGGGATCCAGGAGAATGCACGTCAGAGGAAAAGAAGAGCCCGTGCAAGGACATTCAGGACAGTGTTTCCAGTGAGCCCAAAATTCAATAAGAACTTCATATTGAGATGATAAAAGTGGCCTAAAATTGGCTGTGGTGATGACTGTCCACATTTGTGAAAACAATAAAAAGCTATTGGATGATGCACTTAAAGGAGTGAATTGTATGGTATATGAAGGGTATCCCAATAAAGCTGTAAGAAAGAGTGAGAAAAAAAGAGGGGAAGGAACCAAAGGAAAGCGGGATGGAGGGAGGGAGAGGACGGAAGAAAGGAGAAAAAAAGAGTCAGCAAGATTGCTGCAAGGACAAAAGAGACCCTAGATCTCATATTTAACTTAAGGAGAGACCGTTGCCATGTCTTCAACAGGGAAAGCAAAACAGCAAACAAGACACGGTGTCTGCATGAGGTAGATCCTTAAAACGAGATCCTAGTGGCATCGAACGCTAGCTGAGATTCAGGGACTTCACAGGACATGAGAGGGCAAATGAAACTGTCACCGAAGCAGATCAATGCATCACTGTGGGAAAGGAACTGTGATTAGGACGCAGGCTGTGTTAGATAGAAGAACTCTCAAAATTGGTCCAGGGTCTTCTCACCACGGCAGTCAGATCATGATGCAGCACTGTGAAAGAAATCCCAGGATGACAGTCTCCACGAAGGATACACCCAGGGGACCCCTCCCTGGGCTTGTCCGTGGGATGGAAGTGATCCACTTTCGAATGTACTCTGCCCGAAGGCAAGACCGTCCCCGTCTTTGGCTAATGGTTAGAAGGAATTCACCGGAGGCGTAATCCATGCAGGCGGTGTAGCGGTGACGGACTGGGCTGCTAAGCACAAAGCCGGCAGTGGAAAGCACCATCAGCTCCACAGGAGAAAGACGAGACTCTCTTCACTCCTGTGAAGCAGTATGGTCTCAGAAACCCACAGTGGCAATTCTATCCTGTCCTGTAGGATCACTGTGAGTCTGTATGGATTCGGTGGCCGTGAATGTTTGAGCTAATCCAAGTAGAGGCGCGGCAAGTGGATTGGGGGCTTTCGTGGTTAATGAGTGCTTTCTGTCAAATGAATGCTCAGAATGTACAGAGCCACTGTTTGTCTGTCGGTTGGTTTTACTGTGGTGGCTTGTGTGTGGCTGGGATGCTGGAAGCTATGTCACCGGTATTTCAAATGCCAGCAAGATCACCCAAAGTGAACAAGGTGAACCGGCTTCAGCAGAGTTTCCAGACTAAGAGCAGACAAGGAAGAAGAACCTGGCTCCCCCTTCAGAGGAAGAAGCCCCTGAAAAGCTTAAGCATGGCTTGGATGCATTTCCAAATTGCATTTGCGTTTGGTGCTGGAGAAGAATAAGGAAAGTACCCTAGACTGCTGAAAGGAACAACCAATCTGTCGTGGAAGGAGCAAGGCCAGAGGGCACCTTCGAGGCAAGGATGGCGAGACTTCGTCCCACATACTTTGGACGTATTGTCCGGAGAGCCCAGTCTCTGCAGAAGGACATCGGGTTTGGTAACGTGGAGGGGGGATGAAATGAGGAAGGCCCTCCATGAGATGGATGGACACAGTGGCTGCATCAGTGGGTGAGGTCAGGGGAACCCTTGTGAGGATGGAGCAGGACCTCACAGAGTGGCGTTCTGTTGTGCATATAAGGTGGCTGTGGGTCAGAGCAGACTCGGTGGCACCTAACAACAACAACAACAGATTGAGGCTGTGACTTAAATAAAGCCAACATCTGGCAGATGAGTCCCTGGTACAGAGCACTAGACAATTGTCAGAGAAGAGCTGGCCTCACTGAGGACTGATTTACCCGGACTTCAGGGTCAGCAGCCTTACTGCCCTAGAGTTGATTTGGTCTCAGTGACCCAATAGGACAGTGTAGAACTGCCCTTTTGGATTTCTAAGACTTAAATCTTTGTGGAAGCAGAAAGATTTGTTTTTCTCCTTTGGAGCAACTGGTGGATTCGAACCCCTAACCTTGCAGTTAGCAGCCCAATGCCTAACCCATCATGCCACCAGAGATTCCTAGTTCTTTCAAAGGCAGATTGTTCTCTGGGCCCCACACTCTTACCATCCAGGGTTTCCAACTAGTCCCTTCCAGTTCCCTCCCCTGCTGAGAATCTGTGCTTCTACCACAAAATATTTGATAAATGTGAGTTTTTATTTGGTATATCTGGAGTGGAAATACTAATTCTCAGCAAGGGTCTAACAGGAATAATCTGACCTCCCAAAAAGGGGAGGTCTCCTGGTCTGACATGGACCACCTGGTGCCCCAGCTTCTTGATAGAGCTCCGCATTGCAATTTCCATCCAGAACGGGGGATGTGCGAGTCAGACACCTCCTACTCCTTGGTAGATGCTGAGTGTAGCAGATGACAAATGCTGAAGGGTCTGGCTCAAGGAGAGTCAAAAGGTCACCATGCCAAGTTCACCTCTATGATCTCACGCTCTGGCCTCACGCTGCACCAAAAGGAAAGCAGTGGCTGCTCACTGTCGGTAGCTGACACCCTGCCCCACGTCATGTCTCCCCACTTCCCTGGGCCTTTCTTCAGCAAGCCAAATATCTTTTCACAAGGACTGTGGCTTCCAAGCAATAGATGCATCTGTCTCAACCTTGCCTCTTCTTTCCTGAGCCATTTGCAAAAGAGGCTATTGGATGAGAACACACAGTTGGCTTTGTGCCTGCGGGAGAAGCTGTCTAAAGCAGCGGGGGATGTGCCTCTCCCTATAAAAATTAATGGAACAAAACCCCCCTGTGTGCTGCCTGAGATTCATCTCCCGGGAAACTGACATCTCCACCATTCTTCCACCGAGCCCTCCTTCTGGGCGCTCCTGTCTCCGGGGTGTCTTTGGCACAGGTCACAGAGCCATCGTGGAAGAGAAAGGGGCTAGGAGTAAATGAGGCCAGGGGTTCACACACATGCATACATCTGGGGTGCTCTGGCACATGCGCATACACACTCACACATGCAACCACACGCATATGCACATGCAAGTGGTACTTGTGAAAGACGGACATCAGGGGCAGCCTCGTTGCGAAGGGAAGGATTCTGTTGAAAGGCAAAAGAAAGAAACTCTATGGAACAGAGCGAGGCTGTCCTAACCTGTTAAAACTCAAACAACTGCTGTCGTGTGTCAATTCTGACCCATGGCGACCCTAGAAGATAAGGTATAACTCCCCCTGTTGGGTTGCCAAGGCCATAGATCTTTAAGGAAGCAGAAAGCCTCATATTTCTCCCCCAGAGCGGCTGGTGGGTTGGAACTGCTGACCCTGCAGTCTAGCAGTCCAATGCATAACTCATGATGCCACCAGAGCTTCTGGTTTCCTTTGATTTCCTGACACCAGCATCTTGCATGTGCTGCTGCTATAAAAGCTCAGAGACAGTGTGACTTACATACCGAGTTCAGCCCCTGGAGCTCCCAGTTCTCACGCCCTTCCTCAGACGTAACCATACCATTGAGCTTCTGAACTGCTCTGTCAACCTGGTTATACTGGACACTATATTTCTCAGAATCCCCTTCCTCAGATGGTTCTGTGTTAGAAACGGCCAAAAGTGAACTCGCAAGAAACTGGGGGCGCCAAAGGTGAACGAATAAACCAAAAACTCATGGCCATTGGTCAATTCTGACTCATGGAAACTCTACAGAACAGGGTAGAACTGGCCCCACCCCACCCCTATGGCGTTCTTAGACTAGCACTCTTTAAGGGGGTAGAAAGCCTCATCTTTCCCCCAAGGAGAACCTGGTGGTTTCAAATTGCTAACGACGCACGTAGCAGCCCCATGCATACCCATGACACCACCAGGGCTCCTAATGGGTGAGCAGCAGCCATTATGTTCTGAAGGGGGTCATGGATTCAATGGGCAAAGGAGACAATGCTAGATTCATTCCAAGGGCCGATGGCGATACTTTCCAGAGCAGGGCTGAAGGTCAGCTTTCCTAGTCAGGTCAATTCATCCCAATGGGAAAACCAACATGGTACCCAGGTCCCCCTTCAAACAGTGTCCTCTTACTCCAGTGCCTTGGTTGGCTCTCTGGGCCAGGTGAGTTACATACCGTGACATAATTGAATGAATGCCCATACAACTCAATGATTTTGGAGGATCAAGGACCGTGGAATATAGGAGAATCAAAGAAGCACAAAATATAATGGACAAGGAGGTACAAGTTTGGGTGTCAGCATATACCTTCATCTACAGACCTGGCAGGTTGTGGGACTGTCAGAAACGGCAGCTAGCCAGGTGACCTGGAAGACAGGCTTCACCAGGAACCGGCAAGGATGTGCATCTGGAGGACACTCTGCCATCTCCCACACACAGGGCACTGGAGCCAGGGAATGACAGCAGCATGCAGCCCCTTCTGCACCAGTTGTAGTGCACCACGGCTGCAGAGGGGAGCAGACCCCAGGACCCCCGTGAGGTGGCCGTCACTGGAAGGCTTGATGGAGCTCTAACCCACTGAGAACCCCTGTCCATGTAGAGATGAAGAAGGAGAGTTTGCTTCTGGGAATCAATGATTCTGAGGGAAAGAAGGGGAAAGGAGGGTCAGCTACTAAGGCTGATGTTCCTTAAACTACCCAACAGTGGGGAGCAATGGCCATGTTTGTGGGGGTGGGGTGGGCCCGGGAAGTTCACTTTTTGAAAACTGCTGACAGAGGGGCTCTCAGGGCATATTTCCTTCTGCTGCTATCTACCCACCCCAGGCCCCTCTCGGAGCCTCAAGGAAGTTGGGGTGCTGATGCTGCCCAACACACCCTCTTGTTTTCATCATCTCCTCCTCCTGCCCCACCCCACCCCCATTGGGAGGGAGGGAGTCCCACCCTAGGGCTGAGGAGATGGTCCAATACACAAAGTCAGACCTGGGACTGATGAGGTCCGCAGCGATAGATGGTTACAAATCCTCACCACCCAGGGAGAGGACACCGCACAAGCTGCAGGGCCACACGCGGGCTGTACTAGCGCAGAGGGCCAAGGCAGACAGGCATTGTCAGATCACAAGGGGCAGGGGGTGGGGGGTCTTGGTTCCCATGGATGATGGGATCGGCTTGTGGAAGGATTACACAGGTCCAGGGAAGTGGAACCCGCCAGTAGGCAGGAAGTACGCCCGATCCCTTCAGTTAGGGGGTGGTTTGGCTCAGGGACCTTATCTGCGGGCATGGAGAGAAGAGTTGCACTCAGGGCTTGGTCATTTGAGGCCCTCTGAATGCCACCAGATGCCAAGGCAGCACAATATGTTGAGCCTCGATCCGAGGTCTTACACCACTCCCCAAGGCAGGGTCTTGTGGGTGCTGAGAAGGGAGCAGCTTCACTCAGCTACCAGGCCTACTGTCAAACTCAGCATTAAAGAACGCAGTTGGGGTGGGGCTGGGGAGCTGAAAGAATGGAGAACCTTCAGAATGGTGCTATTTACTGTCTACTGAACATATGCCACTTTAATAAAACCATATGCATCTCCATAATGGTACACCCTGGATGGAATGCTATGCAGCCATTCAGCATGCTTGTGAACACGAAGCACCGAGCTGTCTCAGAAGAAGGCCAGCCAGAGTGCTCCTCAGAGGCCAGGACGGCGAGACCAATCCCGGGAGAAAGACATCATGCTTGATAAAGGGGAGGAGCTGCACAAAAGAAGCATTGGGAAGATGGCGCGGGGCCGGGCAGTGTGGGGTTCGATTGTAAGTGAGGTTGCTGTGGGTCAGAAGCAAGTCGATGGCACCTACCGACAATAACAGGAAGTGACCTGATGTGGGAGCCGGTGACCACCAAATGCAGCAAACACTGGTGATTCTTCGGTGGTTTGACACCTGGGCGGAAAAATCCAGGAAGGGATCCCAAAAGAGCAGCAGTCTGAGGAGGAGGCGCTGGGACTAGGAGGACCTTGCCCTCTCGAGTTGTGCGATTCCATCCACTGAGGGTGTAGTTTTCTAATAACACAGGAAGGTGGGAAGGAACGTGAGCCCACTGTGTACCGAGTTGTCTTCGGTCTCCCCACAGTGTCAGTCCACAGGGTGACAGTGAGAGCCAGGCCCCCCCACACCTTACACATACACACACGTGCCATACACCCATGCATGCACATCACATACATCCACACCAAATATACTCACATCACAGAAATACACCACACACACCCATACATACAAATCACATCATATACACGCACCACAAAAAGACATCACACATACACACATAGACAGACCACATAAACATACATTTTCGTCACAAGCACACTACACACACATCAAAAACACATATAAATGTAACAAAAACATCACATATATGCAAAGCACATCGCATTCAGATAGGCCACACCGATACATTCATACCAGCACACATACACACACCACATACACATCCATGTATATCATATCACATCCACACATTCTACATCCAAACACACACGCATGCCTCTACACTACCTAAACATCACATACATGCACCACATCCCTGGACACCAAACAGCACACACACACACACACACACACACACACACACACACACACACACGGATGTCCACCACACACACATGCATACACAGCAAGTACACACACATGTAAACCACACAGATCACATCACATACCCTCCATGCACATCACATACACATACCCACATGTTTGTTGGTAGACAGCTCTGCTCTTGGGAACTATACTTGGCCAATGAGCAGGATGCATGTGCCTCTCTTGTTCTCCCAGGAAATTGAAGTTTTCTCTGCGGCAGGTGGTGCCTGAGTCCACTGGGAGCCCCTGCAAGGCTTCCAGGCCAGAGGGCCTCTGTGTACCTGAGAGGGGGCCAGGCACAGGAGAGACTGATGCAGACCTCCAGCAGGAAAGTCCTCTTCTTCGGTGGGGAGAGCCCAGCCCCCACCCACGCCCTGCCAGGAAATACTCCTGGTCTTTCTGGCAAAGACGGCTGTCACAGCTCTATGGGCTCCCAGGGGTGCTGCGCCATGTGCAGCCAGCCCACAAAAGTATCCTCATTTTCAATGCCGGTACCAGGCTGCTGCCATCGTCCAACACTGAACATTAGGCACGGTACATTGTGTGTATATAAATCAAATTAACATATAGTGCCACTGCCCAACTGAGCAGCTGTATTCTTTGTGTTAAATTTCATAGTTAAAATGAAACACTTTTCCATGGCTAGATTGCACCTCTGCTGGGCAAATGCCACAGTCACCTGCCAGCATTAAGCCTTCACTTCGGGGTCCAAAGAGCCCTGGGGGCACAGTGGCTCCGTGCTCAGCTGCTAACCCAAAAGCGGACAGTTCTAACCCACCTACTGCTCTGAGGGAGAGAGTGGTAGTAGTGTGCTTCTGTAAAGACTTCCAAGCCGGGCAGCCCTCTGGGACAGGCATCCTATGGTATCGGCTTGGGTCTCTGCCCGAGTTGACTTACAAGCAGTGGTTTTAGGTTTGTCATGCTGTGCCGGTTTCTAGGGCCAGCTCAGTTTCAAAGTGGCAAAGAGAAATGGGATTTATCGGCTACTGAGGAGTTACTAGTAGCCACCAAAATAAAACACTAAGGTGGCTTCAGAGCTTTGAACCAAAACTCAGTGCTGGAAGGAAGACTGTGCCTGACTCCAATGGTTAGAGCAGAATGCTATGAAGGCCAAGGTTCCATACCTTGGCTTAATTTATTTGCTCAGTTCGCAGTCAAGAAGTCTCTACTTGCTTGTACATGTGTGGCCTCCTGGCATGCATTGAGTGCCTACTGTATGCCGTGCACATGACAAAAAAATCATGATAGCTATCACTGGCCTTTCCATTCTTATGAAGAAATAGGACCTAGTGACACAGCTAATAAGTGACATGGCCAAGACTCAATCAAGATCGGATGGGACCAGCATCCCTGTTCCTCCCTCCTTGTCAAAGTCATATTGGGCGGTGCTGTACAGCTAGCTCCATGTTAAGGGGGCAGGTGGAGCAAAACCACCCAAAGCGTGCACTTCCCTGCTGATGGATTAATACTGACATCTCTCTGCAGAACATAATTGTGCTGTTGTGGGGATTAGATGCCATCAAGTCAGTTTGGACCCATAAGGACCCTTATGTTCAACAGAGCAAAACACAGCAGGGCCCTGCTCCATCCTCATAGTTGTTCTGATGCCAGAGCCCACTGATGCAGCCACTGTGTCCATTTGTCTCCTCAAAGGCCTTCCTCTTCTCCGCTGCCCTCCACTTTACCAAGCATGGTGTCCTTCTCCAGGGACGGGTCTCTCCTGACAACAGGTCCAGTGCATGTAAGACGAAGTCCCACTACCTTTGCTTCTAAGGAGCACTCTGGCCACATCTCTTCTAAGACAGATCCGTTTGTCCTTTTCGCAGTCCATGGTATTTCCACATTCTTCTCCAGTGTCGCAAATTCACACGCATCCATTCTGCTTCGGATCTTCCTTATTTTATGTCCAAGTTTCACATGCATAGGAGGCCATCGAAAACACCATGACTTGGGTCAGGCACACCTTAGTCCTCAAAGTCATATCCTTGATTTTCAATACTCTAAAAAGGCAGTGGGCAGCAGGTTTCCCTACCGCGACGTGTCTTCTGATCTCTTGATTGCTGTTTCCATGAGCATTGATTATGGATCCAAGCAAGAAATAATATTTGACATCTGCAGAGCATACATCCTGGTGATTCTTAGCACACTGAGTGCCTGTCCTGAAGACCCCAGAGATCTTCTTCCTGCCATGTGTGCTATACAAGGTCCATGTACAAGGCCAAGGTAACAAAGACCAGAGTTTCCACTCCACTGGTCCATCAAACCCAAGCATCAAGAGCTCCTCTGTCTTCCGTTAGGCTGGCATTTAATAGTCAGATGCCACTTGCTTGTGTCCCTCAAGCTTTAGTATTTCTTCTTTAAGTGGCCTCTCGGGGCCTGGGGAAGCTCCCCTCAGCCAGCCCTACCCTCCCCTGCCAGAATTGGCTTGCATCTCTCTCCCTCTAACTGGCGTGGTTTCTGTCTCCTAAGCCCCAGTGCTTCACATAGAGCTTCCAAACAATTCATTCGGGTTGCATCCCCCCCCTGCTGAGAATTCCCATTTCCACCCCAGAACGACTGAATGTGAGTCCACAGTTAAAGAAGATCCCCGGGGGGTTCTTATAGACCGTGTGGACAGGTAGCCTCTGCTTCAGTGTATAGGGGCTGGAAAGGCAAATTCCCAGCAGAGGGGTCAAACTTCAATGAATGGGTTCTAAGTGAGCCCTGGTTTCACAGTCCCTGGAATCTAGCTGCTAGGCCTTCTGGTGGCGTAGTGGTTACTCAATGGGCTGCTAACTGGAAGATCAGCGGTTGGAAACCACCAGCCTGTCAGAGGGAGAAAGATGGGGCTTTCCACTCCCCTGAAGAGTTAGTCTCAGAAACTCACCGGGGCGGTTTCGACCCGTCCTACAGGGTCACTACAAGTTGGCACCAATTTGTTGGCAGTGAGTTTGGTTTCCTGTTTCTGAGTCTCTCGAATGTGAACCTAACAATACTTGGGTCTCAACCCCTGTGCCATCCATACAACACTCCGCACCTTGAGGGGTGCTGACTCCGTGAAGGAAAGGCGAGAGAATCAGACCTGCATGGAGCCTGCACAGCTTAGAACGTCCCCTTTTTGAGGGCAACATGCCGTTCAGTTTCCAGGGCCAGGGCTGCCAAATCTCTCGATAGGCAGGCACAGTGTGTGCTGCCACAGAAACCACAGTGCAGGGGGAGGCTCCGAATGCATGGCCCGAGCCTCAGTGGTTATGCACATATTTTGGTAGGCCACAGGATCAAAGCATTCTGAGTTTGGGACGGGAGATTCTTCTCTGTGCCAAACAGCCATTTTACCACAGGGTGGTAGTACGTCCTTTCCACTCCGGAGAGATCGATGCTGTGATTAAAAAGAGTTGGCGGAGCTGGCCATTTCCGGTGTAACCATAATGAGTATCTACACCTCATCAGAAGAGGGGAGCCTCTTTAGGAAGGCTCCGGTCCTGCTCCCCACCTTGGTGATCTCATGGGGAGATCAGGCTCTGGATATTGACATGGGGTGTCCATATATATAAAACTGCTCTTTCCGGAACTTAACTGATAAGCTAAATGATACATTTCTTTAAGGAGCCCCAGAGGTGCGGTGGCTGTTGTACTTGGTTGGTGACGGAAAGGCTGTCCATTGGGACCCACCAGCCGCTCTGTGGGAGAAAGGTGTGTCACTGTGCTTCTGTAAAGATTTACAACCCCAGAAACCCCATGGGGCAGTTCCACTCTACCCTCCACCCCCAGTGTTGTTAGGATAAAGCTTTATCTCAGCGGGAGAAGAGCGCCCGCGTGGGTACAGGGCACTGTGGGCTCTGTCACTTGATGGTGCGTGCCTAGGCGCCAGTCACTTCATCTGGACAGTGAGCCCCGGCAGTGCAGATAGGTGGGGACAACCACATATTGTGGAGCCCAAGTGTCTTCTTATCTCAGCTCCACCATTACCCTGGTGGCATAGTGGTTATCTGCTAGACTGCTAACCATGAGGCTAGCAGTTCAAAACTACCACCACCAGCCACTCCTCAGATGAAAGATGAGACTTTCTACTCCTGTAAAGAGGTGCAGTCGCAGAAACCCACAGGGGCCGTTCTACCCCCTCCTGCGGGGTCATTATGAGTCAGAATGGACTCAGGGAGCCAGCACTCTGCCTGACCATGGGAGAACGACAGGGCCATTGCTAGTCTCAGTCTCTGCATCCGTAAGCGGGCTCTGAAACAAGGGCCCCATCACGGGGGCGTTGGAAGGATCTATAAAGTTAATAGATGTACATTTCTTGGACGAGTGCATTGTGCTGGGGAGGCACCAGCGATGATTAGGGACCATGGAGTAGGTACGACTAGTGTGCCCAGTGTGCAGATGAGGAAGATAAGGGACCGTATCACTGATAGTGGCTGTGGCTGTGCCGGAAGTGACCCAAACCTAGTAATGTAAAGAAACAAAACCAGTCCTCCGGAGGGAGATGGGGCTTTCTACTCCCGTGAAGAATTGTGCTCTCAGAAACGCACAGGGGTGGTTGGACCGTGTCCTAGAAGGCTGCTGGGAGTCGGCATTGATTCCGCAGCAGTGAGTCTTGTTGAGTGGCTGTGAAATCATCTCTAACTCATGGCTGAGCTCTCAGGATTTTCCTGGGCTGATTTTCCAGAAGTGAATCACCAGGCCTTTCTTCTCAGGAGCCTCTGGGTGGCTCTGAGGCTCCAAGGCACAGCTTACACTTAAATGTTTGCACCACTTGCCGTAGGGATGCTCTGGGCCAAGGATCCAGGTGGAAAACAGCAAGGGTGTCTTCCTTGTCTGCTCGACCATGCTGGGGCCTCCGCCGGAGGACTTGAAGGCTGGGGCTAGGCCTGCTGCCTGACGCCCTGTTCACTTGTGTCTGTTGAGTGACGTGGCCACCAGCCGGGGCCTCAGTTCCTCTCTACGGGGCTTTTGTGACAGGCTTCCTCACAGCTTGGGGAGCTGGGTACAAGGGGAAAGGTCCTCAGGGAGCGAGGAGCTGGAAGAAGCTAGAAGACCGAGGATGCCCTTGCCCGGGCCCCAAGCAGCCTCCCTGGCGCTGCCTCTATTCTAGGAGGCTGTCAGGAAGCGGTGCCCTAATTCAAATGCAGGGAAAATAGAATCCGTCTCTTGGCAAGATTCTAGAAAGCTTATGGGAACAGAAACACGACTGCGGCTATTGTTCCACAATACGGTTTGTCCCAAGGACCTCACCCAGGCCGCCCTGGCAGTCTGGTCAGTGATGGAGCATGGGATTCAAGACTTGGACCCTAGAGCCCAGCTCTTCACTGCTGTGCACCAAGCGCATTCATCTGTCCCTTAGAGATGATAAAATCTTCCAGCCCAGAAGGCTGCAAAGATGAGTTGAACCACTCAGGTCCTAGTGTCCTGGTCTTTAAAATGGGGCTGATAAGAGTTCCTACCTCTCTGGGTGCCAAGCAGGATTAACTCAAGAAGAAAAAAATGATAAGCAGATGGTAGCATTCCCGTGGGCTGATCAGTGCATGCTCTCCCCAGTCAAGAGTCCACCTGAGAGACCAACTTGAGACAAAAGGTTGGGTCAGAATTATTTCTAAGGCCCATGTTGGAAGTGCCCGCGGCATGGAACTTCTGTCTAAGGCTGCTCACTCAGTCTCTTCTTTTCTTCCAGCCCTGTTGTGGCAATCTTACCTCGTGCTGCAATTAATTATACTACTGTTTATCTTATATTAATTATGTTACAATAGCGTCTCCTCAATGAGGTTTTCAGAAATACCCTACATAGCAGCAAATTTTTTAAAAATTTCTCTTAGGGAAGATTAACTTTTAAGCAGAGAGGCACATGCAACTCACCTCCTTGGATTTTTCATTGCATGTTGTTCGATTATCCAATAAGCAAGGCAAGCACGGATGTATTTGTGCTTAGTTACTAATCTTCTAGCCTCACTTTTTTTTTACTGTAGCAGAGCTTCGGCTTCTAGGTCCGGCTGGTATCTCTCTCCCAGCCCCAAAGTTCCTCCCTCTAGAAACAAAGTCTCTCTTCAGATTTAAAATTCCGAACAGGGAAGAGAAGTGCCCTGGTGGCGCAGTGACTAAAGTCCTGGGATGCTAATGGAAAGGTTGGCAGTTCAAACTCATCAGACACTCCAAGGAAGAGAGAGGAGGCTGTCTGCTCCCACAAAGATTCAGTCGATGGAGCAGTTCTACTCTGTCCTACAGGGTGACTATGAGTCCGAATTGACTTCCCAGCAGTGGGTTTGGGTTGGACAAGGGCAGCGTAACCACAGAAAAATTAGCATGTGC
>NW_022103899.1:46609628-46611037 GCF_000313985.2 Echinops telfairi | reverse complement strand
CCGTAAGTAACAATTCACTCCCTGGTTTGTTGTTGTTGCTTTTTCTTTTTAAGTGTCTGTTTTCCTGTAAACCTGGCTTTAGATGGCCCCTCCTCCACGGGTATACCCCCTGGATGAGAGCAGGGGAGCGTTCAGTGCCAGGATTATAATATTCATTGAGCATTCTCTCTGTGTCAGGGTTTATTCTGGACATGTCATTTAATCACATGAACAGCCCTGGGAGATCATACTATCATTGGCCCCTTTTCACAGAGAAAAGAACCAAAGCACAGAGTGGCCTGGTAGGGAGGGAATAGATCAGAGCCAAGAGGGCAAGCCAGGTGAGCTGGGTCCAGAACCTCCCATTCCCAGGACTCCTTCACATCGCTGGAGTCCTGCTGATGTAGTGGTGATGCACTGGGCTGCTAATCACCAGGTTGGCAGTTAGAAACCCCCTCTGTGGGAGAAAGACTGGGCTTTCTAGTCTTGAAAAGAGTTACAGTCTCAGAAACGCTCCCTGGTCCTATGGGGTCATTATGAGTCAAAAATCAACTCCATAGCAGTGAGCTCGGCTGTTGGTGGTTGTTGTTATTTTTATTGCCAATCTAGGAATTCCAAGATGGCGCAGCCACATCACCTCGTGACTGTCTCCTGAACACTTCAGAAAAGTCACCCCCTAATACCAGCAACTTCCTCCAGAGACCTTCAGCATATCTGCAGCTCGAAGCGAGAAGCATCATTTCTATTGAACAACAGATGCGCCCCCATGTGAGAGCAAATCCACCACAGAGGAAACACCCCCCACATGGATCAAGCCAGAGTCACCCTCCAAGTAGACCCTTTCTGGCTGAGAAGGGCTAAGTGTTCTCTCTGCTGAGAGTTAAGATTGTAGCTGAAGGCAGAGAACTGAAGGGAGATGGAATCCCAGACCTCTGAGAGAGCAGAAAGCTAGTTAGCTCCGGGGCCCCAACAAGAGGGCTCAGATACAATCAGTGTGTTGGATGATTGAGCTCCATCTACATCTCCCCTGGGCAAAGCAGAACAAAATGCTGCCCGGTGCGACACCAGCCCCAGTGCAGAGTGGACTGCTGGGAGGAATAGTGTTTTCACTGGCTGACCTGCGGAAGCAGCCCACCAGGTGCTTCTCCCCAGAACGCCTTAGTCCAGACACTCCCTGCACAAGGCTCCCTTGTTAGACGCGGGGCGGCTGTGCATGAGATGCCCTGGCTGGGAGTCCAGCCTGGGTCTCCCTCAGGGCAGGTGAGAATTCTACTCCTGAGCTTCCACTTCCTTGATGCAAGTTCTCAGCCCAGGGCACCTTGTTGGCCTGCTTGGTTATGTGCCAAGGCTTGGGGGCATCGCGGTGAAGTCTGATGCAAGGAGTCTGTCACCTATACTTGGAGAAACACTGTAGTTCCTCTTGTTTCTTT
>NW_022103899.1:46606458-46607638 GCF_000313985.2 Echinops telfairi | reverse complement strand
CTGAACCAAACTGAGCTGTGATCTCGCAGTGCTTCTTGATTGAAATTCAAATCTCCCTGAAAACATGCTCCAGCAGAACTAACACGGAACTGGGGCTGGAAGAACCACGATCGCAAGAAAATCATCCTCCTGAAGATACATGTGAGCCAGTGTCCTCGAGTTACCCCGGTTTTACATACAGAGGATGAAAATTGTATTCATGCTTATAGTGCTGAGTCTATATGGACACGCAGATGTTTCTACTGTCTTTGATTCTTAAGGCTGTTTTAACAGAAATGCCCCCAAGTGGGTGGATTTGCCAAACAGAAGGGTTTTTCTCACAGTTTAGGAGGTTAGAACCTGGGACAGAGGCCACTGGCTTAAGGGAAAAAGGGCTAGCCAGGCTCCTTACATGTATAAGCATGTAAAAGAGACGGCTGCAGAAAACTAACAAATGCAATTTTTAAAACTGGATTCTTTCCCCATGAGCCCTCTGAAGCCCCTTGTATTATATGCTGTATATTACTTTCACTGCCATCAAGCCAAGTTTAACTCATAGCGCCCCTGTAAGACAGAATGGAATTGTCCCTTGGGTTTCCCAAGACTGTAAATCTCTACCAGAGCATAAGGCCTCGTGGTTCTCCCAAAGAGCAACTGCTAGTTCTGTAGTTAGAAGCCCAACCAGTAACCCTCCAGAACTCCTCTTCCATGAATTAGCCCAAGACATACAAGGAGGTACTCTGAGTAAGACCCAAGCCCTTAAGTCCATGGGCACTACTTGCCCCACAGTGCCTTTGCATAGCTCGCAGCAGAATATCTACAATAAAAGACCCTGGAAAAAAGCCCCAGATTGGTATGGATCCCTCAGGAGGGGGAGGAGTTCAGGGTCAGGAGCTCCAGAAACTTGGATAACTATTTAAAACAACAGAGGAGCCCATGGATGAAGAACACCATCATGAGGTGTCAATGGGATCAGGTATCAGGCATCAAAGACCCAAAACAAAATATCATATCAATGTGAATGAGGGGGATGCTGAGTGGAAACCCAAAGCCCATCTGTAGACAACTGGACATCCCCTTACAGAAGGGTCACAAGGAAGAGATGAGCCAGTCAGGGTGCAGTATAGCAAGGATGAAACATACAACTTTCCTCTAGTTCAGTGATTCTCAATCTTCCTAATACCGCTACCCTTTAATACAA
>NW_022103899.1:46565812-46605900 GCF_000313985.2 Echinops telfairi | reverse complement strand
AAAACGATGGCAACACATGTACAGATGTGTTGGGCACAATGGATGGATGGATGGTGATAAGAACTGTACGAGCTCCCCATAAAATGATTTAAAAATAAATTATCAGAGTTATTTTCCCTAGGGGAAGAGACATAGCATCAAACGTGCTTAGAAACATGCAAACGTGTGTAGAGTTGCGAATACCGCCCCATCCCAGCACTGACCGTGGAAGCAACTTGATGATGCAGGGACAGGTGCTTCAAAGGTGTCCTCCTATGGACTCTCACCTGCACGCTGGGCTTTCCTCTGGCTACCTCTGATCCATTCCCTCGGCGCTCTATTAAGGAGGCTGGATGCCATTGAAACCTACATTCGTATTAACACCCAAATATGTTCTCAGAACAGTATAGCCTTCTCTCAACACCTTGATGATTTGGGGGACAGTGACCCCTGTTCCTGCAGATGCCTGTCCAGTTTCCCCGCCCCCCAGGCTGCCCGTAGGTGAGCCAGCAGAAGCAAACCATCTAATTCAATCAACAAACCAACCGCCAGCACCACCACAACCAAATAAACCCTTGTTATTAAAAACACAAATAAAAATTAAGGCTCTGCCTGCCCCCCTGGGTCTGCCCTTCTTCTTCCAATAATCCCATTTCCTCTTCCTTGCTGGATCCATTTTCTGACCAGGCAAGCCCTCTCCCTTCAAAGAAATAAAAAATAAAAAGCAAAGAAAACACCAAATCTGATGCCATATATTCTCCCACGCTGTGTCCTCCCATTTTCCTGCTATTGATCAAGATTTCAAATTATGAAGTTGGAGGAAAGAAATATGCTGTAGACTATAAAACTCTTGAAAGCCTATCTTTTGGGTCAATGCAGACTCTTTCTCCCAAGTCCTCGGCATTGGTACAATGTGTGTGTGTGGAGGTGTAGGGGAGGCATTCTCTGTGAGCAAGGACACAAGGCACCACCCGGGTCTTGGTCAGTGGAGATGACCCTGGACTGAGGGATCTGTTCTCCTTGGCAGCCAGGCCGGGCAGCTCAGTCACTAGCACTGGGGGGCCACAAGTCAGGGCCCAAGGTTTCTCTACAGCAGGGCCCTCTCTCTGGGCCCCACCCCTGCATTCTTACAGGTTACAGCTTCCAGTGACGTTAATGAGAGTTCCATGCATGTAAGGCCTGCGGCCCTAGACCCTGAGGGAGTGTGCAGTGACAACATAATAGAGAAAAATCACTTTCGCAGGCAACAGTGACAGCTGGGCCGGTGTGAGGAAAAGGGGCAAGGGCTTAGGTGAGACAAATTACTGAATGAGAAGATCACAAGAAAAGCCCTTTTTACAGCTGCCACTAAGAAATCCCGAAAATGTAAAACATGTGAAAAGGGAAATAAAGGCATGTGTAGACCTTTCTTTCTTTCCCCATTAAATGTGTGGTACATGTTTAAAATGCTCTCCAAAGAGCCTCAAGATTCTAAATCATAAAAGCAAATGGAAAATGTGGCTATTTGGTTATCGGGAGGGGGGGGATTTGAGGGAGGGGTTTTGTGATGCCCATTCTTATCCAACCAATAAAGCACAAACAATGTGTCTGCTGGAGAAATCCTGAAAATGTCCATGAGTCTCAGCTTCCATGACTTCGGACATCTTGTGACTCAGGATCACGCGTGTCCAGACTCGTCTTCCAACACACACAAAGGGCGAAGGCAGCCTCAGAGCCATCGCAACTACCCAACTGTTGAGTGCCCTCGGCCACCTAAAAATAGAATTGACATTTCCTTAATAAAATCCTTAGGAGAAGGCACATGAAATGAAAGCCCGCGAGGGCAACACTATCTTAACTGGACGATGTGCTGCAGCAGGGTGGCAGGAATCCCAAAGTGAGACTTGAGAGATGTGGTGTCTGGTACGAGTCTACTGCTGACGCTGTGTGCCTGGGGGCTGTTGTTACTCCTCTGTCAGCTTGTCGGTCAGTTTGTTGTACTGCGGTGGCTTCTGTGGCCCGGTGATGCTAGCAGCTACTTCAAAAGCCAGCAAGGTCACCTTTGGCAGACAGGTTCAGCAGAGCCTCCAAACTGAGACAGACTAGGAAGAAGATCTGCTGATGTACAGTGAACCCTCGTCACTTCGCGCTTCGACTTCCGCGGCTTCACTCTATCGCGGTTTTTGCATAAAAGCACATGCTCTGTCATTACTGCCACTGATTGGCTCATACTGTACACGCTTGATGCCATAAATAATATAATAAATAATAAATGATCACTGTAACGTCCAAAATGTTTTACTGTATTTTCCCTTTTTTGTTTAATAAATTGGGTAATACGAGTGTAATGGTGACTAAAGGGTGTTTTTTCATGTCCTCTATGCTCTAACTACGAAAATATTTGATTTACAAATAAGGAATCCTACTTCGCGGAATTTAATTTATCACAGTAGGGTCTAGAACCGATTAACCGCGATAAACGAGGGTTCACTGTATTTCTAAAATAGTCATCATAATGGCCAACAAAACCCTAATGAATAGCAGCAGAGCACTGTCTGCTCCTCCGAGAGGCTGGACTCTAGGAAAAAGCGCGTCAGGACTGGAGGCAGATGCGGGAACAACCTGCAAGGTACAGATGACGTCGCTTTGCTCGGTGAAAGCAAAGAGGGCTGGGAGTGTTGACTGATGAAGAGCCAAGACTGCCGACTTCAGAGTGGGGTACCCCTCCACGTAAAGGGGGAAAACGCTCACAATGGAACCAGGAAGCACCACCGTGATAGATGGAGAAAAGATGGACGTGGTCAGGGATTTCATTTTACTCCGATCCAAAGTTAATACCCATAGATGCACGAGAAGGAGGAGAGGGGGGGAACATGGTCATTTCACTGTGAGCTCGTGAACATGCTCTTTCTCGTCAAGGTCTACGCCAGTGATCAGTGACACGGGCATTGTGTATTGCTCTTGACGTTGCTGCTTGGTGGCGTCAAGTCCATCCTGACCCACAGCGAACCTCAGGACAGCAGAACACAAGGCGTCCAGGTCCCACATCATCCTCACAATGGTTGGAAGCTATCAATGAATATATACCAATGCTTGTGCCCCATCCTCCAAATGCTGATTGAATTGGGATAGATGGGGTGCCTCGGGAGTCTTCAAAGCCCAGCCAGGCCATGATGCTAGACTTGATAAGCACTGGTCCCTTCCCTCTAACCCAGTGATCTCCCCTGCTTGACTGGGCTGCAGAATCACCTGGAACATGTGGTAGAATAGTTTCTGGGGCCCTGCCCCAGAGTTTCTGATTAAGTAGCTCTCGGGTGGGCCCCAAACTCCATTCCTACAATGCCCCAGCGATGATGGTGCGAATGTGGCCCACACTTGAGAAACCAATGTTCTAAGTCTTCATTCTGGTTCAGAGTGAAGAGAGTTCTTCTCACACTCCATCTTCTCTTCTACCTGGTGTTCTCCCAAAGCTCTCAGTGGTGGCCGAGTGGGGCCTGTGCTATGGACAACCTGCCGGGACTTTGGACTTGGTTCCAGGGACAGCAGAGAGGCTGTGGGTTGGGCCCTGTGGGCTGCCTTTGTCACCTTTAGATGAACCAAAGGTGTTTTATCCACCAAAAAATGTCAATGTCAGTGGACATAGCTGCTAGAATGAGGCAAAATGGGAACGCATTCACGTATAAAGTCAGAAGAGTTAACCCCAGTGTGCTGCTCAACCTCAGTAAAGCAATGAAAGACATCAGAGAAAGGAACTGGCCCACCTCTATCCCAACCAGGGGCATAATCAGGAAGATAAGAAACAAGGACAACCTACAAATGCATTGGACATTCTTTGAGGAGTTAAAAAATATTAGGAAGAGAAAGGGAATCTCTTCTGTCCTTTCCATCTCTACCTGTCCCCCGCCTGGCCAGTAACTCTACTGAAACCCTTTGACCTGAGCCAGCAGGCAGGGTTCTAGGGACCTCCTTATCAAAAGCAGTGGTCTAGGGGTCAGGGCCAAACCTGAGAAGATACCCTGCCACTGGGCAGTGGTGGGAAGGGTGAGAGATACATGGGTGATTGGAGACCATTCTAATGTTGAGCTTGTCGCCTGTCTGACCATGGATGATGACTAGGCCTTTGTGAACGAAGAACAGCCCAGCCCTGGGACCTGTGTCTGCTTCGTAATCAACCAAAGTCCACACTCGCCCATCTGTGTGATTCTTACTCTTAAAATGCACTGAACATTGACCTCACCCAAATGCACCTTGTTGAAAGTTCACATTGGCCAGCGCAGACTCGGTGGTGGCTAGGGAGAGCACCTCGGAAAGCTGCCTCAGCCAAACCTCCAGGAGGCAGTAATGAGTACGGCAGAGCTGGTGCCTCCATTGCGTCTTTCCATTGCCCTATCTCCATGGTCTTTGTCAGTTGGGCAACCAGTCCCAGTAAAGCCAAGCGGCTACATGCAGAGGAATGTGCCCCGAGGGGAGTGTCTCTGCCAGAGTCATTACCCAAAGGGACCACCAGGAGCATCCCAGACACACTGGGCAGATGGGCCTGGGAGCTAGAGCAGAGGACAGAAGACGGAAACTAGTGTCTTGCTCTGGGATAATGAGGATACCACCCACGGGTGCTGATCCTCCAAGCAAGGGGCAGGGGGAGTTATTAAAGGTATTCGTTTGATGTAGATTGGAGATCACTTACTCACAAATCAAGATCTTCTCCTGAGACTTCTCCACAAAGATTGTCTCTTCGCTCTAGCAAGGAAGAGTGGACTCGTGTTCATTTTCACTTTCCGTCTGTTTGGGAAATGTCACGATTTTAAGCAGGGAACTAGCATCCAGGAAGAACAACAAGATGCAAAAGTGAAAAGCAAACAGATAGTTTGGATAGCAGTGGGTGGTGTTGTTGTTGTCAGGTGCCATTAAGCTGGTTCCGACTCATAGCTACCACAGATACAATAGACTAAAACACTGCCCAGTCCTGTGGAGTACTCGCTATCGCTGTTCTATTTGGAGAGTAGTAGAGGATCTGCTCTTACCTGTCTTATGTTCCCCACTAGAGACTAGAGGTTGAGGGCAGAGGGCATGCAGGACAGAGAAGCCAGAAAGGAGTAACCAGACCGAAGCACGCTTTGCTGGTCGTGTGGTGGGAGGTGGTGAACGATGTCCAGAGCAGCACAACTCCACGACGTGGCACCAGCTCTCAAATAAATACATAAATAAAAAATAAAAATGAAAAACCACACTCTGCCATTGCGTTCGTTCTGAATCATAGCCACCCCCTAGAGGGCAGGGCTAGGACGGTGGGTTTCCAAACCCTGTGGGTTTCCAAGATTGTCATTCTTTATGGGAGTAGAAAGCTGTGCCTTCCAAAAGGCCCACAGAGAGGCGAGTGGTTTCCATGGTTGACCTCAGAGTGAACAGCCCAACACAGAAGCTCCCTGTCATGGGGTCTCATCAGGGGTCACAAATACCGGAGCACTGATCCCCTCACAAGACAAAGCGAGAGACGATGACAAGAGGAGGTGAGGAGAAGTAGCGAGAAGCAAATTGGAGAAACTATTAAGATAAAATAGGTATAATCAAATGCCTTTTCATAGCATTTCAAATGCAAATGCATCCATTAAGGAGGGGAATTTTTTTTTTGTAGTGTAATATGACAGTTGCACAGGGAGAACATCAAAGCCATCACCGCAATTTAGATGGGAGCAGCCTTTTGAGCTGCCTGCCAGCTTCAGAGCCAAGCCCACCACTGCTTCCCTCTACCTGCCACCCCATACCGCGGACACTGGGCTTAAGTTTAGCAGGCCGAGATGATTACTCCTGAGGAAGAACTGTGATGGGTGATACTTCAGCTTGACTGAATTGTTTTGTCCACAAACCCATGGACCCCCACATTTTCCTGTTCCATCCGTTCCATGAATACCATGAAGAACACCTTCACTAGCATGGTAGAGCCGGCATGTGGACGTAAACAAACACAGTCGTAATGGCTCGCCATCTTCCACCCCCCAGCTGCTCTCTGGAAAAGAACTCCCCGGTACTCCGGTGTTAACCTGATCCCCCACCCCTGCCAATGCAAAGCCCAACACAGCTCCCACACTGGAGGTTTCCTATCAGGAGTGATTCCAAGGAGACACAGGTGAAAAAGAATGAAATCAGACAGTAAGGGACATCAACACCATGGCACACCCTCACATTGGGCACGGACCACTGTGGAATCTGAAGAATGTGCCTCGGAATCACCTGTCTGTGGGATAGAAGATACTACTTACCCGCCTGTTCCTGCCCGCCATTGGCAAGGACCTCTCCGTTGGACACTAACTGTCTTGCCCTTCCAGGCAGTTCCGGGATGGGCCCCTGCAGTGCCCCACACCCTGTCAACAGAGAGGCTCCACAGAAGATGTGGGGGCATGCCCAAGGTAGCTGGGACAAGGGTCTATTGAGACATAGTTGCATGGCGCTGGTGCCGCCGCAATCAAAGAGAAGCAGAGAGAATGGCAGGCAGAACATGAGAGGTGCCCAATACTGTCCTTATAATGACAATGTAAGCCAACATGTTATAGCTCCCAAATATTTTTTTTCCATTATTGTTCATTGTTGATGTCCGTTGAATCCACTCAGTCAGATTCAAATGTCAGCAATAGATTAAAAAGTATCCTTTTTGCATCAAGATGCTAGGCCTCCTTCTACAGACAGGTCGGAGTTACCTCTGGTACAAACGTCCTGGCTGTTCGTTCTCTGAGAGCCAGAGGCTCACTCTGGAGGGACGAGACTAAACATTAACCAGAGTCAACATGGAATATCGCCTGAAATCCAGGACAGGGCCCCCCTTCCTACTGACACCTCTTGACTTCAGAATCTTCTCAGCTCAGGCCTGGCCTACCCTTGTCACCCTCAAACTCCATTTCCTGCCTGCACAATCCCCTACATCAGGCCATCCCATAGAGTGCCAACTGTGTCCGAAGGACCACTAGATGGGGGCATGCTTTTAAATTGTGTCACTTCCAAGTTCAAATGGCATTTGGTTTCCCCCAATGTAGATAGAGTAGCAAACATACCCAAGTCTGGCATTCAAGACTTGAAGCTAACTCCCCAGGTTTAGGTCACTTAATGCCCCGGCACCAACTCTGTGGTTCAGCCTGCAAGAACACACACACACACACACACACACACGCACACGCACACGCACATGCACACGCACATGCACACGCACACACCACAGCACACTCTCCACAGCCCTGTCTGTCCTAAGCTGCTGCTGCCACCACACTTCAGATCCGAGAGCTCAACCCAGATCTTCACCCCGAGGTAAGTCTGTGAAGTTCCATTCCCAGCCCCATTCCAAGTAACCCCCAAGAATAGAACTGCCCCCATAGAATCATCTTTGCTGTGATCTTTATGGAAGCCTATTGCCAGGCCTTGCTTCCGTGGTGCACCAGGATGGGTTTCAAACTCCCAAGTCTTTTGGTTAAGCAGCCTGGAGCAGAGCCACTCGGGTGCCTGGTCTGTCTCCTCCTGGCGGACCTGAGAAGGCTGCACGCTGGGTCAATAGCAGAGCCAGAGTCAGGCGTGTAAGCATCCCTGAGACACCCTCACAGTGTTCTTCCCTCAAACCCTGGGCTTGAGGGCCCCTGTGTGTGCCCACCCAGCCCAGCTGCTGACCCGCCTGAGGAGAGGGAGGAGCAGCTCAGTCAGACAGGAATCCTTCGCTTTGCTCGCCTCAGCCGCCCAAAGGGCTGGTCCGTGGCTGCTGGGCTTTTGAAATACAGTCAAGCTTTTCACTTCGAGCAAACCCTCAGCGTTATCCACGGGGTCTCCAAAGTCCTGCGCATGCGCTATGTTTTACTGTATGCAGTGAGTCTGCAAACACATCTCTTAGGTTCTACTTTATTATTCTGGAAATATTGACAACCGCTTAAAATATATACTTATGCACACACACACATCTACGGTCAAATGACCGCATTGATAGTACAATCGGGTTTCGATAATCATTTTATCAGTGCTCCCCAGAGCTCAATTATCTATCCTTACTGCCTCGGATGCAGGAAGGGAGAGCGGCGTGCAGCAACCCCCTGCCCCTCACTAACTTGGTGGTGACCCCTGGTAGTTGACAGCTGAGCAAGACTTCAAGGAACTAGTTACTTGGAGCTTGGATTTCAGGCAAACATCTTCCTGGATTTCTAATGAAAAACGGATCCTTCCCCCTGCTTTTGAAGTGCTCTGTGGGAATTGTTTGAGTGTTCTCTGCAATCTTTTATACCCAGCCTAGGGACTCCGACGAACCCTCTCTTTCCCTTCAAAGGTTTGTTAACGACGTGATGAATACATCTGTCACTTCCAATTCTAACCGTACCTTCTGTGGTGATGGCTGTAGAATTTGGTATCTATGGCAACTTTTCAGTGGCTCAACATCGATTAAAAAATGATTGGCTTATCAGGCTTGCTTGGATGATTGATGGAAATGATCGGTTACTCAAAATAATCACGGCACATAAAGGCTCCTGATGAGCTCGTCTTCGCAGGATTCTGAACTTTCAGATTTCAGTTCTTTTTTTTTTTTAATTTTTATTATTTCCATGCAAAAGTAACTGGGATTTAATTCTACTAAAGTAATTACAAGTTAAATTAGACTGTCTCGACATAGGAGGTTTGATTCAATCTACACGCAGAAGCCAAATGCCACTTTCTGTCTATTCTAGAAAATTCCCTTCTTGATTTTTTTTCCCTAATATCTCGAGGTCAGAAAATAATTTGGGCTTTTTTAAAAAATTGAGTTCAGTATTGAGACATTTTAAGCAGGCTTAAAACATTAGCAAATTAATTATACACCTTTTCATTCTAACACAAATATGTAAAACTAGGGATAAAATATTACAGGGCAGAAACATTAACTAGAGCCTAACCTTGGAAAATTGAAATGTCTGATTTATTCCTAAATCCCCGACCAAACCCACAGCCATTGAGTCAATACTGACTCATAGCACCCTTATATGGGGTTTCTTTCATTGAAGATCTTTAACCCCAAACAAAGCAACCCCACTCCCATCGAATTAATGGCAGCTCATAACTCAGAAGTATCACTGCTAGGAAGTGGATTCCAACTCACAGTGACCCCCTTGGACAGGGTAGAGCTGGCCAGGTGGGTTTCCAAGGCTGTCCATCTTTTCTGGAGCAGAAAGCCCCATCTTTCTCCAGAGGGGTGGCGGTAGCATTGAACTGCAGACCTTGTAGTGAGCCAGCTGATACTTAGCCCACTAGGCCACCAGAGTGAGCCTGTACAGCATTTCATAGACTTGGTAAATGTTGTGGGAACAGACAGCCTTGTCTTATCTCCTGAGAAGCTGCTGGTAGTTTGAACTGCCACCTTTGCCATTGGCCGCCTCATCCACAGTACCAGATAGTACATTTTAAATCTTCCCAAAATGGTATTATTTACTAGTGAGGGTATACCAGGTGATTCTAGATGTCTACAATTTGGTTTGGGGTTTTTGGCTTTTTCAGTAGCTAAGTATTTTTAAGGAACTCTAGGAGTGAGTTACACTTCGGGCTGCTAACCACAAAGTCTGGAGTTCGAAACCTCTTATCTATTCCTCAGGAGAAAGACGAAGTTTTCTGCTCCTATAAATATTTGCATCCTTGGAAGCCCACAGGGGCAGTTGAGTCAGAATCCATTTGAGGGCAGTGAATTGTATTTCATTTTTAAGCACGTCTGTGATTTCAAGCCTAACATTGCTTAAGACGAGATTCAAATAGGTTTTATCTATTTGCTGTTGTTTTCTTTTTATCACTTGGTGTTGGTAGGTGCCATCAAGTCCGTTGCAAGCAGCACATAGAAACCTTTTTTCCAACCCTATGTGTAACCGCGCAAAACTGCCGGGTCCTCCCAATTGTTACGTCTCAGCCCACTGAGGCAGCCGCCGTGTCAATCCCGCTCATGGAGGATCTTCCACCCTTTCACCACCTGCCTCGTTTCCCAAGCATGATGTCCTTCTCCTGGGACTGGTATCTCCTAAGAACACATTCAAAGTGCTTGAGATGCAGTCTTGCCCTCCTTGCCTATAAGGAGCATGCTGGCTGCACTTCTTCCCAAGACAGAGCTGTTTGTTCTTCTGGCAGGTCGTGGTACTGTCAATAGTCTCCACCAACACCAGAGTTCAAGTGCCTCGTTTTTCCTTCCATCTTCCTTGTTCAACGCCCACCTTTCACGTGCATATGAGATGACTGGAAATGCCCTGGCTTTGGCCTTGAAGTAGTTGATCTAAAGAAAACAAATGGCACTGTTGGATAAGCTTTGGATGACTAACATCACAAGCAACAGTTCAAATCCACCAGCTGTTTCTTGGGAGAATCTTGCCTTAAAGAATTATAGCCTCAGAAACGCTATAGGGGCTGGCTATGGGTCTGAAAACACCCGATGGCAGTGGGTCTGGTTTGTGGTTTGGAATAAGATAGTATTCTCCCCTTCCCTAGATGAGCCCTGGTTTTGATTCCTCCTGAGCAGCCACCACTCATTCATCATTAGAGACTTGCCTGCTCTTATCATGCTGATCCGGTTCCTGTGTAGCTTCCTGACTAAGGCAGACTAGGAAGAGAGGTCTGTTGATTAGCTTCCAATAATCAGTTCCTGGAGACCCAACGGATCCCAGTGGTCACATCTGCAGTGAATTGTGGGGATGGCCCAGGAGCAGGCAGCCTTTGGTTCTGTTGTCATGACATCCCATGCATTGGAGGCTGACTGGACAGCAGCTAACCACAACAAAGATGCTCTACTGAAGCCAGAAAAGGTGGCAAACATTGGGCAGAGAACAACTATGGTTGGAGGGTAAGGTTGAATATAAAACTAGCCCCAAACGCACCCCCCACCCGCCCTTCTCGCTTCCAGATCTCTTTATAATGTGAGGTGCAACAAGAGGCAGAATCTACTGCTCTCCCTGTCGATTCTGCCTGGGCTGTGGCTAGCTTTAGCCCATCAGACATTAGCCAGTATGCCGAAGGCAGAAGCTGGAAAAGTGCTTCCTCGTTGGAGCGTTCCCTCTAGCCCAGGCTACCCTGCTGGAAGGTTTGATAGCACATGAAGCAGAACAATGGTAAGGGATACTCATCCAACCACTTCGCTGACCCAGCTTCCCACTGTGGGTGCATAACTGGAACCCCAGGCAAGGTGAGCAGCCCCCTTCGGAGCAGCATAACCATCCAGCTGAGTCAGCGTACAGAACCCAGAGTAAAAAGCACCCCTGCAGCCTCATCGATTCTCGTCCTTTTGTCTAGTGCTAACCACGGTTTCCTAGATTCTCTAGGAACTTTGTCTATCGCCGGCACTGAAGAAAACCATTGCCATCAAGTCAGTTCCAGCTCAACGTGATCCCTTGGGGGTCAGAGTAGGAAAGCATTCCACGGGGTTTTCAATGGCTGTTTTGTTTGGCTGTTGTTGTTTTCAGAAATAGATTGCAGACTTTCTTTCCCCAATGTCTGCCTTTTTTGGTTATCAGACAAATGTGTTCAGTATTTACCCTACTGAGAAAGTTTGAGGTGCCCTTAAAAAAACAACAACAGCAACAAAAATGGCTGTCCATTCCAATTCATAGTGACCCTCTAAACACTCACTGCCAGTGAGTTGATTTGGACTCCGAATGATCCTACAGGACAATGTTGAACTGCCCTTGTGGGTTTCTGACTTTCTCCTGAGGAGTAGCTAGTGGTTTCCAACTGTTGACCCTGTCTTAGCAGCCCATAACATTACACCACCAGGGATCCAGGAACCCAATAAGATAGAATAAAACCGCTCCATAGGCTTTCAGAGGCTGTAAATCCCAACGGAAGAGACTACCTCATCTTTCTCCCATGGAGAGGCTAGTGGGTTCAAACCACCAGCCTGCAATTAGCAGCCTGACACTTAACACACGGCTCTCCCTGGGGCCCTTAAAGTGCACTTCCAACACCAAAACCAAATTCACTGCCATCAAGTGGATTACAATTCACAGAGACCCTATAGGGCAGAGGGTAACTGCCCCTGTGAGCTTCCAAGGCTGTAAATCTGCATGGGAGCACAAAGCTCCATCTTTCTCTCAAGGTTTGGCTGGTAATTAGCAGCCCAATGTGTAACCACTATGCCATCAGGGCTCCTCAAAAACTGTCTTAGGCTAGGTGTTCTAGAGAAGTGAAGCATAGAAAGAGATGTATCTCAAGGAAAGGGTTATAGAGGCTGCCGAGTTCCAAGCCAAGTTCAGGCGTCAGACTGGGGGCTTCCCCTGACTTATGTAGCTACAGGGCAATATTCAAGATCAACAGGTCAGACATCACACTACTGGCTGCAGGCTGAAGAATACAAGAAATCCAAGATAAGTAGATAAGATGACAGGCTGCTGGTTCACAGGCTGCTGAAGCTGCTGAGTCCTGAGAACAGGGCGTCAGATGATGATGATCAGATACAAGATCCAGAGTGTGGCAGTTACATAAGCTCCTGTCAACTTGCAATCCAGCCCGTCAGTCAGGTCTCGGCTTGATGACCTCATTTGGAAGCACAAAGGAGATAAATAGCTCACTGGAGGCAAGATACATTCTCTACTTTTTCTTCCTGCTGACAAGATACGTGGAGCTGTGCTGATAGAGCCAGAGCCCTGGAGATGGAGAAGCCCCGTGGAGACCCACACCAGCACTAAGATGCTTTCACCACTACTGGATCCACCAGACTTTCCACCCACTGCCCTGTGATCTTCCTGCATTCTGCATCATTGCATGTGATGTAATGCGGTGTGGTGTGGTGTGTGTGTGATATGCAGACCGCACTCCCATTACAACTGATTGACAGATTGTATCAGATCACCTCATGGAGGATGGTCTTAAAACTACCACCTTACCTCATTACATAATTGCCAAACCACTGCAAATCATGGCCCAACCAAGTTGTCACCAAACCTTAACCATCACAAAGACCTCACACAGTTGGTTTTCTACTGCTCTTAGAAATACAGTCAGGACGGCTCCTGGTTTGGCCAGACCCCTTGTAGAACACTAACTAGCCCCTCATGCTCTGCTGTCCAGTCCGTCAGCAGTTGGGACTGTATTTTTATTCAGGTAAGGCCTGGTCCGCACAGGAATGTGATTTCTAAGAGAGTACACAGCAGTGGCTGCTTTTCGTCATCAGCTTACCCTCGGCCCTGAACTCAGTACTTGGCAGATAGGAAAGGTTTGCAGAATGAATAAAATGTTGAGCAAAGGGTTTACTGTGTTTGATAACCCCACAGGTCAATAGGATATGCAGATCTGGCAGTGTTCTCTACCGATTGATTCATGCACTCAGGAAACAAATATGTCTTCCGTGTGGTAGGTCCAGAAACCACAAATAAGCTGCACATCGACCACCAACCTAGTCAGGTGTCAAGCCAACTCCCCTGAAAGCCGTTATCTTATTGAACCATCTCCCCAGCCCCACGTTGTAGCCCATATCCAGGCTACTTTGGGTTGAGTATAAACAACCACTGAGATTTTTTTAACTCGGTTAATATGTATTTAGCTTTGCTCTTTACAGTCATGGCACATATATTATTTGAAGACTCGTATTGTTAGAAATAAAAATCACTCAACATCATTAAAAGTTTAAAAGGCAATTGTCATGCTTTCAGAGATGGGCCCTGGTTATGGTCCCTGGGAAAACGACTTCCAATAAATTCTTCATGGTTTTATGGGCAGCTAAAGAGAGAAAATGCACAGAAAGATTTTTAAATATATAAATAATTGAACGATACATACTAGTCTTTAAAAAAAAAAGCATTCTCCAAGACCAATGTGACTGTTACATGAATTGCACATATTTTCATAATGTCATAATATAAACTGAATTCAGAGTAAGTAGATATAAAACACATATAGCATATCTTCACCAGTGCTTCTAAAAGTTCTTGCAAAGCCTAATAAATCTAACCAGAGTAGACTTTTGGAGATTTTTACAGAGCTTGCAAACTTGAGTTCATAAATGATTATTAAATTGAAAATTGTTGCTGCTAACTATTAGAGAAGGAGCCTCAAACCCAATGCTTAACCAAGTAAAATTCTGCCCAGTCTTGTGCTATCCGTGTAATTGGCTGAGAATCAGATCATTGTGATTCTTAGAGTTTTTATTGACTGATTTTGTGAACTAGGTATCCGGGCCTTTCCTCCTAGGCTATCTCAGTCTTCCAAGACCACTGAAGCCTGTTAGGAATCTTAGCAACACATCCCAGCCTCCACTGACTGAGAGGTGGTGACTGCACATGAGGTGTATTGGCCAGAGATCAATTCCAGGTCTTGCCTGTAGAAGGTGTGAATTCTACCAGTATCTCCTTTGAAATTTGTAGCAACCATTTCATATCTTCCTAAGAGCTTCCAGGTTATCAGCAGGTATTTTAGCACATTGTTCTAGTCCTCCCCATCACCACAAGGAGTAGGTACCACCATCCCCATTCTACAGAAGGGAACATTCAAACCCAGGAAGCTTGATGCACGTACTGGAAGTCGCACAACAAGCAGTGAGGCTGTGGTTCAAACCCAAGCTTGCGTGACCTCAGAGTCCATGTCTTTGTACTACGTCATGTTGCCTCATATCAAAGCTGTCAAGAGAAGGTTCTGGCTGGCTCCCTTTGTGAAACATTTGGGATATAAGCAAGTAAACTACCTGAATTAAAATAGGATGCTGGCTCTCTTCTGGGAAGGGGAATGTGTCTCCTGAATGCCTTTTGGAGCCCAGGAGAGGAAACAGAAGCCCTAAGGCTGTTCGTTGTCTCCATCACGCAAACCAGTTTCCTCTGGAAGAGACATTTGTAGCTTGGACCGAGAGTGGCACAAATACAGGCATATGCAGGACCCGACGGCTTTAACCAGGAGAGTTGGGACTGACTGACTCTCTGACGTAGGATGAGTGAGAGTGAGGTCAGATCTTTCCTCCTGCCTGCAATAGGTCCTGACCTTTCCACTGTAGGAGAATCATTCCTTTTAGTTCAAATGTTGCCCCCAAGAAGTCTCTTAAAATGCATATGACCCTAGTGCGATAATGAAGTCATTCATACCCTGGCTCATTTGGTTTATTTGAGAGCAGTTAGCCACTCACCTGACAGCCCTTAAAGGAATTAGACCAAGACAAGTGAGTTCAGGGTGTGGAAGCCCTTCCTAAAGAACAGCTCAGAAATGTAACCAACTTTCTCTACCTCACAGAGCTGGCCCACACCAAGTCTGGCTGGGACACCAGGGGAACCTCGGGGTAGAGCTCTGCCCACCGCCCATCTGTCCAGTTGCTGGGGTCTGCTGTTCCACATGTTGCTGTGATGCTGAATGGAGCCTCGATGGTGTGGTGAGCAACTCATTGGATGGCAAACCACAAGGACAGTGGTTGAAACCCACCAGCTGCTGTATGGGAGAAAGATGAGGCTGTCTATTCCCACAGAGATTTAAAAGTTCAAAAGTCTGAGAAAAAAATTCATTGCCGAATCCTAGTGACCCTATAGGACAAGGTAGAACTGGCCCTCTCCTATAGGGTTGGAATTGACTCTGAGTTGGCATTGACTCAATGGTGGTGAGTACGGTGCTGGAAACTATGGCACCAGCCTGGCAAATGCTAGCAGTGTCTCCCACATGGACAGGTTTTAGTGGAGCTCCAGATGGACGTGGGTAAACTTCCTGATTACCCACTTCCAAAAATTACCCAGAGAAAACTCTATTGGTCACAACAAAATCGTCTCAAGTATAGGTTGGAAGAAGAGGCCCGTTGGTTGGAAGAATCCAAATACCCCGTGGCCACCACAGTGAACTTAGGTGCGACGTGAAGATGGCACCAGCCCCGAGACCACTGTGACTCAGCAGGGACTCAAAGGCGGCCTGCAAGAACCGAAGCACTGGGAAATGGAGGTGACAATCACAACAAATGGAGGTGACAATCACAACAAATGGAGGTGGCAATCACAACAACAACCTGGTGGGGTTGCTGAGGTGGTCCGTGAATCAACATGCCCCCAGATGCTGCTCTGAGCATTGATAGAATGCTAACACCGCGCCTGGCACATAGTGACTGTTCAGTACATGGGGGTGTCTCCGCCTCTCTAGAGGTCCGACCCTTCCCTTTCTTATTTGTCCAAGAAGAACAAGATACCCAACACGGGAAGTCCCTGGTTTTCAGTGACTCATTCAACAAAATGTCTTGACTGTCTACTATCTGACAGACCCTAAGGATACAATACTGACGACGGTATGCATGTTTAACTCTAATATACACATTAGCCTATAATAGTCATGTGTGCTGGATCTGCTGTGCACACACAAAGTGACAGACCCGACACAAATCACCACGCAGATACTTAACAACAACTCTGAACAGGTGCTGGCGGAACTGGTCACGTAGGGCATTCTGAGGAAGGGACACAGAAACTGACCTGAAGGTTCCTTGGTCCGGTTTGGTGTGGAGGAGACTGTCCCAGCCACAGGAAACACTTCAGGGGCAGCTCTGCAGGCCGGACACTTAAGCAGGCCCTGGGAGTGATGAGTGAGGGAGAGAGGGGCTACAGGTGAGAGCAGGTGAGGGTCGTGGGGGGATCCGAGCCTCATCGATCATATTAAAGACTGTGACCTTTGCCCTAGAAGAAACAGAAAGCCACCAGATTGTAAGCACCGAGCAATATGATCATGTTTTTAACTTAATGGATTCTTACTGCTGGATTAGCTCAAACCAGAGGGGGATAAGGGGGACAAAGAGACTTCAAAAGCTACTGCCGTCATTTAGGGTGGGGATGGCTGAGAGTAAGGTACTGGCAATGGAGGTGAAGAGTGGGCATAATTGGAAGTTAATTATGAAGTAGCATCCGTAAGGCAGGCAGATGGAAATGGGCTGGTTGATTCCCCAGCCCTTACCGTTTTGTGAGCAGTCCAGCCTAAATGTCGACAAAGTATATATGGCATGGAGATGCAGGCCCATGGAGGACTGTGCTCTGGACCTCCTTTAGAAACCCACATTCGCCCACCTCAATCGGCTAAGAAGACAATTATATATTCAAGAGCAGATGTGTATTTCTGGAGATGAGGGCCTGTGGTCAGTGTTGCGTGATGAAATAAGCCGGCCTGGACAAACAGAACACAGCCCGATGTGAGTACCACCCCAGTCTTCAGCTCTTGTGTTTTGGATCTTCAGGGGTGCCTGAGCACCGAATCCCACAGCTCTTCAGTGAGAGCGGGGCAAGGATGCTTGGTAAGTCTCAGGGCTTGATAAGCACCGTTGCCTCTGAGATAAAGTGCATGTTGACCTCTGGCAGGGATGGAAGTAAGGGTGGCCACTTGTTGATGTGATCAGGTAGACAACCTGGAGCCCCTCCCCTACCACAAACAAGAGGTCACCAGAAGTGTGGGTGTGGGGAAAGCAAGGCATTCAAATGCCACTGGGGACATCGGCTCTCCATGGCTTCAGTCCAGCACTTGTTCACTCCTAAGAAGATAGTCGCTATCCACAGAGCAGTTCCCCTCCTCCCTCCTCCCCTCTGTCTCTAGTCTTCTCTGACATTAGTAGGTAAGTGTGAAAAGCAAATTAGAGCTTTTCTCTTTTTTTCCCTTTGTCTATCAGATTGGAAGAAGCTTAAAAGTCTAATAATGTCAGATCCCAGAAAGGATGCCGGGAAATGCACCTCCTCATTCACTTAGAGGATGTGGGACTCAAGGCATTTTTGAAAAAATATTTGGCAGCGTCTAGCACCCTGTTAAGTGCTCATCAACCTGGTCCAAATAGTTCCATTTCCAGACTCAAGCCTGCACCATCCTTGCTCGTGTGGATAAAGAAGGATCCTCCCAGGTGCTTTTAGCTCTCTATCCTGGAAAAGTTAAAATAAATAAATAAATAAATAAATAAATAAATAAATAAATAAATAAATAAATAAATAAACAGACAGAAGCAGAGGAGAAGTTGGGGAACCATTTAAATAAATGACGGTCTACCCATGCTGTAGAACACTATGGAGCCAGAATCCTACAGAATTAAACACGAATGATCTCCAAGACCAGCTGTTACCTGGAAAGAGCAGATTGCGGAAGAGTTAGAATGCCGTGCACCCAGGGATGTTCGTTCTAAAAGAAGTAGGTGCGTTGGGAAATGAATGAGCATGCTACAGACGAAGAGACAGACATGAGGACAGACCTTCAGGGAGAGTGGTAGGGACCACGAGGCTCATTCGTGATCTTCTCTGCCGTTTTCTGTGTTTGTTCAGTCTTATGAGAAGTCACCTCTGCCTTGTTGTGGTCATTAGCCAGTCATTTGTTAGGCGCTCGTCAACCTGGTCTTTGGCTGATGGGAATCCACGCACAATGACACAACACGCCACTCCATCCTGCAAGTTGCCAGGCCTTTCTTCCAAGCCTGCCTTCGGCTCAATGCTCTGCTGCAGTCTGTTTGGGGTCACAGCAACACACCAACCTCCACTGGCTGCCGTACACAAACCTCCGCTGGCTGCCAGGTGGGTGGGGGGCGGGGGGAGGATGCTTGAGGTGCATTAGCCAGGAATTGAGCCTGGGCTTCCTGCATGAGAGGTGAGACTCCTCCCCCTAACCTACCACTGTCCTCATAGTCCCACTCAAAAAACCCCACAAACTTACTACCATTGAGTTGATTCCGACTCAGAGCAACCTTATAAGAAAGGGTAGAACTGTCCCTGTGGGTTCCCAAGATTGTAATCTTTTGCAGGAGTGGAAAGCCTCATCTTTCTCCTGTGGGCCTGCTAAGGTTTCAAACTGCTCACCTTGCAGTTCAGAGCCCAGTGTGTAGCCACTATGCCACTAGAACTTTTTGTATTCCCACACGCCACTAAAAATAATAACCATGAGGCCCGAAGCACAAAGACCTACACAGCACCGTCGTTTACACAAAGCGCTCACATGCCCTCTGCAGTATAATCTTGATCATCCCCCTCTAAGAAGGAAACTGAGGCGTGGGAAGGTTAAACTTGGGGCCTGGTCCTCTTCCTGGACCAGCAAACAGAGGCCGGATCCTTAGCTTCTCAGGTCCCTGGCATTGCCACTACACACACTGGCTAGAGTTCTTCCTCCATTCCCGGCAGATGCATATGGATTGGGCTGCTGATGTTTACAAAATGCAAAACAACAAAGCAGAACCTAATGATGGTTCCTTGTTCTGCCCCAGCTGGCCTCTGACTGCTAATGGCCTTCATTTCCCAGTTAGCCCAGGGATTGCAAACAAGGAAGGGTGATTTCCCCTGAAAGGATCAGGAAAGGGGGTGAGCCTGAGCTGTCCCAGTCAGGACTAAGCCCTTTAATCCTGAATAATGGCCACCAGACAGCAGCTGCAGAGAATCCATCCAGTGGGGCGGTAGAGGTGGGGTGCCACACCTCCAGAGACTGGGTTCTCAGCCAGAGGCTTGTCACTGCCTGAGGAAGTAGGGAAGCCCTGCAGGGGGCACCCTGTGTCCCATCCTAGCCCTCCCCATCAAGTCGGCTGGCTCAGCAACTCTCCACCCCCCTGCCATCCAGGGAGGTTCCGGCTCAACAGTGACCCTAGAGAACAGGGTAGAATGGCCCCCCGGGAGTTTTCCAAGGGGAAAAGCCCCGTCCTTCCCCCAAGAATCGGCTGGTGGTTTCCAACTGCTGGCCTTGCTCTGTTTGTAGCCCAACCACCCACAACCACGACACCACCAGCAAATCAAATGCAATTCAAGAAAGGTGGAAGTTCCCAGAGAAAGACCCTCTTGTATGCATACAAAAGAACAAGGATCGTTGATTCATATGTTCCATCAGAGGGGGTTTCCAGTCCGCGCGTCTCAACCTCGCCTTCATCAGACCCCACCGTCGAAGTCAACAAAGCACTTACAGGCTGCCCTTCACTTCAGACTCTCATCTCCAGGCCCTTTGAAAAGACTCAGGTTCTCAATCCAGCCTGCTGAACTCCCTCTTGTCAAAGGGTGCGCACTGAGGGACAGACCCATAAAACGTCCATTTAAAACAGAGAGAGCGCGTGAACAAAAGAAAGAGAGGCTCGGTGCTTAATGGCCCTACTTGGTGCTTAATGGCCCTACTTGGAACCCAAGAGAGTAGTGATGCCCTGGTATTCTTAGATGATCTTTATGCCGTATGCCCGGCCCCTGGTTGGTTTAGTCCCTCTGTGCCAGCAGGATGCTTGGCGACAAAGCCCTTAATGATTGCTCGACCATTGAGAGGGCAATTAAACTACCTTGTGCCCGAATGGGTCCCCCTTGGCATCTGCAGGTCATTACCCAAAGCTTGTTGAACCAAGCAGAGGCCCCACGTTGATTACACTCAGGCCGACCCCACATTGCAGAGGGAGCCAGATAAGCACAAACAAACCCAGGTCTCGTAATGTATCGTTGCTCTCCCACCAGCATCTGTCGGAATAAAGCAGAGGAGATGTTTACGCTGGGACAGGAAGGCCAGCTCAATAAAAGAGGACAGGGGGCAGGGGGGAGGGCAAAGCAGGCTCAGGGACCTAAGGAATCCAGGGCAGGAAGGCAAATGTCATGGTTAGAAAGTCCATCATGGCCCCAGGTAACCAAATATTCTCAGCCTTTGATTTTTACAGGCGGCTGATTTATGAATCCTGACAAAACAGAGGGACTTGCTAGGAGCCAATGCCCATTTAGATGAGGGGATAAACCCCGAGTGTTTACACTCGGCACTCTTCATATCTCAAACGCATACTAATCGGAGATGTTTATTGAAAACGAGCACGATGCCATTTCCCGCTGTATCTCGTGTCATCGGCGTGACCTTGTACTTGGGAACAGCAAGGCGGGAGTGCATTCAGTCTCCAGAAAATTGGCGCGGTCTAAATTAGCAAAGCCAAACTGCGCAAGCCCCACTTGCAAACTGGAGAACAAAGCACGAAGGAAGGAGCAAAAAATAGCACGTTGGCAGGAAAGGGGCCGCAGGTTACACTTTCTTTAAAGCCTGATGGTGCATCCACTACACAGAAGAGCAGAATGAAGCCGCACTTCCTATTGAAAGCACTGCTCGGCTTTGACACGGGCTGACCTTCCCCCAGAACCGGCTGAGGAATGTGGCTGAATCATTGCACTAAGAGTTGCAGGAGCCTTAGCAGGGCCATCCCAGAATCCCACGTGCAGCCAGGATGCCCTCCAGACTCAGGTCAGAGCCCCAGAGCCCACTCCCTCGGCGATCACAGGGTCCCTTTCACCCCTCTCTTGTGCTGAGACACAATGACTCTCAGAGTTTAATCCACCACTCCTAATCCTGCAGGTCCAGTGACCCACCACCCCAGGCCTCTCCCTCATCTTCTTTGATGCTTTTCAGTGCTCACATCTGCCCATGTCACCCCTCCAGGAACCCTCTTCTGGGCGAAACAAAATAAAACATCATCCTCGGGTCCTTGAGGGCAGAAACTCTTCCCAATGCTGGACCTCTGCCCCTGGTCAACAATCTCACTGCTTTTATCTCAAGAGTTTCTTTGAAGCTCACACTTGAAAAGAATAGGGGGAAAAAATCTCTAACTTCCATTCAACTGAAGCTCTGGTGGTGCAGTGGTTATGACCCAATGAGCTGCTAACCAGAAGGTCAGCAGTTCAAAGCCAACAGCTGCTCCTTGGGAGGAAGTTGAGGCTTTCTAATCCCGTAAAGAGTTACGGGTTCAGAAATCCTCAGGGGCAGTTCTACCCTACCATATAGGGTGACTGGGTCAGAATCGGCTGGATGGCAGGGGGGTGTAAGTTTTTCACCTCCATTCATACAACTCTAAGCTGTCAAGGATCCATTTACCCTTGGTATGTTGGGAAACTCTGACAGCAGACTTTGAAGAGAAGGTTAAAAAGGAGAGGGAGAAGGTGATGAAGTATAGGGTTATAGGGAGAAGCGATCTCGGTGCAAACATGAAAATTAGAGGCTATCATTCTGAGGAACGACTTGATTTTGATCACAAAATTAGCTAAGATGGATGTGATATTCACACACACAGGCATGCGCTCACCCATGCACACAAGTGCCACTCACGAAGTAGCTTAAACAAGCAATCGAATCACTCACTACATCACCTGCTATCTTCCTTCTGAACCATTAAATGGATCCTGCATTTTCTCCATCTTAACTGCTTAATCACTTGCCCATCATTTTCTCTGCAGATGAACTTAAAGGTGGTGTTTGGTTAAAGAGCTCCAATCACTTTACAGGGAGCCCAATAAAGATAAGTGGAAATTTCAAAATTCTCTGTGAACTAAAACCTCAGACTGCAGAAATTCCTCACGTCTAATACATTCTCACTGTGACCAGGAGCCAGATGGAATAGCCTAATAAAAGTTAAAACCAGGGGCAGGCAGAGCAATAATGCATATGGTCAACTAGTCTACTCTGATATGGAAAGTTCCTTGGCAGAGTCAAATGCATTCTACAGGCATTTTGCAGACATTAAGCTCTCTGGTTGGCTCTTTCATTCAACATCTCATTGCCACACTGCTCTCGAGCCACCGAGCTGACCCATGGCCTATTAAGTCAGCTCATTTGTTCCAGTCTTTTGTTTTAAGAGAATTAAGAAACAGTCCTCTTTCGAGTGCAGAAATCAAAAGCAACTCATTTAGTTATTAACCTTGTCTCTCAAATAATTAAAAATAGGAACTACCTTTCAGCAGCATGCTGATGAGTCCCCTGAAAATCACATTATTCTAAGTGGTTTCCTCGTATTGTGCTACAGAGCTCAAAACCCCCATTTATTTTATTTTCAAAAGTGAAACTAAAGAGACGGAAAGAAGGACTGAAAAATGTGGATGTGAAAGAGCACTCAGTCATCACCTTTGGTCAGCAAAAAGAGTGAATGCATTGCCCTTGTGTTGTTGTTGTTGTTGTCGTCGTCGTCAGGTGGCATCCAGTCAGCTTCAATTCACAGTGCCCCTGTGCACAACAGAACCAAACACCGCCACTCCTGGCCCTGTCATGTTGCCACACAACTGTCGTCATGTTGGGGCCCTGTGATGCAGCCCTGCGCTGATCCATCCCCTTGGAAAGAGGGCTGTCCTCTTTTTTCACTGAGCCTCCACTTTATCAAACATGATGTCCTTTTCCAGGGACTGGTCTCCCCTGAAAACATGCCCAGAGTACGTGCGACAAAGTCTCGCCATCCTCGCTTCTAAGGAGCATTCTGGTTTACAAAGCACCGTCTCACAAATGACCTGGAGTCTCACAGCACCCTACAGAGTAAGCAGGGAAGGCATCACGAGCCCCATTTTCCATGCAAGAAAATGGAGGATCAGAAAATTAAAGGAAATCGTCCCATGCCATGATGACTTGCAAAACCAAACACGGTATCCACTCTGCACGTAGACCCAGGATCCCATGTGGGAAGAGTGAATTAAGCATTGGACTACTAACTGCCATGTTAGTGGTTCAAACTCATCAGCTGCTCTGCACAAGGAAGATGAGGCTGTCTGCTCCTGCAGAGATCTATAGTCTCCGAAATCTGTCCTATAGACTCCCCATGCATTTGTAATCAGCTGAACAATAGTAGGTTTGGTTTTGGGCAACCCTCTTCTCACATTACGAAGGGACCCAGGCAGAGTAGGTTAGAAGTTGGGCTACTAGCTACAGGGCCAGCAGTTGGAACCCATCCATCACTCCTTGAGGAAAGGATAAGGCTTTCTACTCTCAAAGACCTTTACATCCTGGAAAACACTGCAGAACAGCTCTCCGACCCATAGGGTCACGACAGAATCGAGCCCTCCTGCCTCCGACTACCCTGAAAATTGGAGGCCCGGAGCAATTCTACTAACTCTGCTGGTTCTGCCTCTCTCCTGCCCTCTGTCACTGTCCGCACCATCAAAAATATATGATTCTTCTCATCATTCCCCCCCCCCAATATTCCTTTAGCTACTTCTCATATGAGCAAATAAATTAGTTTCATTGTAAATATTTGTCAATGGGCACTTTCAAGGTTAATAGAGTAGTTGGGAATCTAGGACTTTGAATCAGACAGAAATTCTGGTTGGACCGCTTAGTTTTGGGGAAATTTCTTAATCACTGTAGGCGTTGAGTTTCTTACCTGCAGTGGGAATAATCGTATATCCCTCCTCAGGCTAATGAGGAGTAAATAGAACCACAAAGGGTTTAGCATAATGGCACAATCTTTGACGGTACAAAGGGTTAAGTGTTCAACTACGAATCACCCAGAAGCACCTCAAAAGAAAGGCCAAGTGATCTACCTCCAAACCAGGAATGTCCTTGAACAAAACCCCTAGGAAGTGCGGTTCTGCTCTGCACCACACGAGGTCACCGGGGTCGATCCAGCGCCTTGGCAAGCATACCCATAGGGAAAAGAGCAAGTGTTGGAGATTGGCTGAAGCAAAACACAAGTCCTCAAGAGCTTACTTCAAGTTCCAAGTCTACACAGTGATGCTGGAACCTGGCCAACAGACCCCAAAATGCAAACTCCTTCTCAAAGCAGTTTCTGTTTGGGGGCCAGTTCTAAATACCATCTAACGGTACTTGCTCTGTGTACTTTTGGCACTTTCTCAGGCTTAAGTGGAAGAAAGCACTCTTCCACTGGTCTGGAATTGGCGATGAAGTGCAGAAGACACGCTTGGCCAGCAGGGTTGGCATGGAGGTGGGGCAAGGCCACAGGGCGGCTGGCTTCTTCCTTCTCGTTTCAGTTGGAGCCCGTCCCATCTGCCTGCACCATTTCCCCAAGCACTTTCTCGAGCGAGCTCTGTTGGCCCCACCCTCCCTGACTCTTCTCCTCCTGCTGTTTTCTTTCTCCACTCCTTTCTGCTTTCCCCTGTGCCATAGTTTACCTTCCAACTCCCTCCCTCACTGCTATCCACTCGAAGCTCATGCAGAGCGACCCGATAGAACAGGGTAGAGCTACGCCCAGGAGCTTCAGAAACCGTGGCCAGAGATGAGAGTAGAAAACCCCGTCTTTCTCCCCAGGAGAAGCTGGTAGTTTCAAACTGCTCACCTTTCAGATCACTGTCCAACTCGTAACCATTCTTGATAGATTGGAAGAAGATACACATGGAATGGTTTCCAGAGGAGAGAGATTAGAAGAAATCACAAGATTGGGTTGTAATGCATCTCGGATGATTTGTTCCTACCCCGCCACCCCACCCCCACCCCACCCCCATCTCCCCACCAAGCCTCTACTAATAAAGTATCAAGGTAATGTGAAATAACAGAAAACCCACTGGGCTAGGGATTCTGAATTCTAATCTTGACCAACTAGGTACGTAGTTATGTTAAGTCTTTATGTCAGCTTGGTTGGGCCAGGATTCTCAGCAGTTTGGAAGTTAAGATGTAACAATCGCTTACGATGAGATCTAGCATAATGCCACCCTCAGGGTATAGCTGCTTCTAATATAAGTGAACACTGTGGAAAAGCTTGTGTACTTTTTATTAGCTCTGAATCCAGCATCTGGCTCATAACCTGGCCTCTCGTTCTTTGGACTGACCCAGCCGTCTGCTGTATTGCCTGCTGATGCTGGGAAGTTTCAGCTGCCTGCCATAGTCCTGCAACTATCCCCATTCAGGAGATGCCTCCAGCCTGACATCTGACCCCGGGGCTTGGAACTTGGCCTCTTCTACAATTGTGTGAGCCACTCTCTTGACATAACCTCTGTGTGTGTGTGTGTATATGTATATACAGGTCAGCAGTTCAAAACCACCAGTTGCTCCAAGAGAGGAAGAGGAGGCTCCCTACTCTAACAAAAATGTACAGTCTCAGAAACCCACAGGGGCAGCTCTCTCCTGTCTTATAGGGCCAGTTTGGTTTGTTTGTTTTGGTATATGCACATACATGTTTCACTGGTTTTGCATCTCTATCGAACCCAATAAGCCAGTATCATTGAGCCTCCAGTTCTTTGACTGTAAAATGGGGAGAGATGAAGTTCCCTTCCTTTTTGAACCCAAGGACTTTCATTGCTGGGACGTGATCCTGAAATGTGATTGTAAAATCATCAAGCCTGAAATACGATTGTAAAATAATCAGTGCTCTCCTTAATGAACAAAATCCAAAGTGAGACCCAGAGCCCAACTACCTTTCCCCAAGTGAATTACTGATTCAATTACTTGTTGAACTTGGCCTTTTCTAAAACCAGGCTAGATCATGTAGATTTCCCCCAAATGGATTTTTTTTTCCTACTGATAGTCCACATAATCAAATAAATCAGATAATTGCCAACTTTCTGCTTTGAGCAGCAAAGACACACCTACAAGATTACACTACTTCTAATTTGAGAAGGGTTCCCGGGCAACAAGTGTGACTAATCTTTTCCATTTTGTGTGGAAAATCCACCCCTGCTAGAGAACTGTTCTGACCTCACAAGGTTTCCACACGAAGGTTGATTTTGTCACAGGCTCCTCAGGCCAAGAGACATGTAAAGACAAATGGAGAAAGTGCCCATGCGAGCAATCCTTCTTCCCAGGGAGCACTGACTCTCCCAGGGGAGGCCAGGTCTTCTTGCTGTGAGGAGCTTATCGCAGGTCCTGGGGCAAAGTTGCAATCTGTTAACAAAGAACCATTGTCATCAAAGGAATCTTCCAGAATGGTTTCTATTGCTGCTCGCCTGGGAAAGAAAGTTTTTCTGTGCCTAACTAGTTATTAAAGTACTTATGCTTAAATCAGGGATATTGCGGTGACATCAGACTATGGACCAACCCTAAGCCTTTGTGAAAAGTTAAATTGCCGCTCGAAAACATTCTGTTAACTTTCAATTTTCTTTTATTTTCCTCTCCCTGCTCCCCCGCCCACCTTTTTTCCTTTTCTTTTAAAATACCTTGCCGCATTCCTTTAGTGGTTGTCTTGATTCAGTTAGCCAAAGGGCTAACTGGGGGTAAAAAAAATAAATTTTAAAAAAGCAGGCATAAAGCAACAATGATCTTCTTTGAACTTAGTTTAAGGTAGCTATTTAGAATTTGCTAAATTAGATGGGCTGAGCATTTCAGTTCTATTGAATACACTCATCTGATAAGTCTTTGATGCATATCTCGATCGGCTTGCGGTAAGGACACAAATTAAAGGCAGGTGGGGCAAGCCAGCAGAGTGCCTGAGAGGCAAATCTAGAACATGTTACAACATTGTTATTATTGGCTGGGGCCAAGGCTCTGCATCTTTCTCCTGCATCAGGCGTCTGGGTTTGTTTGCGGCCCAGAGGGAGGCCCCCTTATTGGATTCAAATGGGCCCACGGTGGGCGAGAAGATGGCCGGGCCCGCTGCAAGGCAGAGAAAGAGTGTATCCTGGTGGCTGGAAGAGAAAGTGGGAATGGGGGAAAGAGGCCGAAAGTGGTCATCTGCTGGCTGGGAGTGCACGTGTTTATCATGTGTCCGCGCCATCAGTCAAAGTCGGAAACCTGGTGGTGTCGTGGTTTTGGGGTTGGGCTGCTAATAACCAAGTCAGCAATTCAAAACCACCCGCTGCTCCTTGGGAGAAAGACAGGGCTTTGTATTCCCAGAAGGAGTTAACACAACAACAATGTCACTGCCATCAATTCTGACTCATGGCAACCCCCCCTGTGGGTTCCTGAGACTGTAACTGTTTACAAGAATCAAAAGCCCAGGCTTTATCCCCAAGACAGGGGCAGAGGCAATTCGACCCCATCTTCCAGGGCCAGCATCCGGGCAGTGCTACCCTGTCGTCCAGGGCTGGCATCAACTCAATAACAATGAGTTTTAGTGAGTCGGTCAGAGTCACCATCCTTGAGGTGGAAAATGAACAGCCCATTTTCGAAGCCCCGGGTGACTGTGTCCCCACTATTCGGAGGATGGCTGTAAAGTTGGATTCTAAGACAGAAAGGGGACTTCAGAGTTTCTGAATGTGATAAAAAATCAGAAGCTTACACCAAGTGGGCAACCCCTCCCTTCCCCATCCCTGGGCAGGTGCTCTTATTCCTCACAAGCTCCTACAGCCAAAGGGCAGGAGAAATGGGAAGAGGGGCTGTGGAAAAGACAAGACGGAGTTGGGAGTTTAAGGAGCGGTGTTCTTTCTGTGCCTCGCGCTCCCCAATGCCAAGAGGTGTCAAACAGCTAGGCCAACTGTGCTGTCCTTTAAAAGAGAAATCCCCAGGCTTTACTCTTTCACTGAATCCACAGGTCCTTGTCAGCAGGCTTATCATTCCAGCAAAGTCCTTTAAGAGCTCAAAGGGGCCCAGTTCACACCCTGAGATGCAGACACACCCCTGTGGAGACAGATTTGTCTTTCCTGGCTAAGAGGCAGGTAGTGTATAGGAAAAGGATAAGGGGATTGTTTCTGCCTACTCCATGCTGCACTCTTTGTGCACAAACTTTGGTGGGCACCTGGACCAGAACCCAGCAAGCCTGCTTCAGAACCCAGTACAAGGTGTTGTCAAAGTCCTGCTCCTTCCCCGGAAGTCACCTGGACTCCCACCCCTTTGGCTGAGTTACTCCCAGGAAACCATTTGTAGGAGGCTTGAGCCAACACAGGAGCGTGCCAGAGGCTGCCCAGGGGCTAGTATGTTGAGAACAGCTCGGGGCACGGTCAAAGTAGACTTATACCTTGGCACTGAGACACTTGGCAGTGACTTCCACAGTGTCACTGAGTGCCCTCCACTGCTCAGAACTCTGACATGGAGTCATCTGGGTGGGGTGAATGGCAATTTTGAAAGCCACTTTGTGGAATGCTAGAGACAATTGTTCTCTCCTGCTCAGTCTCCACACTTTGGCCCCTGTGCCCACACATTTTTCCCTAACTTAGCCTGCAACTCAAGGCAGCAGAGAGGGCTACATACACGCCCATACGAGAAGGAACTCTGCCTTTTCAGTCATATGCAACCCTTAGTATTCAACCTCTACTTTAATAAGGTCTCCCACTAACCCCTGCCCTTTCAACCCCTTCTTTTATTTTTCTCTCTATTCTGACCATAGGAACCATGTAGCATAGGGGTTACACATTGAGCTGGTAACCAAAGGTCAGCAGTTCAAATCCACCAGCAGCTCTCAGGGAGAAAGACAGGACTTTCTACTCCCATAAAAAGGTACACTCTCAGAAATTCACAGGGGGCAGTTCTACCCTGTCCTGCAGGGTTACTATGAGCTAGCATCTACTCGATGGCAGTAAGTTTTGGTGATTCTTATCATAAAAATAATAGCTAACTGTGTTGGGCAGGGTTCTCAAGAGAAACAAAACCAGGACACTTATGAACATATGTGTGCATGTGTATACATCTATATAGATATAGATATATGGATAGATTTATACAGCACAAAAGAATATAACAGCTAATCACTCCACACAGCAGTACCAGAGGGCTCAGTTCAACTCACTTTTGTAGAACAGTTAATATTCTGGAAGTCCTTCAGCTGCCAGGTCCAAGGTCAAGGAAGCAGACAGCTGAGTCTTGCCTTGGGCAATGCAGACAGACTCAGTTCACAGGCAGCAAACAGCAAAGTGGGTCACCAACAGTCAGCAGCTCAAGAGCTTAGCGAAGCAGGCCCAGATGGGATATCAAACTCAAGCAATGCAAGACAACAGGATCTGCCAGCCTCAAGCTCAAGTGATGTACATACCAGCAGCGTGGTGAAGCAGGTTTCAAAGGAACCTCAAGCTCTAGTGACACGATCCATGGGTTGGTTGGCTTGTCCCATAGGTAGGGTAGCACACAAGTTGAGGCGGAGCACTAGCTAAAGCAGCCGCACACTGGTCCGATCACCAGAGAGCAAGAGAGAAAGGGGTGAGCCTTGCCAAGCCATTTATCTCTTTGCCCTCCAATCAAACTGTGACCTTATTAATCCCACGTGTTCCTATTGGCCAGGTTGGCACAATAAGACGACCTATCACACCACCCTTCATTAAAAGTTTACCTCTAGTTCTTTAATATTTCCTCCCTTCACTATTATGGTCTCAGTTTCACCTCATTGATATTCTGAGATCTGTGTGAATGTTCATTTGTGTAATTAAGGCCATTGGATGCATGAAATCCAAGATAGAGAAACCCTTCAGAATTGGGAGTAATGACTCCCTGAGAGTATGGGAAGAGGGGAGGGGAGGGGGGAGGAGGAAACTATAGCAATGATGACTGTATAACCCCACTGGAGGGGAACAAGTAACAGAATTGTGTGAATGGATAAATTGGATGGTGTAAGATATAGCAGTAAATAAATATATATATATATATAATATTATATATAATATTATATATATTGTCACAAAATGTTTTGAAACTGATGGTGGTAGCAATTGTACAGTTATCTAATTGAATTATGGATTGTTATAATCAATGATTAAAAGAAAGACAGTTTCCCTAATACCAGAGTCTGCGTATGTGGTGGTGATGGTGGTTAGGTTCCAACTCTCAGCGGCCAGAAGGAAGAAGCACCTGCTGGGCCTGCACCATCGTCACAACTGTTCTTATGTCGGAGGCTGCATCTCGATTAACTCAATGAACCTGATCTTATCTTTATTTTAATTCTGAGTAAAATGGAGACTTCAGGGCTTAAAACCTGCCCAACATTGCAAGGCTAGAAAATAGAGATTTGAAAGCCAACTTTCAAACTGCCACGGGTCATGCATGGCTAAAAGCCTGGTGAAAAACCTTTGGTAGATAAGATGCCACACGGATCACCTACCGTCCAGTAGGGTCAGACTTCTGAATGAGAGACCGTCAGCCTTCCAATCGTTTGGAGCTTGTTAAAGACGCACGCTTCTAGACCCTGCCCTCCATCTCTCCCTGCTATCAAGGCAGCACTGACTCACAGGGACCCAAATAGCATGGGGAAGAACTGCCCCAGGCAGCTCCCAAGACTGCGACTCTTTATGGAAGTAGAAAGCAGCGGTTGGTTTCAAACTGCCTACCTTCTGATGAGGAGGACAATTAGTAACCGCTACAACACCAGGGCTCTTCTACGCCAGTGGTTTTCCACCTTCCTAATGCTGCAACCCTTTCAGACAGTTCCTCATGTGGCGGTGACCCCCAACCATAAGATTATTTTCCTTGCTACTTCATCACTGTCATTTTCCAACTGTTATGAATCAGGTGACCCCTGTGAAAGGGTCATTCGACCCCTTGGTATCATGACAATAGCAGCTTTTTCAGGACAATTGATCTGTCTCAGAAGTGTACTTGGAGGCAAGGAGGGCGAGACTGCTTCCCACGTTGGCCATGTTGTCAGGAGAAGCATGCAGAAGAACTTCGCGCTTGGTCGTGCAGAGGGCTGGCGAAGGAGAAGACGATGGATTGACACAGGGCTGCAACCTGAGCTCAAGCACCGGGACAATTGTGAGGATGCGGGATGCAGCAGGACGGGGTGGCGTTTGTTCTATTGTGCACGGGGTCGCTCAGGTTGGGAATGACAACCACACACACCGTCTGTTCCTGAGACGACATGTTGAAGTCCATGGGGCATGAGAGACGCCATGGTTGAAAAGGGAAGGGAAGGAGGCAGCCCCTCCCCCATTGTAGTTGAACGTGGGGGAAGGTTCAGTTGTCAACTGAGAGGCCACTGGGTTTGTTGTGGTTGAAATGATGTAATTATTCGGTTTGTTTTGTTTTCCCCCTGAGAGATGTCAATGTTTTGGCTGCAGGGTACAAATTCCTGAAAATGCTCTCGCCCTGCAATTTGTAAGGGCCTCTGGGACTCGAGACCCCTTGGGAAAGATGCCAGGGTTCGCCCCAGGGAGCAGCCCGCATGTTCTCAGCACCCAGTGGGAGACAAGGGGGGGCACATGACTGCTGGAAAGACCAGGTATGTCCAGCCTCCTGGAGAAGGGATTACATTTAAGAAAAATTGTCTTGGGCCTGTGCAATTTCAGTCCTGCAAAGAAAGTAAAAGACTATCCAGTCAGGAGGCCAACTCTCTGGATCAGAGACTTGAGGAGGCATGCTGGCACTAGAACCAGGTAGGCGCAGCAGACCCCTTGTCCTGGGTCTGGAGGACGTCACCGAATTTCCTGAAGGTCATTTACATTTCTTTGCAGCAGGAACAGCTTGAGCTCAGTTGCTAACTGAAAGGTTGGTGGTTTCATCTACTGGGGTCCTGGAGGCAAAGTGGTTATGCATTGTGTTGTTAACCTCAAGGTTGGCAGTTCAAAACTACCAGCTGCTCCACTGGCGAAAGCCCAGGCTTTCTACTCTTGTGAGAATCTCCCTTTAGATCCACTTCAAATTTATCGTTTTGCTTTCGTTGCTTTTCTGCTTTGTTTTCATCTGAGGGTTTTGTTTCACTTTGTTATTATTGTTCGTTTTTTGGCTTTGTTTTTGTTTTTGTGTGTTTTTCTGCATATGAAAACCAGTAGAGGTGAAGGTAGAGAGACAGTAACTGGATTAGTGGTTTCTTGGCCTGGCAGGAGATATTGAGAGAATGGTAAGTTAATAACAATGAGTACAAGAAAGAAGAAAACGTTCTGAAATGTATTACAGTGCTGATTGTACGACCCTTCTTAATATGATTGAACAATTGAATTGCATGCTATCTCAACAATATGCTGTGGTAGTTACATAATCTATTGTCAATTTGAGACTTATAAGTAAAGGGGTGGAGTCTGGCCTGTCAATCGGGTCACAGATTGATGAACTCATTTGGAGGTGCGAAGGAGATAAATAGCTCATTGGAGGCAGGACACAGGCTCACTCCCTGGGAAACATTGCAGTTGATAAGACACATGGAGCTACGCTAGTGTACTGAGCTGGAGGAGCCACATGGAGACCCACGCCAGCCCTGAGATGCTTACAAAGCTACTGGATCCACAAGACTTACCACCCACTGGCCTGTGATCTTCTTGAATTTTGCACCATTGCATGTGTTGTGTGAGTCTGAAGAGGACTTTATAGATTGGTAGAGGACATATGGGCTAATATCGGACTTCTGGACTTGATCTGGACTGGGATGTTTTCTCAATATTCAATTGCTCTGGTATATAAAGTTCTTTCTTATACACATATGAGTGTCTATAAATTTGTTTCTCTAGCCTACCTGGACTAACACATATGCCAAGAAAACTGTTTTTAAAAAAATCAAAGCAAAGCGACAGTCTCAGAAACCCACAGGAACAGTTCTACTGCCCTACAGGGTCACTGTGAGCCAGAATCCACTCAGTGGCAGTGAGTGTTGTTGTTGTTGTTGTTGTTGTTGTTGTTGTTGTTTGAGAGTCTCTGTGGAAGAAAGGACTGGTGACGAACGTCCTGCTTCCATAGAGACTAAACCAAATCACAAACTCACTGCCATCAAGTCAATTCTGACTCACAGCTGGCTGGGGCAGAACTGAAAACAGAACCCGTGTGTCTAGATTCCTCAGCTCTTCCCATGATGCTGGGCTGCTTTCTTTCTTTCTTTTTAAAAATCATTTTATTGGGGGTTTTTTACAGGTCTTAAAATAATCAATACAGCAATTGTATTGATTGCATTTGTGCATATGTTGCCATCATCAATTTCAAAGCATTTTCTTTCTATCTGAGCCCTTGGTATTAGCTCCTCTTGTTTCCCTCCCCTCCACCCTCATGAACCCTTGATAAATTATAAATTATTATTATTTTCATATCTTACACCATCTATTGTCTCCCTTCACCCACATTTCTGTTGGTCATCCCTCTTGTAGGGGGGGGGGATGTTAATATATAGATCATTGGGATCAGCTCAACTTTTCTACCCCCATCTTCCCCCTACTCTCATGGTATCGATATTCCCATTATTGTTCCTGGGGGGGATTTATCTGTCCTAGATTCTGTGTGTCCAAAGCTCTTATCTGTACCAATGTAGATGCTCTGGTTTAGCCAGATTTGTTAGGTAGAACTGGGGTCATGATAGTAGCGGGGGTGGGGGTGGGTGATGAGCATTAAAGAACTAGAGGAATGTTGTATGTTTCATCGGTGCTATACTGTACGCTGGCTGACTCATCCATCCTTGTGACCCTTCTGTGAGGGGATGTCCAATTGTCTACAGATGGCCTTTGGGTCTCCACTCTGACCCCCTCATTCACATTGATACGATTGTTTATTTGGGTAGTCTAGCGCCTGATGCCTGATCTCTTTGACATCTTGTAATCACACAGGTTGGTGAGCTTCTTCCAAGTGGGTTTTGTTGCTTCCCTGCTAGATGGCTGCTTATTTAACTTCAAGCCTTAAGACCCCAGATGCTATATCTTCTAATAGCCGGGCACCATTGGCTTTCTTCACCACATTTGCTTGCTTATGCACCCATTTTTGTCTTCAGTGATCTTGCCGGGAAGGTGAGCATCACAGAATGCTAGGTTATTACAACAAAGAGTTCTTGCATTGAGCGAGGACTTGAGTAGAAGCCCAATATCCATCTGCTACCTTAATACTTAATGTACAAATATATGTACACAGGCCTATATCTCTATAGATCTATGTTAATATATGTACTGCTTTGTAACATTGTTTGCTTCGGCATACTTCCTGCTCCACCTACCTGGGCCCATCTTTCCACTCACTCACTCACTCACTCACTCACTCACTGCCATCGAGTCGATGTTTAGACATCGCAACCCTATAGGACGGGGTAGAACTGTCCCTGTGAGCGTCTATGACTGTACCTCTTCCAGAAGTAGAAAGCCCCAAGGAGCAGCTTGCGGTTTTGAACTGCTGGCCTTGTGGTGAACAGCCCAACATGGAATTTCAACAGTGTTCCTGGGCCCATCTGTCCGCTGACCCCTAAAGACACTCTGGATTTTATCATCAGAGGGTGGTGCCACTATCCATACCTAGAATGGCCATGCCATTCTTTCCAGGTTACCAAAGTGGTCTACTGGCCCCAGTCATTTCTTCAAAGCTGGCCCCACTTCCCACATAGGCGTTACTAACCACCTCCAACACAGCCCGCCTCTCCCTGCTCTGGGCTCCCAGGCACTTGCAGTCCTGGTTTAGCATGGAGTTATTCTGCAATAACCCAGGACTGAACTCCCAGAGGGCGGAGTGCACGGCAGACGAGACAGAATGCCTCCAAGCGCACCTTGTTGGCAAACACCTTCTGAGGCTCTTTTCCTTTGACGGGGGCAAGGAAGGAATGAGAATTGCATTCTGGTTGCTCTCTTGCTCTTTCCTTTCAAGAGAATGGCCTTGAGGTTGACGTCCCCTGCACTCAAGTGCCACTGGACTTGATGCCTGGAGTACCAACTTTCCCAGAGCTCAGCATGACAGATGCAGAGCTAGGATGCATGTCTCCTTTTGTGTGCTGTCTTTCAGCAAATGTCAATGGCTTTTCAGAGTACTAGACTATCCCGGGCAATTGCAGCACCTGCACGTTGGTACTGCTAGAAACCACTCCGTCCCCAGAATAAGCTGCCCCCCTCCCTTAATGCCCAGGGAATAAGGGGAATACAAAATGACAGCTCTTGTCATTGGCCTTCTTAGCACTTGGCTCAGCTGACATCCTGAAGTGGAGAAGAGCCAAAGTGTCTTAGCCTGGAGTTCAGCTTTGAGATTTCTCATTAAGAAAACTCGCCAATTTCTAGCTGCTTTTTTCCCCCCAGGGCTTTAGTGCGCTGTTGATTTTTTTTGAATGCGGGTAAGAAATCAAGTGTACATGACTTCTAGCGAATGGGTGAAATGGAAGGCTCGCATTCACAGAAATAAAGAATGGTGCTGTCGCTTTGGCCAGTCCTCAAACAGTTAAACAGCAAGCTACAAGGTGATCCTAACAGTCCACTCAAGAGGAATGCAAGTGTCAGTCCACACCCGAAAACTGTGCATGTGAATCTAGACAGGAGCGTTAGCTGCATTAAATGAAGGATGGAAATATCCGTTCCTTGGTGAATGAATATGTATATGCCTTGGCTTTCAAATGGAGTGAAGTACAGATATATGTCCCAAGGCAACGGATCGCAGAGACACCGCGGTAAGTGAGAGAAGGCAGTCTTTCCAGTACTCCTCACTTAGCAACATGGTTCGATTCCAAAGACCAGGTTGTTAGGCCAAAATCAGCCTTAGGTGAAAGTGGAGGATGACCACATCAGATCACAAAATGGCGAATGGATACACTATTACACAACGGCCAAATGCATCCCTATATCACTGCCAGATATATCATAACATAACTGCCAAACACGACCTTACATAACTGCCAAACCACAGAGGATCATGACCCTGCCAAGTTCACACATATAACCTTAACCATCACAGCCAATGTTATTATTACTCTAATCTAGCACCTCAGCACTCATCACAGCCATGTCTATGCCGTGAGTGTGAAAAACAGATAGTAGATCTTTTATTTTGGTTGGAAAGGATAAATATTGGATAACAAAATAGTCAATAAGTATATTTCATAATTCCATTTATATATAATAGGCAAATCTGTTAAGAAAAAAAAGGACGATTCATGGTTGCTTAGGAGTAGGGTGGGGATAGGAACAATGGGTTCCTTTTGGGGTAGATAAAAATGTTCTTAAATGCAGGATGGTGGTTGGTTGCACAGCTCTGTGAAGATAATAAAAACTATTAAATTTTAAGTATGTGAATTACACTTTAAACTTTTTAAAAAATTTTGAGGATTCCAATTTCCCCCTAAAATGTCATCCAAAAACAAAAAGCAAACAAATAGTAAGCAATTAAAAATAAAACATTGTTGTCAAGTCAATCACCATGGATGGCAAGCCCACGTGTTTCAGAACAGAACTGCATTCCTTACACTGTATAACAACAGCTGTGATCTCTCATAAGCGAACCACCAGGGCTTTTTTCCTGAAGTTCCTTAGTGGGGATTTGAACCAACAACCTTTTGGTTGGTAGCTACGTGCTTAACCATTTGCACAACGCTGTAAGCCTTACACTTCTTCCTCGTGGCATAATCTTCACAACTTTAACATCTCTAAGTCTTAGTTTCCTCACCTGTGAAACAGGACTAGCTTATTACAAGAATTAAATTAAATAATGCACAGAGGTTTAAATGGACAGGAAGTGCTCAAAAACTCTTTTTTACCAATATTTCCTAACTCCAGGAGGAAGGGTGAGAAATCTAGGAGCCTCCCGCCACGAACTCGGATGAATGCTATCTAAAAATCAAAATAGCAGAAATAGCATCAGTAGAAAGAAAAATCTCAGAAAAGGAAATTTTTCTAGAACCTCTCTTCTTCCCTTTGTACGTCAGCCCAGGCCTCCCCTCTCCCAGCTTCCACGCCCACCACTCAGTGGCAAAGGGGGCTTGAACGTTCTTTTTACCCCTCTCTCTGCATAATTCCCACAGAGTGAGCTGCCCTTGCAACTGAAGCAGCAACCTTCCAGAACTTCTGGAGGTTTGGAAGAGCAGACCCAGAGGAGCCAAGTGCGCTTAAATAAAGCAATAGGTGGAAGAATGCTTACCTGCCAGGCACACCTCACACATCGTCACAGACTCGGAAAAATCCCATTCGGAAGGGCACTGAAGCTATTACTATCCGGAGCAGCCAGCCAGTGAGAAATTATGCTCTGGGTTTCATACAGCCAGCTTCCATGACTACTGAGAAATATCACCATATAATTCAACCCACTCAAGTCTCTCCCTGAAGACTTTCAGGCCGTCCCAGTCCCCGGCGATTACGCCTGCCATTGAATTCCTGTGGGAGGGATGCGATAACATATGAAATCACCCAGGACTGAGGCCAGCCCATTATAGGTGCTCAAAAGCTGTCTCCCAGCCATCCGCCAGCGCTTATTCCTGGCACCGGTCCTCTGGCTCCCAGCAGGCCCCATCCGCCCTGTCTGCTACTTGATTTTCTCCTAAACCGTGTGCCTTCTCCCCAGTTCATCTGGAAGCCCAGGGAGGATGGGAAGCCTAGGGCTTCATTTCCCAGTGTCCAGAATTGGACCTCAAGCTCCTCCGTCTTACGGCGCTCAGTAAACATGCTTTCATAATGTCCATGGCCTCCATCCCCTTTTCATTTATTACAATTATTATTATTTATGTATTCTTTGCAGGGAAAGACCTTTGAGTCCCAAAGGTGTTTTGGGATTGCTGTTAAGCCGACTCATGTGGTACCGAGCAGCCTACGTTCCATAGAATTCTCAAGACTGTGATCTTTGAGCAGCAGGCAGGCAGGCCTTTCTTCCGGACCACCCTGGTTGGTACTTGACAGGTCGCCAGAAGTTTGCTGGTTCAAACCCATGCTGCCATGAAGAGTACAGTGAAGAAGATGTATTGGGTGAAAATGTAATAGCTTATCATGTTGATCTCCCTTTTGACGACCTAAAAGCTGTTTCTCTTTAAAAACGAAAATATAGTGAAGGGGAAATGCACATGAATTAAGCCTCTGGTGAATCCCCTCTGACCGCAGACCACGGATTGGAATAGCCTTGTTATCTACTGTGCAGAGGGCAGATGCCGTTTCGTTATAATTTAACATCCTTTCATTTGATCTCCCTTTTGACACACTTTAAACTTGCCCTAGTTTTTACTATTCTCTGCTTTCTTTTCCGTTGAGGTATTTCTCTTTTTGACTTGGTTATTGTTGCATGTTTTTGTTTGGTTTTTTCCCCCTAAGGTTTTTCTCTATGTGAAATCCAGGATAGGTAAATCTGCAGACAGTTACAGAATTAATAGTTCTTGGGGATGTGATGGGGAGGCTGGTTGGAGGGGGGGGGGCCTAATAATGACCAGCACAAGAACGAAGACAATGTTCTAAAATTGTGACGATGCTTGTACAACTCGCCTTAATATGATTGACCTATTGAATTGTATGATTTGTGAATGAGATGCCAACAAAACAGCTTTAAAATAAATAAAAAGCAAACGAAAAACAGAAATACCACCAAGAAAAGTCCTACGGAGCAGTTGTATTCTGGAACACACGGGCAGGACCACTATGTTGGAATCAACATGATAAACATGGTTTGGTTTCATTTTGTCTTCCACTGTGTGAGGGAAGAGTATTTTGTTAAAAGTATGCAGTTGGAAGTCCTCCTTCGCCACTTTGCCATGCAAACAAAGCTGCATGAAATGATAGGTGAACTGATTTGTTGAAACAGCAGAAGTAGAAGAAAAGTGTGCTTAAGGATGGGCAAAATGTGTTCCAGGAAAGTTCATCACTAACCTCCTTGCAGTTATCACTTCCCCCCAATAGCTTCCATCCAGTTGCTATGATGAACCTGGGCTGCTCTCTATGGAACCAGGTAAGGAGCATGTGTTAGGCGGGGTGCTCTAAAGAAATAAAGAAATGACACTTGTGATTAGATATCTATAAAAGGATAGATTTATACAGAGGGAAGGAATATAATAGTTCTTTAGTCCACACATCAGTACAGAGGGCTCAGTTCAACTCACTTTCATGGAACAGTTAATATAATGGAAGTCCTTCAACTCACATGGGCTGCCATGTCCAAGGTCAAGGAAGCAGACAGCGAAGTCTTCTCTCGTGCAAAGCAGGCAGTCTGCTCATAGGCAGCAGACAGCAGGGTAGGTTAGCAACAGTCGGTAGCTTGGTAGCTTAGCAAAGGAGGCCCTGATGGGATCCCAAACTCCAGCACAGCGACAATCCACAAGCAATGTTAGCACCAGCAGCATAACGAAGCAGGTCTCAAAGGAGCCTCAAGTTCTAGCGGGGTGACCCACATGTTGGCTTGGCCCACAGGTAGTTTATCATACAGGTTGAGGCAGCAAACTAGCAAAAGCAGCAGCACACTGGTCCGATCACCAGGGAACATGAGAGAGATGGGATGCTAGCTGTTTTTATTTCAGTCACCCTCCAATCAAGCTGTGACCTGCTTAAACACCATCCACACATTCCCACTGGCCTAGTTGGCACAATAAACCTAACCATCACAGAGCATTATATGATACGACTGAAAGATAGGTTATTGAAGCTGAAAGAAATGAGTGTGCACCTCTGCCCAACCTTGTTCTGGTGGAACATGTTACACCATATTTCTTGGGCCCAGTTTCCTTGCCTGGCCCTTGTCAGAGAACCAAAATCCACATCTTGGTCTCAGAGGAGGGTAATAAGCACAGTGCTCAATACATGGCAATAATAAGTCCTACAGTGTTGCATGGGTGCTATTTTCTGAGACACTGGCATCGACTTCCTCCCTGTCTCACCACCTCCCACCCCACCCCCATCTGTCCTTGGTCACTTGGAGTCATCTTGGACAAGTTACAGCTTCCCCAAATACTAAGTGGATGCCTGCCCCTCCCCTGAGAAGAATGTATCTCAAAGGATGGCACTGAATCTGCAGCTTCGGGAGAAGGATATATCTGATCAGAGCACACAGGAACAGATGATGGGGGAGGAGGAGAGACTGGAGCA
>NW_022103899.1:46562972-46563991 GCF_000313985.2 Echinops telfairi | reverse complement strand
GGGTGTGTCAGTCTGGGTAGACTAGAGAAATAAATCCATGGACCCACATATGTGTAGAAGAAGAACATTGAGAAAACATCCCAGCCCGGTCCAGATCAAGTCCATAAGTCCGATATTAGCCAGTCTTTCTGATATCAATCGGTAAAGTCCTCTTCAGACTCTTGAAACACATGCAATGACACCAAAAGCAAAAGATCAAGGGCCAGTGGGTAGAAAGTCTTTGGATCCAGTGTCATTAAAAACATCTCAGCACTGGCAGGGGTCTCTCGGTGGCTTCTCCGGCTTCTGAGGTCTGGTTGCGTGCATGTGGCTTGTCTTCTGCAATGTCTTCCAGGGAGTAGCAGAGAGAGAGAGGTGTCTTCATCTCCAAGGAGGAAGTACCAGATTTCCCAGAATTCTCAGAAGGCCATGCCCACACAGAAGTCTCATTGGCTATCTCCAGATTGACAGCCTAGACTCCACCCCTACACTCTTAATCTTTAAATTGACACCAGATTAGGTGACTGCCACAGAGGGTCAGAGAAAAAGAGGAAAATCCACAAGGAAATGGATTGACACCGTGGCTACAACAACGGCTCAAACAAAGCAATGCTTGTGAAGGTGGCACAGGACTGGGCAGTGTTTGGTTCGGTGGCACACAGTATGGCTTGGAATCTGAGCTAACCTGAGGATAGCTGACAACGACCACTTAGTGCCAGTACCAAAGGCCACTAACTCGTCATCACGTCTCCCATGTCCTCTTCTTGCTGGACACAGTTAGGCCATCGTTAAAGTCCAGGCTGCCTGTGAGACTCAAGTACAGAAATGACCATGTGCACTATCTAGACCAGAACCATGAAAACTTCTAGCAACCACTTCTCCATGTTCACTTTGTTTCCTACCTCTGGACGTTGACATTTAGGGCTGCTTTGGAAGTCTCAAGGAGCCCTGGTGGCCTAGCGGTTACATATTTGGGCTGCTAAAGATAAGATCAACAGTTCAAAACCACCAGCTGCTCCTTGGGAGACAGGCAGGGCTTT
>NW_022103899.1:46558986-46560814 GCF_000313985.2 Echinops telfairi | reverse complement strand
GAACATGACTTTATTAGGCAAGCATTTGTGGTCAATTATGCCACGAAGAAATAATGAAACACATTTAGAGAAAATAATAATAGTAATTGTTTTTTAATGGGAAAAATCATCATTTTAAGACTGGGCTGACATTTCTGAGATGGGGTGCTAAGACCAAGTGTCCACTTTGGACTGGTCTGCATATTGCTTCCCTGACACACCGTGCACCCGCATACACCCGGCTGTGTGCCCTCAAAGAACAGCGGATGGCCAGAGGAGCAGGTGAGCTATTGAGAGCCGCAGGCCAGAGAGGAGGACCCAGATGTTGGGCTGTGCAGGTTTCTCAGGCGCTGCCCCACCAGCCCCCGGGAACATTAAGACAACTCAATTGAATGTTAATTTCAGTATTGACTCAGTGGAGGTCTCAAACCAAAACTCACGGCCATGCAGTCAACTCTACAGAGAAGGAGTTTTAGAGACCCTGGATGACACCCTGGGGTAAGGGTTGGGCTGCTGACTTCAAGGTCAGTGGTTCAAACCCATCAGCCACTCATAGGGAGAAAGTTGAGGCCCCCTGTTCTCATAAAGATTTTCACACCTCAGAAACCCTCCAGGTAGCTGTGCAACAGAAGAGACTCAATGGCAATGTGCTGGCTTTGGATTTGGGTTGAGTGGTGCAAATGGTTTAACACCCTGTTACTGATCAAAAGGTTGTTGATTCGAATTCATCCTGAGGCACAGCAGAAGAAAGGTCTGGTGCTCTGCTGTCAAAATGTCAAATGATCATGATCACCGGCATTGACAACCCTGTTGAGCACCTCAGTGATGTTTACACACCTCAGAGGTGCTATTGCCCAATGGGTCTGCCCTTTAATAATCACTTCTTCTGAGTGATACTCTCTTTTGAGGTAACTCCAGGGAGCAAACAGGCAAACCAGGTGCGGCAGTTACATAATCGTTTGCCAACTTGAGCGAAGGGGTGGAGTCTAGGCTCTCAATCAGGTCATAGCCAATGAGGCTTCTGTGTGGGCATGGCCTTCTCCTGAGGATTCTGGACACTCCTGTATTCCTCCCTAGAAGTGGGACACGCTCTCAACTTGACATTCCTGTGGACAAGCCACATGGAGCTATGCTGATGGAGCCAGAGCCCTGGGGCTGGAAGAGCCAAGTGGAGACCCACACCAGTGCTGAGATGCCTCTACCAGCACTGGATCCACAAGACTTCCCTCCCAGTGCCCGGTGATCTTCCTGCACTCGGCATCATTGCATGTGATGTGTGAATCTGAAGAGGAATGTATGGGCTTGTGTTGGACATATGGGCTAATATCGTATTTATGGACTTGAGCTGGACTAGGCTGGGATGTGTTCTCAATACGCAATTGCTCTTTTTATATAAAGCTCTTTCCTATACACACATGAGAGTCTACGAATATTTCTCTAGCCCACCCAGACCAACACACCAGGCACACACCTTCATTCAACCCCTGCCTCCTTTCTCCCACCTGGAAAGACATCTTCTTTCAGTTAAGAATCGCTAATGTCTCCTCACAACCAACCCCTCCAACACAACCAGGTATGAGACCACAGCCTATGTTCCTAATGGCTCCCTTTGGGAAAGGAGGGCTGATAGGGCCAAGAGTAGCCACGCTGAGGCTAGGGAACTCTTTCCAACAGAGGTGACTGCTCAACTAATATACACACCAGGAGAACACCAGAGCAAGTCAACACTGAACTGAACAAACGAGAAAGCCAACTCCCTGGGGTACATCTATTGTTTTCAGCCTACTCCGGCTCGGCAGCCTTCTCGCTGGACTTCACATGTGTGCACGTGCATGTGCACACAAGTGCA
>NW_022103899.1:46556258-46557637 GCF_000313985.2 Echinops telfairi | reverse complement strand
CTGCCTTCCCAGCCTGGGTCCCCCTCCTGGCTTCCTCTCATCTGTCAGGAACGCCGCCCGTCTCTCAAGCAAGACATCCATCAATGCTGGCCCATCCCTGGCCTTCAACCTTTCTATGCAATCTGGGACCAAGCTCTGTCATCCCCACTCAATGCCTCTCTGGTTCACCCTGCCTCTGTCACCAGGCAGATCTTGTGAAGCCTGAAGAGATGCAAGACAATGCTGTCGTTAGTGAGGATCAGCGGGGCCAGGATGACCAGTGAATCTCCCCAGGGCACAAGGGAGCTTCACACAGTTTGTGGGAAGCTGGAGTTGAAAATTCGTGGCAGTCTTCCTCGACCTTTGTGAAGCCCCTTGACTCTTCCATCATGTCAAAACCCACCTCCCACTCCCACGCCACCTGACCTGCTCAAGCCCCGTAACCATCAAATCCACTTTTGTGAGTTGGTGTAAGGCACTGCACCTCTGTCTTCCTTTCCTTGATCTGTAAGATGAGATGGGGAACGGCATCCACTCCCTTGGGTGATTGTGAGGCTGAAATGAGTGAACCCGTTAAATGCCTCGACTATCAGATGCAGAACTCGGATGATCACCAGCACAGGCTTAATAATGATCGTCACCAGACGCCAAACTCCAAACCAAACTCACTGCCGTGGCATTGATTCTGACTCCTGATAGATAGCATTACTGAGCACCTACTGTGTACCAGCTCGGCATGTATTATCTCAGGGACTCATCAGCTTATGGAAAGGCACTATTATGATCCCCACTTTACAGATGTGGAATCTGGAGTGATGGGGCATGATAGATGTTAAATTATCGAATTACAGAAACGATTATAATGATTCGACAGAATCATGTGACATCATAGAGCATGTCATTTGTTGTTGTACCAAGATGCCCCATAGTTGGTTCCGACTCATAGAGACCCTGTGCCCAACAGAACAAACACTGCCCTGTCCTGCGCCACCTTGGCAATCCTTGCTAGGTTGGAGCTGGGCCACGTCGCATTATGAAATATTAGCTCTTCATGAGGATGGGAAGATGACTGGCAAGGAAGAGAGTCTTTCTCCAGAGTGTTGAGTGATACTTGAGAGTTTGTCTGGCATGTAAAATAAGGTATTTCATTCTAAGTAGAGGAAATACCATCTAAAGAGGCCCAAGGCAGGAAGTCGTTCAGTTCAAATAGAAAACGGTAAGCAGATAAGTCCAACTGAAACATACAAGGGAGCTTCAAACAGTTTTTTTGGGGGGGGCGGGGGGGGAACTTTTATCCCCCACAAAGTGTAGTAGAGTACAGTGCAAGCACATACAGGTGTGGGACTGAATCACAGATGCAGGAAGGAATCCTGCCTACGGGGCCTGCCGGGACGGGGCAT
>NW_022103899.1:46552712-46555548 GCF_000313985.2 Echinops telfairi | reverse complement strand
CAAGCCACCATTGAGCCCCATATCAGAAAGGTCCCCCCACTTCCTGACTCTCTTCTATAACGCCTCCTCCAACCTGACCTGAGGTCCCAGAGACTCTGCCTGGCCTCTGACACTTGGCTGGAATTCTAGGGACAAGGTCCGCCCAGGAGAAAATGCTCCCCCTGGCTCAGCCATGCACCCCGTGCCCGGAAACAACTGCAGGTCAGCCCATAGGGGCCTGAAAGCACAAGCAGAAAAGATGGTCCACATGGTTTCCTTCACTCCCCTCTCTGTTGTCGCTTCATGAGACCAATGCTTCTACTCCTGGATGCCACGGAGCAATGGGTCCCTTTGGCCAAAGACTAGGTGAAGATCGTAAAGTAGAAGACAAGGGAAAAGACAAAACATTGTCCTTCTTGCTTTAATTAGAGCAGGGTTGCTCAACCTCAGCACTACTAACATTTAGAATGTGATCATTCACTTTCTAGGGGCAGCCTGTGCCTTGGAAGGAGCCCTGGTGGCACTGTTGGGTAAGTGCTGTCAACTTCAAGGTCAGTGGTTCAAACCCACGAGCCTCACCACAGGAGAAAGGGGAGGCAGCTGCCCCCATAAAGATGTATAGGCTCAGAAATCCTACAGAGGCCACGATGTGCCACAATCAACTCCAAAGCACTAGTTTTATAGAAAATGTGTGTGTGTGTGTGTGTCCAGATGACAAGTTCTCCACCTTCCTATGTGGCGACCCTTTCATTCAGTTCCTCGTGTGGTGGGGACCCCCCAGCCATAACATTATTTTCGTTGCTACTTCATCACTGTCATTTGGCTACTGTTATGAATAGGGCAACCCCTGTGAAAGGGTCGTTTGACCCCCCAAAGGGATTGTGAGCCACAGGTTGAGAACCGCTGGTCTCGATAGATAGATAGACAGACAAAGCTCACTGCCATTGATTTGATTGTGACCCTATAGGACAGGGTAGAACTGCTCTCATGAATTTCTGAGTCTGTAACTCTTTACAAGCGTGGAAAGCTTCATCTTTCTCCTGCAGAGTGGTTCCGAACTGCTGACCTAGCAGTTAGCAACACACTGTGCCACCAGGGCTTTGTGTGTGTGTGTGTGTTTCTACCCTCACAGGATACACTTCTATCCTATAATGCACAGGATATATATAGATGTACAGACATGTATACACTGTAAATTGTTTAACAGCACCCCTGGCTTCCATTTTTGACATGCCAGTAGCAAGCCCCACCCCCACCCCCACCCTATGTCCCCTGATTGAGAACTGCTGTATTATGGTAAAGGTTCCCTGGTGGTGTAGTGCATTATGATTGAGACTGCTTACTGCAAGTTCAGCAGTTCAAACCCACCAGCTGCTCCATGGGAGAGAGATGAGGCTCTCTATTCCCGTCAAGGTTTACAGTCTCAGAAACCCACAGGGGCAGTTCTACCCTGTCCTGTAGGGTTGCTGTGAGTTGGCATTGGCTCGATGGCAGGGGGTGTGTTTATTTGGGATTTGGGCCTCTGTAACCGTGAGGGAATATATGTTTGCTGTTCTAAGCAACCAAAGTTGTGGCCACTTGTTTTACAGTACGTCCAAGAATCTAATAGAAGGGCAAAGAGCATCGCCCAGCTCATGGGAGCCTTGCCTGACACAGGTAGCTAAAGTCACAAATGCCTCAAGGTCCCACTGTGCTGCTAGCATATCTTTGCGACTGGTTCGGTTCAAATAAAATGTCGCTGGTGGTTGTCATGCGTGCAGACGTGCAGGGGTGAGTGGGAACTGATCAGAACTGGCGGGGAGCAAGGAAACAATCCACACAGCACTGAAAGACAAATGTATGACAGCACTTACCTCGAAGAAGAATGAGACAACCCGGAACCTTCCTGGCAGAGGTTGAGGTCGGTCCCCATGATGCACCCCAAACATTTGCTTGCTTCCCATCTTCCTCCTCCCAGATTTTATTCAAAAAACTAGAAGGCAGATAGAACAAGGGTACTCTTTTTCCACATCAGTCTCTTATTTGGTAAGAAAGGGTCCAAAACTTTGAGGGAAAAGATGGCTCTAAAATGTCCGGTGTCTGGTTCATAACAAAATTACCAGCACTTGTGCCACGAAGTTCAGGTCCTCTGTGGCATGGCAGTCAAGCCTCAGCTGAGCCCTGCAGAGCCGGCAGCTTCGGGGTTGCAGGACAAAGATGTGGCCTCCCGCTCCCATAAAGACCAGAGCCCCAGAAGCCCTGCACAGTCGCTGTGGGTCAGCGCCTACTCGGTGGCAGGCGGTTTGGTTATTTGTGCCACTCGATGAATGCTGCTCTCCCCCGAGGCTTTCTCTTGAGATGGATCCGCGAATCTCAGCAAGGCCAGCACTTCATTCAATATCTCTTGGCCCTTCTTTTGGGATAGTGCTTTAGGGCCGGTTTATGAACCAATCGCATGTGAAGAGCCAAGGCGGCAGGCTGAAACCAAGGCCGAGGCATGGAAACTGTAAGACAAAACAGAGCAGCAGTGCCCAGACGATGGGGCTGTGAGGCAAAGCATCGGCAGGCTTCCTGCTCCTCAGAAGCAGCTGCCAAGGGGCCATGTGACTGAGAGGCTGAGGACAAGAGAGAGAGAGAGAGACTGAGACTTGACTGCTGAGAGAGGCTGCTGTGGACTAATGACTATATCCTTACTGTTGACTAATCCTGGCTTGTATAGAGCCCTGGTGGTGTAGTGGTTACTTGTTGGCCTGTGATTTGCCTGGTTGGCAGTTCAAAACCACCAGCAGCTCTGCAGGAGAAAGATGGAGCCTTCTACTCCTGTAAACAGTGACAGTCTCAGAAACCCACGGGGGGTTGCTGTGAGTCAGCATCGACT
>NW_022103899.1:46549872-46552588 GCF_000313985.2 Echinops telfairi | reverse complement strand
AATACTGGGGGAAGATGGCTGTGTGTGAACAGGATAAAGAAGGTTGGAGGGCGGGGGCATGTCTGACTTCTGCCCTTGGAAATCGGGAAGCCAGATACCACAGTTAGTCTTAAAAAACAAAACAAAAATCATTCTCCTTGTTGCTGTTCAGTTTCTCATGGATGGCCGGCGCACCCTCGCAGACTCAGCTTTGTACATTTCCGATTGTAGGGACACTGGGTTTTGTCTACCTTGGTTTGAGGGAAGGCTTCATTCAAGGTACCCGTGGTCATCTGGTCAACTGGAATGATGGTCCTCATCTTCTCCAGCTGCTTCTTGGACCCCCCCCCCCATGCTGCTCGTTGAAAGAGACAGAAACACTACACAAGTCTTGACATCTTCTTTTTCGTCAACATCCACCAAGGCAGTAATTTATCCTCTGGCACAGGGATCTTCATGGCCTTAAACTTCTTGAAGTTGTCCACTAGATGGCCTTGGCTGCCCTGGCCTGGGAGGAAGCACAGTTGAGAGTGGGGGGCACTTCAGGGAGAGCTGCTAACCTTGAGGTGAGATCTCTTTCCAGGACTTCAGTGAATTGGCAACTGCCTTTTGGTTGCGAGGTATGATCTCCCCAAAGTGCTATCCAGTCGATGGCTTTTACAGAGCATTTCTGTCCAACCATCTTGGGATCCTTCACCGACCAGAGTGGCCCACAGCTCCCGCGGCAGGGAGCTGCAGGTGGTCTTTATATATTCATCATAGGCCAGCGATTCTCGTCTTCCTGGATATAGGGGCAATTTCGTCTTCCTGGATATCACAAACCATTTTCCCTTGACTGTTAACCAAACGGTTGGCAGTTCAAATTGTCCCAACAGCGCCTCAAAAGAAAGGCTAGTCAACACGCTTCTATAAAGATGACAGCCCAGATTATCAAGCCTCTGTGGGAATCAGTTCTACTCTGTCACACGGGGTTGTCACGAGTCAAAATCAACTCAACTGCCACAAGTTTGTTTGTTTGTTTGTTTGTTTTTCTTTGGGAGGATGAAATGTAGGGGGGCTGAATATGTCTGGAGTTGTTTTTGATGGTAATGGTAGACAGGGGGTGCCACAGACATCTACTAAGTAGAGGCCAAGCAGGCTGCTCAACAGGCTACAAAGGCACAAGCAGCCCCATAAGAGAGAAGGTGCCAGCCTACAGTGCCAACCGTGCCAATGTAAGAAACACTGCACGAGACTGAGCTCCAAGGGACGTCAGAACATGGAGGTTCAATGCCACCAACGTTAACTGAAATAATATCCTGAGGCTCTTGATAGTCATTCTCACCGTTAACAGCATCTTGGACAAAAGCAATACCATTAGAAGAGAGAATGTGGTCTCCCAAAGGGAGATTTTTGAAGAGACACCACCCATTTGGATCTCTCTACTCACTCGGTGGGCTCCCCAGACAGTCACATTTGCCCGGGGATGCCTCTCTCTGAGAAGCTCCAGTTACATCATGTCCCAGCCCAGTGGTTTTCAACTTCCTCTCTTTTTGGAGTTGTAAAGCCTTTTCTGGAAATGACATTGTGTTTCTGTAGAAACTGACAGAGAAATCAAAACACGCCAAATTGCCAAGGTGTCCTCCTTACAGAAAGAGTAGACAGGAGGGACTGAAGCCATCTTTGTGCAGGGCTGACCTTGACCCTTCGGGATGGGAGTCATTCAAACTATAACTGGGGAAGAGCTGCCTCCTCAGCGTAGAATTAACTTGAATGACGTGGACGGAGTGAAACGTGTAGCACCGTCCTTTCCTCACACGGCATGACTCAAAATGATGACAGCTACAGATACCCATTAGTACTGAGCATGTGGAATCGACAGAGTGTGGATCTAGGAAAACTGGAAGGTGTCAAAAGTTAAATGGAGCACATAAAGATCAAGACCCTAGGCATAAATGAGATGAAATGACCTGGTGTTGGCCATTTGAAATCAGAGTCATATGAACAATTAGGACAGGAATGACAAGCTGTAAAGGAGTCGGTGTCGCAATCATCAAAATGGACACCTCAAAACCTATTCTGCAGTGCAATGCTACTAGGAATAGGATAAGATCCACAGACCTATCAGGAAGCGCGGAGGATGGGAAGCACTAGGTTGCTGTTCAAATCCATCAGTCTGCCTGACAGAGAAAGAGGAGGCAGTCTGCTTCTCTGAAAACATCCAGCCTCTGAAAGCCTCCATGAGTTGCTCTGGTCAGAATCAACTCTATTGCAGCAAGTGTGCATTTCGTTCTAAGGCAGCCTGGCTAATATGAATATTATTCAAGTTTATGCACCAATCACTCATGCTTAAGATGAAGAACATGAAGATTTTTGCCGGCTCCTGCGTTCTGAAATGTATCAAGCATGTAAAAAACACACGGATGATGACGGGTGATTAGAAGGCCAAAGTTGGAAATAGAAGCATCAGCAATTGCAAACTATGAACGTGGGGTAGACATGATGTCAGAGATGGCAGGACAGCGTGTTGCAAGACTAACCACTCATTCGTTACAGATACATTTCTCGACAACAGAAAGGATGACTGCATGTGGGCCTCGCTGGATGGAAGACAGAGGAATCCAATGGACTCCATCTGTGTGAAGAGACGCCGGGGCAGCTCAGTGTCGTCAGGGAGAACAAGGCCAGCGGGCACCTGCCAAGCAGACGATCCGTTGTTCATGTGCGAGTTCCAGCCGAAGGTGAAGAAAATTGAATT
>NW_022103899.1:46537937-46549083 GCF_000313985.2 Echinops telfairi | reverse complement strand
TGACACTGATAGAGTGCCCGGTACATGTAAAATACATAATAAATCTTTGTTGAATTAAAATAATGTGTTTACTTATAAAAAACACCACACTTTCTGGTCAGAGAGCTGCTGGTGGAACCCCTGACCCTTAGCCAGTGCTGGGTCTGGAGATGGCGTCATCCTTATGACTCCATTTTCAGCCAAACAAAAGACGGTTCTATCAGGGGAACAATCACACTATGGAGGTACACACCTCAAAATAGCCAACCGTTTGAGAATGCGCTAGAAGAGCAGCATTACCCAAGGGCAAGGTCCAGAAGGGCTAGGGAGCCAGGAGGAGTGGCCGCAGGAACCACAAGAAGGGCCTGGGATAACTGATGTCATATTGCGGGGACTGCAGTCGACAACATGGAACAAGAGATGCATAAGTTGTGTGACTGTAACCCTTCATATAATCCACATGGAACGTGAAGAAGAAGAAGGCATAGGCAAGAGATGATAGAATGCGGTGGTAGGAGTCAAGTGGGGCCCAGGGACAGCAGGCCGGCGGAAAGGGCTTGCTGGCAGCTCTGGCCAACAAGGAGCTGATTGCTGTCTTGGTTGGGAGCTATCTGGACTGGCAGCCTCCTGAGTCTCCCAAGTCGTTCCCGTTACTTCCAAGCCGATTCTGATTCTGAGTTGTACCTCCCCCAATTAACTGTTTAACAACAAAAGTGGTTTAAGTTGTAAAAATGAAATACAATGAAGATGGATATCGAAACTTCTGAAAATGCAAAATTAATTTAATAAAACAAGGAACAGTTTCCTTAACACTCACAAGGGGACATCAAGGAATATCAACACTCTGCTCAACTCTCTTTCTCATTGCTCTCACCCTGCTTTGCAAACGCAGAATGAATGTCTACCAGCCTGCTGTCAAACAAGTTACCACAATTTTGTTGAAATTTTATTTGACTAGTTATAAGAAAAGTTGAGTATGTCTTAATACTAGTGATTTCTTTGTGTGTGTGTGTGTGTGAATGCGTGTATGTGTGTGTATGTGTATGTATGTATGTATATGTGTGTATGTGTTTATATGTATATGTGTGTATGTTTGTATGTGTATGTGTGTGTGTGTGACATAACTGTTAATGCCCTTTGTTCATAGTCCAATTCCGTTGACTTTTCTTTTCCTTACTGATTTTGAGTGGATCATAAGAAAAGTTTGTTTCTGAAAGTACTTTTGAAGAAAGAAAATGTTCTAAAATTGATTGGAGTCATAATTGAATGATTGAATTGTATGATATGTGGATTATGTGCCAAGAAAATTGTAAAAAAGAAAGAAAACAAAAAACCGTATACAGCAGAGATTCTGAAGCCTGCCCTTGAACACACAGTGACTGAAGCAAAGAGGAGGCTGAGCAGAAGATTCCAAAGGGTGGCTCGAGAAGACACCTCCTTGAATGTGAAAGCACCTGCACTTGGGAAAGCCAAGCTGAAGACCATGCTGGGCATGTGGCAGTCAAGCCTCAAATGGGGGTCCTGACAGACCTGAGGAACAAAATCAGGAGCAATGCAAGAAGCATCTAAAGACAATGGAAGGAATACACGGTGCCTGCGCCAAGAAGAACTGGTCCAGTCCCCCATCACAGGAGGTGGCAGAGGGGCCGGAGGACATGGCTAAGGCTCAAGAGGGGTTGGTCCAGGTTGGGAAGAGCTTGTAAGACCTCTAAAGTCAGTGTCCAAAGAAGGGGAAGGTTTGGGCTGCTCCCCTTCTGAATATAGCAGGACAACAAAAGCTGAGATGCTAGGTCCTGTCTCAGATATGGTGTCGAAGAGCAAGGAGGGAACTACACATGCCAACACGAAGATGGTGAGCATCAGGACCCAGCTGGTTATTTCGTTATCCCTGTTTCCCTGGAGGGATCAGCACATTTTTCAAAAGCAAGAAACTATGGACTTTTCAGAGACAGCAAACAAGAACGGAGCCGAGCCACCCTCTAGAACCGAGTTCTGGTTTTAATAGTTTGACTGGCATACACTTCACGTATCATAGAATTTAGTTGTTCAATCACAGTATGAAGAGCCACGCAGTCATCACCAAAATCCATTCCAGAGCCTTTTTTTTTCGTTTGACTCACTGCTGCTAGCTCCCCATTTCCCTCATCCTCCCCTGCCATGCCCCTAGATAATGATTCATCCAGTTCCTGTCTCTGTCGATTTACCTCTCTTCGATTTCATCTGCAGCAAACAAATGGGAAACAGCACAGGAAGCAAATAAACAAACAAACAAAAAAATCACAACAATGGCTAGACAAACATAGAAAACCCTCAATCAAAAAGAAAACAAAGCATATTTAAAAATGCATCAAAGGGGAGATCACATCAAAGGGATAACAAGTACTAAGGTATTAAATTTTAACCTAATTACATCTGCCATAATCGACTTTACAATGCCCTCTGTCTGATAACAAGACTGTTCACATCTCTGGATTGTGTTCAGAGGTTTAGTCCATGTACGGACACTACACACGAATGGGTTCTGGGCTTCCATAATCATCGACAGCCTTCTGCAAACAATCTAAACTGGGATGCCACTCCCTCCTTCAGATTTGGATTTTATGACTTGCAACCCTTGAATCACACGGGCTTGGTGTGCTTCTTCCATGTGAACTTAATTGATGCCTCACTTATAGGGCTGCTTATTTGAAGGCAAGCCTTTAAGAGTCCAGCCGTTATTCTTTCTGATAGCTAAGCATCATCTGGTTTCTTCCCCATACTTTCATAGCACCCACATCTTCAGTGATCTCTTCACGGGGGCCAGTCTTGAGTAGAATCACCCCTGCTCTAGACACTGTACCGGGCACTGTAATAACTACAGAATAGCATGGTGAATACACACATACTTCTTGCTGTTTGTCATTAAGTCCACAGCAACTCATAAGGACCCTACAGAATAAAAGTGTATCTGTCCCCTAAGCTTTCCATGTCTGCTCTCTTTAAGGATGCTGAGTGCCACCTCTTCCTCCTGCAGAGCAGCCGCTTGGTTGAAACCATCAACCTTTCAGCCAAGAGCTTAACCACTGTGCCACGTGGGTTCCTTATTCACACACTATCACATACTAACTACAACTTATACAAATGCTTGTCATTAGTATTGAATACTAATTTCTACCTGAAGGGGCACGTGCAGGCCGGCTAAGGGAGGCTAGAAAAGAAACATTGAGATCACAACAGAGGAGGGAATGGGAATGTGAAGTCAGGCTTGGTGAACTGGTTACCCAGAGGAAACATTTCTCTTGTGTGTTGGAAGATCAGAGATGTCTCCTCCCTTTCCTTATCCCCCTCTTATTTCATGGCAACATTTGGTAAATGACAAGGAAGAAATACTCGCCTCTATTTTTCAAGGGGAACAAAAGACCCAAGGGGAGAGGAAAGGTGGGCCTAATCACTTAATAATTTCAAAGTCGGCCCAGGTTCCAAAGGGAAGGGAAGGCTCATGTGGAACACGTTCGTTGAATTGTGTGAGCTCAAGTCTTGGACCGGAGCCTCCTGCCCATGTTTCAATTCTCTGCTACAAATCGAAGAGGCGATGTGGAGGTTCCCTGGGCACTGGCTGCATCAGTGGCCAGCAAATGGACAGCCTGTGTCTCTATTGACATCGGTGCCCTCAACTTAAAGGTTACTGTATGTAATGAGCAGCTTCTGTCCTCATTAAGAGGGTGGCACGTCCAGAGTGTATCGGGCTGGACAGTAGGATAAATAGATGGATTCGTCTCTCTCCTCCTTGCGAGGGTTAGTGATGTCTCACCCACCCTGTAGACATTCATTTTGTGAGAACTTACTGTGTGAGCACCTGGCCCTGGGCAGGTCTACGGTCTCCAGCTGCACAGCACTGCCACTACCTAAGCGTTGTTCAAGCTGTCGGGGGCGTCCACCGAGCTAATTGAGCTACCCTATAGGAGAGACTGGCATGCCAAGAAATTCTCCAGGTGGAATAAAGATGTTTGAATATCGTGACCTTTAGACCAGCCTAATATGGAATAGCCAAAATGCCAACCCTCGCCCAAATCAATAAATATTCTGATTCCGATAGTAATAATAATGATAATGAGCCCAAAGAGAACTGCTCAAATGAGTCACTGGCCAGTCAAGTCTGACTCATGGCAAGCCCATGTTTCCACACAAGTGCTCCATCTGATTCCCAATGGCCCTGACCTTTCTTCTGAGGTACCTCAGCGTAAATTCGACTTGCCAACCTTGTAGTTAGCAGCTAAGTGTTTGACTCTTTGTACCTCCCAGGGACTCCAACCCCAAATAACAGAGGGAAACATAGAAGGAATAAAGTGTTTTTTTAAAAATCACTCTGCCATCTAGTTGATTCCAACTCTGGCAACCCTATAGGATGGGGCAGAAGTGTCCCTGTGGGTTTCTGAGACGGTAATTCTTTACGGGAGTAGAAAGTCTTATCTTTCTCCTGAGGAGTGGCTGGTGGTTTTGAACTGCTGACTTTGAAATTAGCAGCCCCATCTCAGAGCCCACTACACCACCAGTGCTCCTCTCAGAAGGTTAGAACCAAGAATTGTCCATCCCAAATAACAGAGGCAATAAAAGTCCCATTCGACAAGGACAGAGCAAGCTATTACCTCCAGATGAGATTCTCCAATCACTAAAATCATAACAGAAAAAAAATCTCACTTCCGCCTTACTCCAGGCGGACAGAACCCTCTTTCAGCTTCTTCTTGTGCTGTTTGCTTTGAGCCTATTGTTGCTGCTATTTTTGGCTCTGACTCTCTCCCTCTGGGGACTCCAAGCTCCTTATATCGATGTCTCTATCAACGTGAGTCCAATTGAAGGCAAATTCCAATATGGGGGATGTGTTTCTGTTCATGCACAGCCTCCCTCCACCCACTTAACCATGTCCTATGTACATATATGCACATGCATGTACAGAGAAGTGGTTAAAAGTGCAGGGCCTTGGAGCACAGCTCTCTGTGTTTGGATCCTGGCTGGCACTGACTGACTGTGTGACCTTGAGGCAAGTTATCCGTGCACACTGGGCACCAGTTTTTCTCATATAGGAAATGGGGACAAAAATCATACTTAGCAATGCTGTGGTGAGTGCTAAACATAGTAATATATTTCAAAAAAAAAAACACTTCCAAACAAAGAGGATCAAAAAAGAAAAAAAATAGGAAATTGGACATTTTACCAAATTTGTCCCATCTAGAGCAAAAGTGTCCCAGGAATGCTGCTGCCAGCTAGAGGGAGAGTTATCAAGTTGTCCTTCCCAGAAAGCTGCCCATTTTGGGGGGCTTGAGCAATATCATCCGCCGCTGAGTCTCAGAAACGTTAAGAATTGCCCCCCTGAAGTTTCCTTAATTTGTCTGTTATTATTACCCTTCCGAGGAACTATCACAAAGACTAAGCACTTAGGACATGCCTCAGTGGCAGCCTTGATAGTAGTTTGAGCCGCCGCGCCTACTGTGTTTGCTCTTAACTATGTACAGCATGAGGAAACTGAGCCCCGGGGAAGTAGAAACATATCTTTTCAATCTTTGACGTCACATCATTTAGTGCAGTGTCAGACTCTAGGTGGTCCACAAATGATTCACATAGGGAAATATACATGTGTGTACATATATGCTATATACATACGCAAATCTACGTGTGTACATATATATGTAAGGTTACACATAACACAAGATTACGTGTTATGTACATACCATCTGTTGTGAGCAAAGCTGCCCTAAAGTTCAGGTCCAGATGCAGGTAGAAGAGGAAACACCTTTCCCAGGGACATTTTTGCCCCTGAACAGGACAAAGAGCTGCAAATTTCATTTTCTGGTTTCCTGCGATGATCTCATAACCTGAATCTACAAATTGGGTGCCTAGCATCTATAATAACTATTTCTAGTCCAATTAACACTGCAAATTCCAAATAAAGTGCATGAGGGAGAAAGTGTCCTTAATCCTGTACACAATGAGGTACCAGGCACAAACAGGAAAGAGATCAAGTAGCACAATTACCATGGGCTTCACCAGCCCTCCCACCCCCTCTCCACCCTGACCCCACTCTCTCATGTCTTCCCTGAGAGGCCCACCAAACTCCCTCCGCCCCCTCCTGGAAGCATTTCTCTTTATACAGGTAACGAAAGTTCATCCAAACCCGATTCACTTTCCATTTCAATGTCGTCTTCCTTAGCGATACCTTGGTGATCACTCCGATGGGAAGCGAGACTCTTCCTTAAGTCAAACCCTAACGGAGACAGATCAGGTCAAGAAGTCCCCCAAGCTGAGATCATTTATGGGCGGGGATCTTTGGAAAGAAATCGATGTGGTCAAGTACAGCGCGCCGTTGAAATCGTGATTTTAGTAACATTGAAGGGTTCCTTTACCGTGTCTTCTTCCCGACTCTTTAGAAGAGAACATCGGCGAGAAGTTGAAGGGAAAAGTTCCATTCTGGTCCGTTTTCAGAGACTACAACGATTGCTCTTTCATCTAGATTATGAGGAGGAGGGAATCCCCTTATTTGAAGAAAGTAATTAAGGGAATGATGTGTTCATAAGAGGGATTCTGGAAAAACGGAAGATGGAAAATAAAGTCTTTCTGCAGGTCTAATGTCCAGACCGTGTTTTTAGCTTGGTTGCACGAAGAACACACACACAATGTACATATACAAGACATCTGTGTGTATTTTCTCTCAAGGTAATTTCCCTGAGTGTATATTGCACTTTCGTAAAGAAATGGATTTTACGTTTGGCCACTGTTTTACCTCGGAAACCCAGGTTAATGCCACCAGTGATACGCCTGTGACACAAGCCAGTCACTCAGAACGTGTGTAACTCTACTGCCACCTGATGTCAACATATTGAAATTGCAGGAACAAATCTTTCAACCAAAGACTCCTGAGGATAAAACTAGACAGCTTCAAATTTGCATAACAATGCCATCTTTGTAATTTTCACAAAGAATACATCTTTGACTGACACCAATGCAAATGAGAAAATGTAATGACTGGAAATAAAAGCATAAGGGGAGAAAAATGTCCCAGTCTTGATAAAATGAACAATATAAAATCCCCATAGAAGTTCACCTCCTTGTGTAAAACTTGGTGCTTTTGTTTTTTCCATTCTTTTGGCAGAAATATAGTCAGAGATTTGGATCATCCTTTAGACAATTGCATCTGTCAGGAATCTGGGCCAGATACTGGAAGAAAGAGACCCCAAATAATAACAATTTATACAAAATGAGACTTTCGTTTTCATCTCATGTAAGAAGTCAGCGTATGAATATTTTATAATAGAAATAGTTGGTCTGGTTGGCTTGATTTGTTTTCAGGTTAAATTTAAGAAGTGATTGCGGGATGTCTTCTTGGTCCATGTCCATGTCCGTCCTCATCCTACAACACTTAAGGAAAGAGAAAGAACCCATTGTTTTCCTTCATTTGGTCTAGCCAGCGCTTCTCCACCTTCCTCATGCCACAGCCCTGTCATACAGCTGCTCGTGTGGTGGTGACCCCCAACCATAAAATGATTTTCGTTGCTACTTCATCACTGTCATTTTGCTACTGTGATGAATTGTCCTGTAAATAACTGGTATGCGGGATGTATTGTCATTGTTACCAATTGAACATAATGAAAGCATAGTGATTAATCACAAAAACAATATGTAATTACATATTGTGAAATATTTATTTCTAATGACAAATAAATGAAATTTTGTCTTGAAGCACGGTGTGGCACGGATAACAGTCTTCACCCTGGAAGTCCTATGTGGACGTATCTGCATGTGGGCAGACCCGCCAAGGAGCAGTGTCTCAGTTCCTAAGACCATCGGAATATGTGTCTTCTGATGGTCTTAGGTGACCCCTGTGAAAGGGTCGTTCGACCCCCAAAGAGGTTGCAACCCACCTGCTGAGAACCTCTGCTCTAGATGTTGTCCACCTTACTTCCTGATCACTTTCATTGAACGAGATTTTAGCCCCATGACCACATCTAGAGACATGGTCAGCTGGGAAATGTAGTGTTTAAGAGGGTAACTCTGTAACCTACTAAAAATGATATGTAAATATTTTATAAATACTCATGAGACAAGGCAGCCTTAGTAATACTTTATGAGTCTCTTCTTTTGCCTACTCAATATGCTTTTAAAACTGTATTCCTTTGAAGAAAGACTAAGAAACTGCTGCAGATAAGGGAGCCAAAGAGAGAGAATGGGCAACTAAGTGCATTGCAGGATTCAGGATTTTATTTTGCTATAAAAGACATTACTGGAGCAATTGACAAAATCTGAAGAATGTCTATAGATCATAGAATTGCACGGAGCTAATACTAATTTTCTGATTGGTTGTTGTATAAGGCCATGTCCTTATTTTTAGAAAATACACCCCCAAAATTTGGGGGTAAAGAGGCAACTTTTGCCTAAATGCTATTTAAAATAATAATTGTGCACAGTTAATATTTAGGGCTTCTCAATGAAAAACATTGAAGAAAACTGATCAAGACTTACAAATATGCTATCAGTATAAAATTATGTCAAAATTTTATAAGTTTAAAATATCACTACTGTAGTTTTAATTCCAAGGAATTCGCTAGATTTTAAAACCTGTGACCATGTACATACAGTTGGAATATCATGTAAGATTTAAGTTAAACAAAATTTCAGAAAAATTGATAGCCTTAGTTTCTAAACTTGGATTAATGGAAGCCTTTTCTCCCATATTAGTTACAGTGAATTAGAGTGAAAATGGAGAGTAGCTTTAAAGCATTATGAATAGTGAGAAGAGGCACATGCACACACAGCTGTAGCTTCTCACACTGTGTAGCCAGACTTAGAGAGTTTACAGCAGCTAGACTTAGCCTGCTCACCGCAAGGTTACCAGTTTGAAGCCACCAGCCTCTCCATGGGAGAACGATGAGTCTTTCTACTTCCATAAAAGGTTACAATCTCAGAATCCCACAGGGGCATTTCTACCCAGTCCCATAGAATCGCTATACATCAGAGGCAACTCAATGGTAGTGAGTTTCGTTGGAGACTTCCTGGCCAGTCGCCAGTCCAGAGACCCTGCCCCAGCTCTCCCTTGAGCTAGAATTGAGGAGAAGTCAAATTCTTGCCCATAATCCTCAGGCTTACGTCACATGACACTAGCAGTCTAAGAAAGGCCAATGAACTTCAGGTTCTCCAAGTTATTCACTCAAATTGAGCATCAACAAACCCTGGTCCTTGTCAGAGCAAACAAGGCTAAACAAAGACTTTCTCTTCCAGCCTCCAAGGTTACAGAAATCTAATCTCCCTACACATGCACACTTTAAGTCATCATGGGCCTAAAAGGTTCTGTTCCGTGGTCCTTCCAATGGAAACGCCTCTTTTGTAGTAGATCCACCGCAAGCCTCTACTGTATACTCTCTCGCCTCCCCAAAAGGTGACATTGACCTTTAGCGGGGGACAGAGAGCTGTATTCAAGCAGAAAAGCACATCTAACCCTTGGGTCCCAACTCTCAGCAACTGCTGGTCCTACTTCGGGTCATTCATGCTTTCGTTTCACCACGGTCAATAGCCTCGGTCAGTTTGGCAGACTCATACTGCGGTAGCTCTCGTGTTGCTAGGCTGCTAGTCGCTATGTCACTGGTCTTTCAAATACCAGGGCCGGCTGTCCTGAATCCGTTCTAGCGGAGCTTCCAGATGATGAGAGATGAAGCAGAAAAGCCAACGGAAGCCAAATGGATCACCACATATTCCCTGGTGAAATGGTGCGAACAATTAAGCAAAGACTCAATTGCCAGCCAAAAGATTGACATTGGGGAATGACCCAGAAGCACCTCGCAAGACAAGCCTGGCAATCTGCTCATTAAAGGCCAGGGCCTTGAAAACCCTGCGGAGGGTTGCTGGACCCTGCACACATGGGGTGAGAGCCACTAACATTAATAACAGCCCCTCATCACACACACTAGCTGGAATCATGGACTCTCACTACCAACCATCATGAGGATGGCGATGGTGCCGGACCAGGAGACCTTTGGGTTTCTTGTCCGTGGGGTGGCCATGAGTCAGACAGTCCTCTGAATGAGCAAACAGCAACGACATGCTCCCAAGTCTCTTGAAGCACTGAGTTGCCACGTGGATCCTGCAGCATCTTTCCACCGATCTGCCTGCAGGGTGGGTTCACCACATCATCCCCACCCACCCCAGCCCCAGTGGTTATAACAGCTCTTCTTAGCCCTTGCCAAAGGGGGCCGTTCAAGACCGGAGTCAGGAGCCAAGATCCGTGGAGACCCTGGCCCTGCTGTGACCCACCACTCAGCTCCCCATCCTCCCAAATCGAAACTCACAGCCTCTGAGTCTGTTCTGACCTCCAGCGACCCTATGGGCACAGGGTAGGGCTGTGTCGTGGGCTTCTGAGGCTGTGAAACTTTACAAGAGTAGAAAGCTTCATCTTTCTCCTGCAGGGCGGCTAGTGGTTTTGAACTGCTGACCTGGAGATGAACAGTCCAGCTCATAACCCGCTCTGCCACCAGGGCTCCTCTCAGCTCCCCAGCAAGTGCTCCATGATGCTGACTTAAAAGCCCAGTAGCCCACTGGGCTTTGGCAGTCAGGCCCTCCTCCTTCCTGGGTCGGACTCAAAGGGGAACCTCCGTGATGGAAGCTGAGGGTGGCCTTTTTCTCCCTTTACGCCTACTGTTCTCAAAGGGGTCAGCGAACGCACTGTTTCCAACCCATCCCGCTCATTGTGATGCCCTGCCTTTGCCAAGGGGGGGGGGGGGGGGGGGGGGGGGGGGGGAGGGAGGGGCCAGGGAGTTCCCTTTGGCTTTGAAAAGCAGGTATTTTTCAAAAACAGATTCGCAGGCTCCCACAGAACACACGTTTATTGGGCTGTTTGCTTGCTTTGCTGGCTTTTAATTTGAGAAACGCTTCCTGGGGAAGCATAAGTAGTTCCACCTCCATTGTCTACCGAAAACGCCCCGCATCTAAAAAGGTGTAAGCCATACTCAGCATCCCCGCTGACCGGCGTCTATAAAACGGCCCCTCAGCCTGGGCGATCGAAGGAAATAGTGCCGGTGCCATCCCTGAAACCCAGGTGACTTCTGCTGGTCCTAAATCCTCTGCCTGCGCTCCAATTGCGCCCGTGATTCCTGTAATGCCTTTAAACAGCGACCGCAGAAGCCAGGCCTTCGCCATGCAGCTCTCC
>NW_022103899.1:46519945-46537746 GCF_000313985.2 Echinops telfairi | reverse complement strand
GCCTGCCCTTAGCGACTTTGACCTGACTCTCTTGGGCACACCCCCAGGCCCTCGGCGGTGGGAAATGTGTTACGAAGGACAAAGACGCTTGCAGAAGCGCCCGCAAGTACGAGCCTCAGAAATCAATGAAGACAGAGAATCTCTCTAGTTCTTAATCCCCTTTCCTACCGCACAGAAAGCCGCCAGCGATCTGGCCTTGATGCTGGCACTTTCCAGATGGATGCTCTGCCTGCCTCACGCTGCACCCAGGGCCAGAAGGAGGACTCGGAAATGCCACACCCAAACTCTTAGGCACCTGTAAGGCATCAAGTCAACTCTGACTTAGAGCCCAGCTGGTCCAGTTTTAGAGGTGGGTTACCACCCTGCCTTCCACGAGGCCTCTGCGTGGACTGGGGTGTTCGGCTGTTCAGTTAGCAGCCTGGGACATTGGGTGCACGCCCCCACCAGTAGCTCCATCCTCAGCACAGTTCTAGTGGAGCCGGCATGTTCTCATTCACAAGCCTCACTCCGGAGCAGTGGCTTCCACGGCCTGTAGCTAAGTGGTTTTCACAGCTGCCCAGAGAGCTGACACCGGGTGTGGAAAGACCACCCTGCCCGAAGGGAGCCCTCTGTAACTGATAGGTGGGTCCCAGGAGCCCACGGAAACAAGTCTAGCAAGCTAAGATGGCATTGCAAATTAGAGAACCAAGTCTTGCTTGCATTGTTGAGTATTTCTTCAATAGAACATGCGTTATCACTGTAACAGGAATCCCTGGGCGAGACAAACAGGCAAGCACTTGACTATTAGCCAAAAGGTTCGGCAGTTCAAACCCACTCAGAGGCACCTCAGAAGACATACGCTTCCAAGGGCCCATAGCCTCAAAAGCTCTCTGAAGTTCAGCTCTACCCCGATGTCATGGTGATGAGTTCATGCAACGGTTTTACTACAGAGTTCCCCCCAAAGACTCCAGGTTGAATCCCAACTTGGATATCTATTAGCTGTGCAGGCTTCGACAAGTCTCTTTACTTCTCTGTTCATCAATTTTCTTATCTGTCAAGGGAAGTCACCACATGGACTTGTGTGATCGTTTGATGAGCTAATAGGCACAGCATAAGCAGAAGAGTAGTGGAGCTTAGTACATGTTAGCTATCCTCATTCATCTTGGCTATCCAGTGTTGCTTTAATCAAAATCCCACAAGTCCGTGCCTTTAACAAGAGAGCGCTATTCTGTACAACCATTTAAGAGGTGGTATGTCCACATTCAGGGCATAAGCTCTAGGGGGAGACTTGCTCTGCCGACTCTGGGGGAATACCTTGGCTTCCTTCAGCATCAGTGAGTCCGGAGACCCTGGGAGCTCGTCATGTGTCCTGGCACCCACCTTCTCCCGGCTCTAAGAGGTTCTCACACAGGGAGAACACACTCCACCCCCAGCTCATTTTTAATTAGTGGTAGTTAAGTCCCTGGTGGTGTGATGCGTGGGTTACATGTTGGGTTCTTAACCTCAAGGTCAGCAGTTCAAAACCAGCAGCCTCTTTGAGGGAGAAAGATGAGGCTTTCTGCTCTGGTCAAGATTTACAACTTTGGAGACCCTGGAATCGACTCAATGGTGATTTGTATGGAATTCACCTCCCTCCTCTCTGCTAGTTTCTCTCTCCTAGTAAACGATAAGTTGTGGCTCAAGAGTAGAGACTTGATTCAGGGTGGAATTTGACACTTTCCTGACACTCTTACTCAAGCTATAACCTACCCTACTCCTGCCCCGTTGACATTGAGAGCTCCTTCCTTAGCATGACTCTCTGCCATCAAGTTCATGATGAGTCAGAATTATATCAATGGCAATGAGAATCAAGTCGATTCTGGCTCAGAGTGACCCCATAGGACAGGAAAGAACTTGCTCTGTGAGTTTTCAGGACTGTAATTCTTTATGAGAGTAGAAAGTTTCATCTTTCTCTCTCAGAGAGGCTGCTGGGTTTGAACTACTGACCTTGCAGTTAGCAACTCAATGCGTATCATGAACCTATAGAGGTTAGTATTTACTGCAAACATCTCAAAATGGAGCTGGTTTCCATATAGTGGAGGCTGAGAATCCAGGCCTAGCCAAGTGGACACACAGTTGGAGGATATACAGTTCAACCCATGACATCATTAAAAGCTAATCTGAGCAATCATTAGCTAATTTTACTCATGCTCACCAGACCCTGGCAGAACCTGAATGAAGGTCCTCTCCACTGGCCACTAACCAGAGCCAAATCTCCAAAGCCATGGCAAACAGCACAAGGGCATAGATTAGGAGAGCTCTGAAAGAGGGCATCATTTGAAAAGCCAACTTTGAGCTACTGGCACCAGTCACCCCACTGCAGAAATCTCTAAGGTGGCCGTAGAGCATTCCCAAAACATAAAGCAGCCGTGTATCTTCTCTTACAAGGTCACTTTTCCTCTTCTTGGTTTTTTTACTTGGGGAGGGGGCTGTCTTTTTTACTACCTATACAACCCTTATGCCTCAAGGTTTCATTAGTTTGCACTACAGCTCTGAGCCCACCGTCGGATCCCGAAATAGTCTGAAATGGTTCCTCAAGAATCTATGGAACCGTGCTGCTCACATTCAGCTGTGAAGTTCATGTTCCTGGTTACTGCCACAGACGAGACAGGGTCGCTGCAAAATCCAACACAAAGAAGTTCTTCCAATGTGATTGATTTGATATTTTGAAGAAGGGGGAACAAAAGCATTTCCATGGTAAGCCTAAAGTTGTATTTGATTTTTGATATAAAAAGTTATTACCTCCTTCCATATTTGCTGGCATCCTGGGGCCATGCAAGAGCAGAAAGCCAGATCTGGCTTTCAGAAGCACTTCCAACACTTGCTTATCACAATATGACCTTGGATAAGGGATTCTCAGGGTTCCCACCTATTTAAAATACGGGCCAAAATTGCTGAGCCTGTGTTATCACACATTATGAGGGTCCAGGGGAAGGGTGCTGATGAAAACACTTAGAAACATAAAGGCCATTTTACAAAGATAAAATCATCTTGTTATTGATGACATACCCAAAGGTAAAGCAGAATATATATCAATATCACAAGGAGTTAAAGTCTAAAATTCTCATTCCAAATCTGTTACAATCAACCCTGCACCTTTGGACAAACAGCTTCATGTGTTTGGTCATTCCTTTTTTTCATCTGTAAAAGAACACAGTTGGACTGGGGGAGCTCTAAACCCCCTCCTAGTTCAGCATTCTAAGTCAACCTAATGAAAGTCAAAGGAACCTTAGCAGTAGAGCTGGTTACCCATTGCGATAGGTTTATTGTGCCAGACTGGGCAAAAGGAACCAATCAGGTCACAGTTTGATTGAAGAGCAAAAGAGCTCAATGGCTCTGCAATGCCCGTCCCCGTCTCTCTTGCTGTCTGGTGATCAGACCAGCCTCTCTCTTGCTCTCTGGTGATCAGACCAGCATGCTGTTTTAGCTAGTTCTCTGCCTTAACGTGTGGGCCAAGCCAACCCACGAGTCATGTCGCTAGAACTTGAGGCTCCTTTCAGACCTGCTTCGCCGCGCTGCTGGTGCCTACTTCACTTGAGCTTGAGGCTGATGGATCCTGTCGCCTTGCATTGCTTGAGTTTGATATCCCATTTGGCCTGCTTGACTAAGCTCCCAAGCTACTGACTGTTGCTGACCTACCCTGTAGTTTGCTACCTGGGGGCAGACTCTGCCTGCCTTGCCTGCGGGAGGACTCTGCTGTCTGCTTTCTTGACCTTAGACCCAGCAGCCTACGTGAAATGAAGGACTTCCATATATTAACTATGCCACAAAAGTGAGTTGGAGTGAGCCCACTGTACAGATGTGCAGACTAATTAACTGTTATATTCCTTCTCACTGTATAAACCTATCCATACATCTATAATCATGTGCCCTGGTTTTGTTTCTATAGAGAACCCTGCCTACCACGCCCATTGTGCTACCAACCAAAAGTTCAGCGTTTTGAAACCCCAGCCACTCGGAGGGAAAAGATGAGGCTTCCTACTCCCATAAGCCTCAGAAACCTAACATCATCCTAGAGGGTCACTATGAGTTGGAAACAATTGATGATAGTAAAGGTTTTTTTATGTGGGGGATTTCTTGGTTGGTTATTTGCTTGTTTTCTAATGAAAGTAAATGGATAATTAAAAAGTAAACTTAAGTTGAAATAATACTAGTGATACAGAAAATACCAAAGCCAATAGTAACTGTCAAAAGACTGACTTTGGCAGTGATGGGCTAGTAGTGACCATGATGCCCTTGGCTCAAGCCCAGACATGCCCTTTGCCATTGACAACGAATGTTGTGCACCAGCCATCATCGTCATAGGCTATACTCCCTGACACCCAAGGAATTCTTGTAAGTGGACCAAGTGCAGAAACCTGCCCACACTCTCATGCCTACCTGTGTCTAGTCACGTAATCATGTGTATGAGCACACATAAGAATACCCAATTCACTGATACTCAAAGACAAGGCTAGTGGAGATGAATAACCTTGATTATCTGCTGTATGGGAGGCAATGCCTCTATAATTACTCATTTCCATAGAATTCTGAAGCCTCTTTTTGATAGATGAGGAAACTGGGATATCCACAGGGTAAAAGGAAGAGCTGCAAGCTGATGAATATTCAGTGACCAAGAAGGCATGTCACCAGCCTGGCTATAGCTTGTGTATTATGTTGCTGCTTTCTTGGTATGGTAGGTTCTATAATCTCGTGTCAACTTAAAGATATTAAGAGTCACAGGGTGGAGTTTAGCCTGTTGATCAGGTTGCAGCTTGATTGGAGAGACCTCGATAAATGTCTCTAGAGGCCAGCCTCTCTCTCTCTCTCTCTCCTTCACCTTCCTGTTGACAAGGCACTCAGAGACTTGCTGAGATCTGGGAGAGCCCCTCTCTCTGCTTCACCTTCTTCAAGCTACCTCAAGCCACACTGATGGCAGCCAGAGCCCTGGTGACACTTCCACCGCCATTGGATTCACAAGTCTCTGCATCCACTGGCCTATGATCTTCCTGCATTCCACATCACTACATGTAGCTGTGTGAGTCTAAAGAGTGATTTATGGATTAATATCAGATTTTTGGACTTTATCTGGACTGGACTGGGATGTTTCCCTGATATATAACTACTTCTTGATATAAAGCTTTCTCTCGTACTTGAGTATCTGGATTTGTTTCTCTAGTCAACCCAGCAAGTAACACACTTGCCTTTGACATTAGAATTTCTCAGGTTGTTAGGTACCGACGAATTGGTTCTGACCAAGAGTGACTCTATGCAGTGACTCTACGCACAGCACAACAAAGCACTGCACAGTCCTGCACCGCCCTGACGATTGTTCCTTTCCCTGAGCCCACTGTGGCAGCCATGGTGTCAATCAATCTCATTGAGGACTTTCCTGTCCTTTGCTGCCCCCTCCACTTTACCAAGCATGATGTCCTTCTCCGGGCACTGTTCTCTCCTAAAAACATGGCCAAAGTAGATAAGATGAAGTCTTGCCATCCTTGCCTCTGAGGAGCTCACTTCTTCCAAGACAGATCAGTTTGTCCTTTGATCAGTACAAGGTACTTTCAATATTCTTCTCCAGCACCGCATTTTAAATGCATCAATTCTTCTTTGGTTTTCCTTATTCTGTGTCCAATTTTCACATGTATGTGAAGCAATGGAGAATATCATGGCTTGGGCCAGGCTCACCTTAGTCCTCAAAGGAACATCCTTGCTCTTCAGTACTCTTGAGCAGCAGATTTATCCAATGCAATGTGTCGTTTGATCTCTTGACTGCTGCTTCGATGTGCATTGATTGTGAATCCAAGTAAAATTAAACCCTTGACAACTTCAACCTTTTCTCCATTTATCATGCTGTTGTCTACTGGTCTAGTTGTCAGGATTGAGTTGTGATCCATACAGAAAGCTACAATCCTTGATCGTCATCAGCAAGTGCTTCAAGTCCTCCTCCCTTTCAGCAAACAGTGTTGTGCCATCTAAATAGGGCAGGTTGTTAATACGCTTTCCTCCAATCTCTCATAAGGTCTCATCATCTTATTGATGGGTGTCCTTTCATTTTTGGGTTTTTTTTTTACCAGTGTTTTGTTGTGCTTAGGCAATCCCCAAGACCACCTGAGATCACTCTGTTATAGTTTCTGTGCTGGAATCTCTCTCTGACCAAATTTTCTGGTTAAGATTGAAAGCTTTTAGCTTTTATGAATTTTTATTCTATATGAACCACTCATTTGCTCACAATTCCGTGTTTAAATTTCTTTCTAATTGAACTCTCTTTCTAATTTATTGACATCAATTCAACCTTCACCTTGTTATTTTAATAGTAATTGTCACAATTAACCTAAAATTGTTTTCATCACTAACATAATTATTAAATAATAATTTGTGTCTTCATTAGCATAATAATTCCCATTAACTGCATGCCGTCTCACAATGAGATTATTCTGTGAAGATCAGGCAGAAAATATAGGATGTTAGCAGAATCAGAGATTCTCCTTAGGGGAGGCTGGGCAAATTTTTCAAAAATTAGATTTTGAAAGGTAGGGTCAGGGTGTTGTGTGGCAGGGAGCTACAGCAGTACCAACATTAATTAGAGTAATAAAGGTACAAAACAGAGTAAATGAATGACCATTGAAAATAAGATCTTAAGTAAATAATACAAAGGAGGTTAAGAATGATGACAAAAATCAAGACTTTGGTGTTAAGAATGAAATCAAATTTTATTCCTCCCAAACACATGATCTGGGATCAATATTAGATCTAATCAATAAATCGCCATTACTGGTAGTATGCACCCTGAGGTTACATCAGCAATGACTTATCTTTTGTGTTCACTCTTGACTATAGGTGTAGGTTACTTAAGGGCCACAATACCATCGGTGGAATAGGAAGTTATGCAATGTGGGCATTGTGCAGATGTGTTTGTGTAATGTCCAAATCACATAACGTCTGAGGTCACAAGGCTTCTGTAGCTACACCCAGCTGGCCCCTGCTCTCTGTGGCTGGGCTTTCTACGATCTTGCCCTTCTCTGTGGATGCGGGGCTCCCAGGTGGGAAGCGAGGAAAGAACTGTCAGTTCCTGGCCTGGGAGCGATGAATCCCCTCCCCACTTTGCTGTTTCAGCAATGGGGCTGGACCCTGAGCTCAGAGCCAGAGCTTGCAGCTTCTACCCCGAGAATCCTCCCCTCTGCTCTGACAATGGGAGTAGGGATGGATCCCAGGGGTGCACACCTTCAGGAGGCCTGGGGGAGATGACAACCCAAGAGAACAACCAGGAGCCCCTCAAGCCTTGCCCCCTGTCTTTCCCGCATCACCAGGGTCACAGGCACTGCTACCACCACCACAACGCCACGCTTCACTTCATGGTCATTGTGATCCCCCTCCACTCCACACCCACCTCTAGCCCTGATGTGCTCTCCCTGCCACAGCCAGAAGAGGAGCTGTCAGATCTGACCCCCAAAAATGTCCAAGAAGTCAAGATCAGGAGAAACACGTCCTAGCCCGATTCTGAGAAGCGCTCCTGGCTCCTTAGCCAGACCGTCTTGAGGTGGGGGTGGACTGAAGAGCCTGCTGAGGGTGCTTCCCCAGAAGCCCAAGTGAGAGGATGACTTTGAGCCAGTTTAGAGTGGCCTGTGGGTCAACCACCAGAGGCCGAGCCCTGCCTATAGAAGAGGGGCACCTGGCATGCCTGCTAAGGGAGTCCAAGGCCAGCAGTGGCCCAGAGGAGGAGGAGCCCTGTGGTGACTTTGGCCTGGTTGTGGATGTCAGGCTGGGTATGGCTCCATGTCGGTCAGAAGTGGCACTGGTGGGAGACCTGCAGCAAGAACTCCAAGCCCAAGTCGATGCTGCAGATGGACCAGTTCTTAAGGGCAAAGCCCTTTGGGTGATCCAAGTGTGGCCAGGCCTTCCACACTCCTCCCCACTTCTCCCTGCACCTGTGGGCCCACATGCTCAAGATGTAGCACTGGAGATAAGACCTTAAAGTTCATCCAGCACCAAAGGATGGGCTTCGGAAGTGGGTGGGTCTACAGGGGGGGGGGGAGACTATGGGGGCACCTGCCTATATTAAGGTTCCAGAGAGAAGGTTCTTCTGTACAACGTTGTGTTTTATGTCACTGATTGTAATCCCCACCACGTAGCACCACTTCGTCCCTGTGCTTCCTGTCTGCGTCCTTCCTTTTTTTCTGACCTACGTCCACTTGCTGAACGTTGTCCTTGGGCAAATGCTACTCTTTGGATATCAAATGGTTGAGTATTTTAAGGAAGCCTTACCTCCTTGGTGTTACTGTTCACCTTACAGGCCTGTCTAGTGTTTAACTGAATACTGGGCCACAGGGGTGATTTCAGTTCAAGGCAGGAAGGGTGAGGGAGGATCATCGTCCCGAGGCTTCCATCAGTGTCTATCCAACCAGGAAGCCTGGTCTTTTATGATTTTGAGTTTTGTTCCACATTTCTCCTACAATCCCGGACCTTGTAATGTGATCTCATTCTGAGGGTGACCAGGTACTATCCAGTGCTTCTGGTCTCACAGACATGAAGACTGGGGTGCCTGTGGCCCATTATCCCATTAGGCTAATTGTTTCATTGTATCGTTGACGGGATTCACTTTTCTTGGCTGTCAACAGGGAAACAGCAGCATTTGCACCTTACACAGCCAATTACCAGCTGTGGAGACCCCGGCTGCTACTCACCAAATGAGAAACTTGAACGGGTGTCTTTGTGGATGATGTCATGCCAATGGACTTGGGGGTCTCCTATGTCCCCACCCACCTTGTTGAGATTATGCTTCTTAGCCCCCAGGCCTAACCTAATGACTGACTCCCTCAGGTGTTTGCTCTTAGTTAAGAAATGTTCCTGCCTTTGTCCCCAGTGTGCTCTACAATATCCATGGATCTGTTGGCAGCACAGGTAAATACATATGTAGAAATACCTTGTGCTAAATAGATAGAGATAGAGATTTATATACACATATATATTTAACTATATATTTTATAGAGTATATTTATATATATATACATATATATGCATATAAGTAGGTAGATATGTGAATCGATAAGTAGATAGATAGATAGATAGATAGATAGATAGATAGATAGATAGATAGATAGATAGATAGATGATAGCTAGCTAGATAGATAATAGCTAGATGGATAGATAAAGTCCCATTCTCCTGCCCGTACATACCCAGCTTGAATATTATGCATCCACTCCTAGGTTGTTTTAACGGCAGTATTATGTACACAACACTTATTAACTCTGTTGTCTGTAACACTCGCAGTCCTCACAGTGTCTGCTTCTGCCTTTATCATTTTTGCTGACCTCTCTTACTAGGTGTCGGAGCCCAATGTTGCAGACACCTTGTCAATCCATCTCACTTAGCGTCTTTCTCTTAGAAACAGGGCTAAACATAACAATTATGAGGATTGACACAAGCCCAGGTAGTGTTTCGTTCTTTTGTGCGTAGGATCATGATGGGGCAACCCCACTTGACAGCACCTAATTGCTGTCGTTAATTCCATATTGCCTCTCCTTCGATCCATCTGTCTTCTGCTGGCTGGTTTGCCCTCCCTTCACTTTTCACACCTGGCAACCATCACAAAAATATTTCCTTTGTGTGAAAACATTTCTCAACTTTTTATAACAGTGGTCTCGTGCAAAACTCACCTGTCAGTTTATTGCACTGTGGTGACTTGTGTGTTGCTGTGAAGCTGGAAACTATGCCAACAGTATTTCAAATACCAATATGGTAACCCATGGAGAATAAGTTTCAGTGGAACTTTATAGAATTTTGCAAGACCAACGATTTCTTCATTGCAAATACCTTTTTCCAATAACGCAAATGGCAACTATACAGATAGACTTACCCAAATTGAACACACAGGAATCAAACTGACTATAACTGTAGGAAGAGACAACAGAGAAGCTCAACATCCTCAGGGTCTTACTGTGGAAAAGATCATCAATGACTTATGTACACCTTGACATTGAAGAAAATTAAAATAAGTTCACAAGATCCAAACTACAACCCTGAGTCTCTTCCATCCAAATTTCAAGGATATCATAAGAAGAGATTTGAGCCATTGAACACGAATGACGGAAGGTCTAATGAGTTGTGTTATGACAACAAGAACATCAGACCCAAAGAAAACAAAAAATCATTAAAAAGACAAGAAAATATCTAAAGGGTTGTCAGAAAAGACTGTGAAACATGCTCTTGAATGTAGAGGAGCTAGAGCAAAGAGAAGAAACAGTGACGCAAATGACCTGAACAGAAAAGGCCGAAGGGCAAATTGAGAAGACGGAGCAGAGGAATGACACATCTGAAGACCTGGAGTCAGAAAGCCCAAAACAAGGAATACTCCCCGAATATCTCAAGTTAAAATCTTGGAAGAAGAAATTCAAGCCTCAAGTTGATGTGTTGAAGAATTACATGGCCAAATATGGGACAATGCAGAAGCATCAAAAGAGGATCAAAAGAATAGACTGAGTCATTGTATCAAAAAGAACTGGTGGACCTACTAATATTTCAAGAGTAGTATGTGATCAAGAGCCAGTGGTATTGAAGGGAGAATTCAAGATGAATTGAAGGCATTAGCAAAAAAAAAAACAGGCATCATGAATTGACAGAATACTAATTGAAATCTGTTAACAAACTGATGAAGCATTAGAGGCACTCACTTGTCTATGCCAAGACATCTGGAAGGCAGCTACCTGGCCAACTGACTGCAAGAGACCCATATTTGTGGCCATTTCAAAGAAAGGTGACCCAACAGAATGAAGAAATGATTGAACAATAGCATTAATATCACATGCAAGTAAAACTGTGCTAAAGGTTATCCAACCATTGTTGCAGCCAATACATTAACTGGGAGCTGTCAGAAATTTAAGCCAGACTCAGAAGAGGATGTGGAACAAGGGACATAACAAAGAATCATTGCAGACATCACCTGCACCTTAACAGAAAGCAAAGACACCAAAATTATGGTTTTTTTGTGTTATGTTGACTCTGCAAAATTATTTGACTGTGAACTATGGATAACAATGAGAAGAATGGGAATTCCAGAACACGTCAATGTACTCACACAGGACCTGTATATGAACAGTCATTCAGCCCAAACAAGGGAAGCCTACATTAAAATCGGGAAAGGTCTGTTTTAGGGTTGCATACTCTCCCCATACTTTTTCAATCTGCAGGCTGGGAAAATAATCCAAGAAGCTGATCTATAGGAAGAAGAAAATGTAATCGTGATTGAAGGAAGTTTTATTAACATCCTGCAATATACAGATGACACAACCTTACTTGCCTTGCCTACAGTGGGGATGGCGTGAAGCACACGCTGATGAAATTCAAAGACTGCAGCCTTTGGTATGTATTAAAACTAAATGTAAAATAAAAATTCTCCCAACTGGACCAATAGATGGCATCATGACAGATGGAGCCTTCTAGGATGGGCAATTGTTCTCCTGAAAGGTTGGCAATAGATTCAATTGACATACTATTTGAATTATTTATATATAAAACAATTTTAATTTTAGACACTCACTCTTACTCTCTTCCAATTCTATTGTGCATTGTCATTGATCTCTCGTTCTTTACTAATACTTTTGACTCACTCTTAAGTGTTTGACTTAAAATGAAATATGGTGATGTAATAATATTCCATACCAAACAGCTCCCTTCATTGAAGACTCTGTCCCTGCTCGGTCACTGCTTCTGCTCTTGGTAGTTTGTGTTGACGCTCACGCCTCGTGCCCTTGTTCCCCTTGTGTTTTGTTATTTGAGTGGGTCACTGTCAGTGAGCTCATGTTCACTGCACCTTTATCCTTGGGGTTCATATGAGGCACGCATGGAGAATATGGAAGAATGTACACCGGCCTCTCCTGGGAAACTGGGGGCACCCCTGAACTTAAAGTACGTAAAATTAGATGCTGGGGGTGGAGGTGGGGGGTTCACACTTGCTATGTGGCATGATTCCAGATCCCAGATCTGCAGAAGGGTTCGTTTGTAGGATGAACTCTCGAGTGGACAGTTTTCCCTCTTCCTGAATCAAAGGCAGCTTTCTTGGTTGTTTCCTTCCATGGAGCTTTTTTCCTAGGTCACCTTCACACTAAAGAGTTGTCCTCTAGAAGTCCCAGGGTTATTGCCAGCAGGGGGAGGGGGGTGGGGGAAGAATTTTCAAGTCAATTCCCACCTTGCACTCGCCCAAGGCTTTGTTTCCTATTTCACCCAAGTGGTCACCAGAGATCAGAAGGTTCCTTTAGGGCAGCTGCCAGGGCACTGCACACTCAGCCAGCTGGGTCTGTTCCCCCACCTTGTCGGACACCTCTAAAACTTCCTCTTACTTTCTTTCCAGCTCAACCATGCGTTGAAAGATAGCATGCTTTCACTTCATGAACCATTTCTTTTTTACTGTTGTGTAGCAGAATTTCAGATGTCTAATTCACATGATTGCAAGATACGGAAGGCCTGCAAGCCATAATCTTTCAGCATGCCCTTAGGACCTGGATGGACCGGTTGTAATTTTGCTGCTGAAAGGAACAACAACAACAAAACATTCAGGGACAGCACTCCTGTCAGTCCCCAGGCCCCTGGGACTCGGCCTCTCTTTTCAGTGATCTACATCAAAGTCACACACTTGGTGGCTTACAGGCCGTGTGGTTACTGGCAGGACAATTCATCCCCACCATTGCAGCTCAAAGACAACATGTAAACACAGGTGCATGGCTAGGTCCCAATAAAACTTTCGTTTTGGACACTGGAATTGGAATGTCCTGCAATTTTCACAAGTCATGAAATTTTATTTTCTATTTTTATTTTATTTCAACCACTTACAAATATAAAACCCATCTGCAGCTCATGGGTCCTAAAGGGAGGCAACAGGCCATTGTGGATGCAGGGTGATCATTTGGTGGCCCTGCTCTAGTTCAGAGGTTCTCAAGTGAGAGTGTACCTCAGCATCACGCGTACAAAGCTTTCAGACCCTGCCCCTTCCCGCCCACTGCCACCCAGTGGATTCCAGCTCACAGAGACCCTACGGGACAGGGAATCATTGTGCCTTCGAGTTTCTGGGGCTCTCAATCTTTACAGGAGTCGACGGCTAGCTCACCTTGCTGCGGAGGGATGAGCTGAACCCACACTCGTAGGACTCCTTCACCTCAGACAGACGAGAAGAAAATCTCGCTCTAATCGTTTGGTGATTCTGGCGCAGACAGGGTGCTCTACCACCTATTCTTTCTTGTCCTTCACAAGGCTCCCCGCTGAGCCCAGCCAGTCCTGGTGGAGCAATGGGTAAGTGCTTGATGAAGCAAAAGATCAGTCGCCTGAACCGCCCCAGGAGAGAAGACCTAACGAACTGCTCTTACAGTCTGAGACCTCTGGTCTGTTGTAGTTCATTCTCTAGGGTGGTGTTCCGTCAGCACGGCGTCTATAGCACACAAGAACAATACCAACAACAGCATTAGCCAGTTATCCCGTTCCTCTGACCCCGAAACAAGTCCCATAAAATTGCCTTATTGAAAGAATCTACCATATACATATATATACACACACACACACACATACATAATATATATATATATATCATAGATTCTCAATAATATATCAAGTGAACTGACCTCAATGCCTTCTAGTATGCTTCTTACTTAAAGAATCGCTAAAGCCTGAAAATAATAATAATAATGTAGAAGAAGAAAGGCATCACAAAGGAGAGAATGCAGTCAACATAAACAGCTTTCCAGTTAGGGACCAACACAATAGATGTCTTCTCTCTCATCATCTACCCAAATAAATACCAGACACACCGAAGAGTAAGAAGTAAAAGAATTGAGCCAGAGAATGAAGCTAAATGGCAGTTGAATTGGATATTTGTCATACCTCTAGAGGGAAGAGGAATTTTTAAGCTTAAAAGCTTAGCAGAAGCCACAGAGGGGGCACCGGGAGGGGTGGGGGGGAGCTAAGCAAATTCAACTGCTGAAAAAATGTAAACCTCTGCCTATAATAAGATTAAAGTAATTGAAATAAGAAGGTAAACTAAGAAAAATACATTTGCATAATTAAGGAAATCCAACTAGTTAGCAAAACATGAGGAGGCGGGGAGAAGGCCTAGTAATCAAAGAAGCGCACGTTAATCTGAAATACCATTTGTGATCCATTCAATTAGCAAAGGCTTTCCAAATGTGGGACAGCAAAGTGTACCAGCTGAAGCGTCGGGAGACCCACCCCCGGTACTGCGCACGCGGGCTGTCTGGAACAGCGGAGCTAACCTCACACATTCACATGAGCTTTCTCCAACCAAACCTTGTCTCTTACTAGCTGTGTAACCCCTCCAAAATTAAAAAAACAAAAACTAGAAACAATCTATAGACCTAAAACACAGAACTGGTGAACTCTAATACATTCACTTAATAGCATTATGAGACCATTAAACATTATGTTTACAAATACCATAAAATAGCACCGATTAAGGTTACAATATAGGAGGTGAAAAAGGCAGGATATAAAACTCTGTAAATACTGTGGTTACAATTATGTAAAATGTAAATAAACGTACCCACAAGAGGGGAGTGGGGCAAAATAAATACATAAAGCCGTTAACAATGTTTGTGTGGTTGAGATTTGTTAGCGACTTTTTTTTCAGATTCTGTTTAATACGATGGCATTCTGTTTAGGGTTTGTGTTTTGTTTTTAAAATACCCTTTACAAGGGGAGAAACGTTGGTGGAACCTTGAAAGGCGGCAGACCAGGCGGCAGGAAAATGCAGCCTCTCAGAACGGGATTCTGAGATCCGCTCTCTAAACAATCCCGACTGGTGAGGATGGTTCCTTCGGCGAAATCCCAGCTCCCCACGCCGAGAAGGAAGCTGGACCGCCACTTGTTATCTCATTAAGACTGTAAAGTAAATAGCTACTGTTGGCGCTGATAACTAAGTGAGGCCTAATTGTGTGGTTTTCGTCTCAATTAAGACAGCTGAAAATGTGAGAGCCTTTCGAACAGCTTTACAGATAAACAGCACCTGCCAGCGCATAGCCTTCCACGGGGAATGCTTCAAGCTGCTCTTTGCTTTAGTAGGAGCTCAGCCCCCTGAGTGGTTACCAGCGGGGCTGTGAGCCTCATAGTTCGAAACCACCAGCAGCTCCTCGGGAGGCCTGGGCTTTCTACTCCTGCAAACAATTGCAGCCTCGGAAACCCACAGGGGGGTTCTGTGACAATGAGTCAGCATCAATGCTGTGGTGGGGGTTTTGGGTTTAGTTTTTTGGTTTTTTAGTTTGGGTTTTGGTTGCTTTAGGTAAATCTCAAGCACTTCAAGTGCACCCGGGAGGCGTAGGACAACCCTTCTGCTTTATCTGACCTTGCTACCACTGATTGAAGGATATTTGAACTTGAAGACCATCATAGATGATTGATTCTGATCCTAGTTCATGGCCATCTATAAGCAATCTTTCCACTGACCCTGGCATGCAATCCGAGCATCCAAACCCAACAGGGCCACCAGCCTTCTGCCTTCAGTTAAGCCCCAGAGCATGCGGCCCACTCCGCAGGGATTCCGACGAGGACGGATGGTAAAGCACAAGCAGAATCTCCCCGCAAACGCTCCGTGTACCTCCACCTCGACCCCAGCCTGGCTTTCTTCACTGCTCTGGACCTCTTCTGGGAGCCGGAAGCAGAGCCACCTGCCCTAGTCAAGAGCTGCATTGCCTTTTTGCAATGCTTTCCCCGCTGCTGCGGCCCAAGCAAACCCCTCGTGGTGATGTCTGTCTTAAGGAGACAGCGTCTGTCCTCCAGGTGGCCAGGCAACGCTGGAAACTGCCTCCATGAGCCGACTGCGCAGCTCTGCGCTCCCAGCCTCGTGGGAGTCACCGCCAACTCTTCCTGGAGACCGTGGTGTCGGGGCTTCGCCAAGTGGCAGACCATCCATGACCGCGGGCATTGACACCTTCAGAATGCTCGTTTCTTCTTATGACGCAATAAAATACATCCTGTAGCAACAGCAGGTGAGCACCGAAAGCGTCTTAAATAACCCACCCGACGTGCTAAAGATGCTTAATCATCTTTAAAGTTACCAACAATATTGCTTCCTCCCGTTACCAGGATGCTGTAAAATGTCCTAATTAGTCTTTATGATAAGGCCGACACCTCCACAGCACATAAAAAGGACTTTTAATTTTTAAAAGGACAGCTCTGGTTGGTTTGATTTTTATCTCTAATTGGCCTATAATGTCTATTCCGCTGGCGCACCAGACAGGCAAACATCAATTTAACAAGCAGCTTGTACACCATGGGAGACCCAAGTGTGGAAAAGAAGGTTCTAGCTTTCTGGACACGTAATTGGCTCCATTCTCTCCTCCTTCCTGAAAGGTGTTAAATGACCAAGGCCTTCCCTCCAAGGGAAGTCTCCCTAAGGCAGCTCCCTACAGGGGACCTTCCAATGCCCTCAGCCAAGTCTCCGCGTTGGTACAAGCAGGCCTCACAAGCCCCAGAGAGCCACCGCAACAAGTTCTCCAGGAGGCTCAAGGAGGTGCGGACTGAGGACTGAGAAGGGGAACCAAAGCCAAGGGCGCAGAGGTCAGAACCCAGTTCCGCTCCAAGGGCTCTGTAGTCTGACGTTGCTCACGCATCCTCCTCTCTGGGGCTGCCTCCTTGTCTATAAGATGAAAAGAAGGGGGGTTATGGTCTCTGAAGTCCTGCACGGCTTTCAGATCCCACCACTTCCCGGCGGGCAAAGCTGTGGCAAGAGCATGGACGATGAGGTAGGAGGTTCTGGGACTCCTGGAGGCCATCGCTCTGTCTCCAACAGCCAATGCAGCATTAAACACTTTGTCCTGGACCAGCCCACACTGCCCCAGACATGGCGGACCAACTCAGAGCCCAACCCAAAGTCAAGTGCACCACAGGATTGCGGGGGAGGGAGGGAGATACTCCCAGCCTCTGCCAAAAAAGATCAGTCCTTTTATTTAGGAAGCATTTGCTAAATGACCTACCAGCTGTCTGTCAGTTTGTGGTACCATGGTGTCTTGTATGTTGCTATGATACTGGAAGCCAGGCCATCAGTCTTTCACAAAGCTCTGGTGCACAGGTTTTAGCAGTTTCCAGACTAAAATGGACTGCATCTGGTGATCTCCTTCCAAAAATTAGCCAGAGAGAAAAATTTAGGGAACACAACAGAGCCCCACCTGACTCACATGCTTTGGAAATGTCATCAAAGCCATCAACCTCTGGTACAAGACACCAGACTTGGTGAAGTAGGGGGCCCTCAAGAACTGGGGAGACCTTGGATGAGACGCACTGGCACAGTAGCCCTAACCATACCAGCAATTGTGAGCATTGCCCAGGACCCAGCAGCCTTTCAGTCTGGTATACACAAGGTCACCATAAGCCAGACAACTCAAGTCAGCTAACAAAACAGCTAAACTACCATGTGTCCTTGATTATAAGCCGAGTTTTTCAGCACATTTCTATGCAGTTCTGTGGTAAAATTAGGTGCCACGGCTGATATTCGAGTCGGCTTATACTTGAGTATATACGGTATCCTGATTATCTCACTGTCAGGCCATGAAATTATAACAGGCGCTTCACCTGAACCCGATGGGCATCCCATTTACACAGCAGGAGAAGAAGACTTGTTTTGTGCTTTGAAAAATGGTCTTTCAAGTCATTCCTCTGGATAGGTCGCCGGGAGGATGTGGTTCAGGGGGAGGCCTTTTGTATTCCTGCCTGTGCTGGGCTTTCAGTGGAGCAATGGTGGGGTGGAGGAGGTGCCACATATTGGTCCCATCTGATTCCAGCTGCTGATTAATGAGGCTCCATGGCTGCC
>NW_022103899.1:46517265-46518961 GCF_000313985.2 Echinops telfairi | reverse complement strand
CCACAAGCACACAGATCCAAAATGTTCACAGGGACCCTGCTTGGGGGTACCATAGTTGATCTGCTGGAAGGGCTATCTTGGCAGCAGTCAAATCTGAGAAGCACCTGATGCTTCTTGGGACACAAACTCCTTTAGGGACTATGATAGCTAAGGTTCGTATCAACCTGCCTGGGCCAGGCTTTTTAGTGGTTTGGCACTTAAGGCCTAGGTCCCCCATGATGTGATCTAACACAACATAATCAAGTGCATAATGGGAACTGCTTTGAGAAGTCAATCAGTTGTAAGAAGATTACGGTAGAATGGACCCCCTTACTCAAATCACATTCCGGGTACAATTTAAAGGAAGTTTCCTCAAGGGTGTGTCTACTTCCTCATTGAAAAACAAAAACCTCAAACACTGTCATTGAATCAATTCCAACTCATAGTGACCCTATAGACCGGGTAGAACTGCCTCAGTGGGTTTCTGAGACTGTTGCTCTTTATGGAAGTAGAAAGCCTCATCTTTGTCTTTGAAGCTCCTGGTGGTTTTGAACCTCTGACCTCGTGGTTAGCACTCCAACTTGTAATCACTACATTACCAGGTGTACTTTCTATATCAGTGGAAATTAGAAACGCTTCCTTGATTGTTGTTGGATCTGGAGCCTCATAGACGTCTGGCTCTTGGGACTTGAACCAACTGCCTGCCATTCCATGGCCTGCCATTTGGCCTGCCAACCTTGTATTCATTTGCCTCTCTGGTCACAAGCCTCACCTGCTGATTTTGGATGCAACGACCTCTGCAGTCACTAGCCTGTGTGGTCTTTCTGCCGATCTTGGGTCCATCAGCCACCAAAACTGCTCCAGTCAGGAGCATTACATAAGCATCCTGCAGTGCCCTTTAAGGTGCCTTGGTGGGGGAGTGCAAATCATTAAATGCTCCCTGTACTTCATGGTTCAAGAGAAGGGGTACAGGGGAGTGTAGGCTGGGGCTTTGGAGAGTTACAGCTCTGGGTTCATTTCATACCTTCATTGCTATACCAGGGGACTTCATAAAGCTCATGAGATAGTGGAAGTAAAAGATAATGGAACTTTTCCACAAACGATTTGAAGGCCGCTCATAGTTTCCTGGGCCTTCCATAACAAAGTACCACAAACAACAGAAATGTATTCTCTTGCAGTTCTAGAGGAGAGAAATCTGCATCCCGGGCATTCTCTACCCCAGAAGACTCTAAAGATCCTTCCAAGCTTCTTCTGAACCTCTGGGATTTCTGGCAATCCTTGTCTTATAGACATCAGCACCCCAACTCTGCTCTGACTCCACATGGTTATTTTCCCTGTGTCTCCCCTGCCCCTAGTCTGTAAGAACACCAGCCATACTGGACATGGCCCCACTCTTATATAATGACCTATGTTAACTGATCATATCTTCAAAAACTCCATTTCCAAAGAGGTCATATTCACAGGTACCTGGGGGTACACAATTCAATCCATAACAATGGCAAGAGCATGGACGATGAGGTAGGAGGTTCTGGGACTCCTGGAGGCCATCGCTCTGTCTCCAACAGCCAATGCAGCACTAAACACTTTGTCCTGGACCAGCCCACACTGCCCCAGACATGGCGGATCAACTCAGAGCCCAACCCAAAGTCAAGTGCACCACAGGATTGCGGGGGAGGGAGGGAGATACTCCCAGCCTCTGCCAAAAAAGATCAGTCCT
>NW_022103899.1:46512704-46517165 GCF_000313985.2 Echinops telfairi | reverse complement strand
CTAAAATAAGGTCTGTCTTCCAGATGAAAGCAGCAGGAAGACAGCCATGCTATGAAGATATGTGCGAGGTAAAGGGATCCCTTGGCCTTCCCTAAGAAGCAAATAGGGACAACTGAAATGGAGTGGTTGTTATTGGCAATAAGAAGAGACCCTTCAAATGTCCATTGACATCCTTTGCATTGAAGCAGATCTAAAAAAAACAAAAGCCAAGGTGCTATCAAGTCAACACCAACTCACGGGGACCTCATGTGCGTCGGAGTAAAACTGTGCTCCAGGGTCTTTTTCAATGGCTGGCTTCTCCAAAACAGATCACCAGGCCTTTCCTCTGAAGAACCTCTGGGTGGACTCAAACTTACAACCTTTCCGTTAGTATCTGAGCACTTTAACCACTTGCACAACCCAGGTATAGCAACATCAGTATAAAACCAGGTGCCAGGAAGTGGATTCCAACTCATAACAATACCACAGGTGTCAGAGAACTGTGCGTGTAGAATCTGCAATGCCTGTGGGACTTTCTGTCAAGGCCCCTCTGGGTGGGCTCAAATGGGTTCAAACCTCCAAACTTTTTATTAACAGCCAAGTCTTAACCAGTGGAATGACCCAGGGACTATGGTTAGGAGTTGATCACCAATTTGTATAAATATTGAATGTTTGTGAATCATTTCTTATAATGCAATTAACTAAAAAAAACCACCAAAACCCTCACAGCCATTAAATTGATGCTGACTCATAGCGGTTCTATAGGGCAGGGGAGAAGCACCCTTTGAAATTTCTGAGCCCTTAACTCTTGACAGGAGTACAGAGCCTGGAGTGGCTAGGGTTTTGAACTGCACGTCGCAGCCCAGTGGGTAACCACTGTACAAGCAGGGCTCCCTCGTTCTGCATGAGGAGAGAGTTTGTGCCCAAGGGGCTGACTGGAAAGATCTGGAGACATTCCGTCACAGCTTGCAGGAAGGAGGTACTACTGGAAACTCCTCGATAAAACCCAGGGATGTTGTAAGCATTTGATAGCACACAGAATTGCTCCCATCACAACGCAGCCTTAGGCCCTATACAGCAGTAGTGCTGAGGTTGAGAAATCCTGATATAATGAAAGAAAGAGGACTAACATTCTCTCTGTTATCTATTCCCCTCTAAGGTCTTTGCCTACCTAGTCTTTACCAAAACCAAACTCACTGCCACTGAGTCGATTCCAACTCAGCGATCCTACAAGACGGGGTCAAACTGCCCATGGGTTTCCAAGACTGTAACTCTTTACAGAAGTAGAAAGTCACACTTTCTCCCTTAATGGTTTCAAACTGCGGCCCTTATGGTCACCAGACCATTGCAAAACCACTATGCCACCAGGGCTCCCTTGCTTGGCGTTTAGGTAAAGGGAAATCAAGGCAGGATGCATAGGGTGTTGATGAGGGCAATTCTTCTTAAGTAAAAACATCAGTGCAGAAGTATCACATCCTCAGATCAAGAATAGGAACCTACAGAAACTGAGGAGGCCTCAGGAGACCTACAATACCCACTGTGCTAGTCTGGGTAGACTAGGGAAACAAACCCAGAGACACTCATATGTGTATAAGAAGGAGCTTTATATACAAGACCAGTTGAATATTGAGAAAACATCCCTGCCCAGTCCAGATCCACAAGTCCATAAGTCCAATATTACCCCATATGTCTAATACCAATCTAAAAAGTCCTCTTTAGACTCATGAAACACATGCAATGACACCAAATGCAGGAAGATTACAGGCCATTGGGTAGGAAGTCTTGTGGATCCAGTGGCACTGTAAGAATTGTAGTGCTGGCAGGGGTTTCCACGTGGCTTCTCCGGCTCCAGAGGTCTGACTCCATCAGCCTCTCTCCATGTGTCTTCTCCACAGGATGCCTCACAGGGAGTGAGCAGAGAGTGTCTCCCACCTTGAAGGAGGAACACCACAGTTCCCAGAATCCTCAGGAGAAGGCCATGCCCACACAGAGGCCTTATTGGCTATATCCTGATTGACAGGCTAGACTCCACCCCTTCACTCTGGATCCTCAACTTGACACTAGATGATGATGTAACTACCACACCTGCCATCACTTCCCCGCTGGAGAATTGCAGTAGCAGCATGAGCCACGTGGATATTTTCCTTCTTGGATGCCATTGCGATTGGGCTCTTTATACAAAGCTGTTTTACAAAAGTTTAGCACGGATTATTCTCTACATGAACAACAGTAACAATAACGCCGGTGGTGTTAATGGAGCCCACTTTTCTAGAAGCTAAATTCAAACACATATAAAAAGAGTAAATGCTATCTAGTGATCACAGTTTTGAGAGAAAGAGAGAGAGAGAGAGAGAGACTTATTTCAGGGACTGATTTTAGAATTCTTTCTGAATCATCTGGAATCATAATTACTTCGGAGTCAATGGTTCCTGGGTTAGATTTGGACTGGCAGTCCACTTCGAATCAAAATCCTCCATGGCTTTTCCCAAGTGCCGGCTGTGACTTGTCTCCGCCTAGGAAAGTGTGAGCCTCCTCTGTCACAGGTTAGTTCTGAAATAACTTCTCACAACATTCCCCTCGGCTGTGTCCCCTCAGCAGGCTACCTTCCCTCTGTTCGGCGTCAGTGAGGCGAAAACAATGTAAAGTTCTGTCCAATGTCGCTACCAAGTTTTTGTGGAGGGTTTTCCATCGGAAGGATGTGGGTTTGTTTGTTTTTCTTTCAGTTTTATTCTAAGTGGACAGAGCACTTTTCTCACCTCATCTCGCTTCCAACTTCCCATCCATTCTCACCAGATGCCCTTTTCAGTCCAGGCTCCTCTTCAAAAGCACATTGGATAAAGTAGGGCTCCTCTCAGCAATGGGTGACCATCCTCAGCTTCCTAAATTGCTCAGTAAGAATTCTGCCCGGAAAGTGACCAACAATGCAGACACTGGGCTGCCTACTCAACCCACTGCCCTCCCTCTTCCGGCCTGTCAGAACTCACATTGGTTGAGATGTCCACTCCCTGCCTCTGCACACACACCTAGGGCTTAGAAAGAAGGGACCCACCCCCAGCTCTGGGGCAGATTCTGATCGGTTCTTCTCCAATCAAGAGCGTTCCATCTCCCTTGCCAATCAGTGGCCCATGTTAGGGCTTCTTAAACATCCCATTCTCCACTACTTTTCCCCCAAGAGATTTGCTACATGAGCAAGAGCTCCCAGAAATGCTGCATATTCATTGCACGTTTGATTCTGAATTCATTGCTGGTTGCTGTACATTCGGGACCCGTTTGCTGTTGACAAATTTTTCTGGACTCCCACATGCAGTGATGTGACCCATATGGGGTCTCAACGCACAGTTCACAAAGCTTCGGTTTACATAATCCAATTCTGGCTAAGAGACAGGAGAGGATATTTATCTAGAACCTCTGGAACAAGAGGTTTCTCGCTTCTCAGAACAAGATCCTGGAAGAGGCCGGCCCTTGTCATCCAGGGGAGATTCCCATGGACTGTTATATGAAACTGCTACAAGCGTTTCATGAACAACATGAGATCAAATCCATATACAGCAAGAGGCCGAGCCAGAAGAATCACCGAGGAGCAGAGTGTAGGCCTCTCCTGAGTTCAACTGCAACCTCCCTGCAGCCTCTCTGAGAGGAGATCGGTTTTCTTGTTTAGAGGAGAACAGGAGGGGATTTTTTTTTTAACAGATAAAACATCCTAATAAATGCAAGCTCCCCATTAAAAAGTTTAACCAACTTTGGGGCCTTAGAACACAGAAAAGGATTTAAAGATCACATACCTGTCTATTTCCTCTTCTTAAGACCCAGACTGATTGCTGTCTGCAATCTCTGTACTCAGAGGGGAAGATCCATACATGGAAGTGGTTGGGTTTTATTAAGCTCTTAACATTAAAATTATACAAAATGCTTGTTGGCTTCAGGGCTGTGTTATGGGAAATCAGCCTGTAAGTAAACCATAGAATTGGGATAGATCTGTTTGTTAAGCAAAATTGGCATGGCTTGAAGTCCCAGAGGCAGCAAAATCCTGAGCGAGAAACCCAGGAGCTCCAGTAAGGATTTCCAAGGGAAATCGACCATGGAACTGAAGCAGCTCTTCTCCGCGGCTAGGACGTTAGTGAATAGCTACTAAAAACTGTGAATAAAACTAATAGAATAGGAGGTGGGCGGATCATGTCATTGTGTTGGGTTGCGGACCTCATGGGAGACTACTCAATGGAACTAGAAATCGGGTTCGATGACAGCAAGGTTTCCTTGAGCTATATATATTCTCATTTGTGATCCATACCTGTTCCTAGGCAGAAAAACCATCTCCATTCTAATAAACTCTGGTAACACCTCCACACACATACCCGCTATAAACAAGCATTTGTACAAAGTTTATAGTTTCCAAAACACTTCCACTTTTATGGGATCACCGACCCTTCCCGTGTCACTATGAAATAAAAATGATTACACGCACTTTATTGAGGAGGAAACAGA
>NW_022103899.1:46501194-46512604 GCF_000313985.2 Echinops telfairi | reverse complement strand
AAATAAGTTGCTCAAGGTCACATGTTTGTCAATGGAAGGACTGAGAACCAAGGTCTTCTAACTCCAAGTTCAAAGTCTTGCACTTTGCTGTGCTTCATAATCAAGCTGGGCTTTCCCTCCTCCCAGTCCTATAAACTGTGACAAATCTGAAGCTATGCTACTGAGCAGCAGCAATTGGTTTGAAATAAGAATCTTTGTATTCAAATATAAACACGAATATTTGAAAATTGCTAATTTGGGCCAAATGTTGGGCTGACAGTGATTGCCAGCCTCTTTTGTGTGCACAAACTCCCCCTAAATCATTTGTTCTCATGTAACATTGAGCTTAAGATGTAATACCCAAGGTACATATAGCGTTTCCCATGTACAATGCTTTCCAGCTTCTAATTCACTTTAGACCATCAAAAGAGAACACAAAATGACTCCAGAGCTCTCGACTTTTGCAATTACCTTGTGGAGAGGGAAAGGGAAGAGTGGGAAGAGTTTTTACAACTGAGAAAACCCAGATTTCTTATTAGTCATGGTCTAAAAATGACAACCCCCTGCCTATCCTACAGGCCTCCCTCTGCCTGCCCCCTGCCCACAAGCTGCAGCTGGCAAAAGCCTGCTGCCGACCACATTTTTTTCTGCCTGGCAACCCATCCATCTAGATCTGAGCAGGGAACCCATTTTTTTGTGTGTGTGCACAGGCTGGACAGGTCCCCATGGCCTTAGGGGCTGAGTACCACCCAGGAGAAGTGGAATGAAGCACACAAGAGTAGCCAGCTGCCGTTCCAGCCCCCAGCCATGGCACCTGGCCACCCAGGCCCACCAAGAAGTGGAGGCAGCACCGAGACCCCTCCAAGAGCCAGACCTCTTTCTCCTAGCAAGAGTTCATGGGTGAGCTAATGAGGTTTGCCCGAATACTCCCCCACACTTCCCAGCCCCATCAGCCTTGTTTATCCAACTTGACCGCAGTCAAGAGAGCCTGGTGAATGAGGTGAGAAAGGTTACCCTCGCATCAGAGCTGGCAAGAGTGGAGCAACCACAGCTTAAATCTTATAACGAACGGAGTGTCTGAGTCCTGAGAAGCAGGAGGGGAAAGCTTTGCCCCCAGATATAATTCTCTGACAACCCCTGAGCTGCCTGAATGGAAGAGAGTAGAACCCTTGTTAAAGGTAAAGCCCAACGTAAAGGTAGCCCAGGTGTTTTTGACTAGGTTACCCCCTCGTCCTCTAACTCCCTTTAGATTCCTCTGAATTTCTCGCATATGATCCCTCTGTTCCAAACTGCACTCCCCTTGACACAAAGGCACAGGCCAGGTTCTCTCCACATCCTTCAACCTCCAACTCCCCTGTTCCCAAAATCAACACACTTTCCCTTAGGCATATAATAATGATTGCTCATGAATTTAACCCCCCAACAGAGGCCTGGGATCCAGATGCAAACAGCTCAAAGCAACATGGTTAAAAGCTTTTTATATCCTTTTCCCAGGAGGACTGATACATTCCATCCAATCAAGGTCCCTAGGCTTGGCTATATGTACAAGCACCAACGTGATCATTGTTTTGGGTTCATTTTTATTCTATTTATTTATTTATTTATAGTGTGTCTTAAACTGGGTTCTTTGGAAATACACTCTGAAATGGAACGTTACCTGCTGAAAATGTATCAGATGTGCTCTCAAGATATAGGGAAATGAGAAGCCAGCATTGGACAGAGCTTGAAGCTTCCCTGGAACATGGTTCCAGCAGAGACTTGAGACAATCCAAGGGAGAACTCTAAAGTTTTGCAGCCCCTAGGAGTTGACCCAAATTGAAGCAAAAGGCCAGGTTTTTGTATCCCCTTATCAGTTAGTATTTTGGCTATAAGCTGTCCCCTAGGAGGGGGGTGGTGTGTAACCTAGTGTGAAACAGTTCCCTGTGGCTGAAAAAAAGTCTTACTGAGACACCTATGAGCTATCAGCAGGCAGTATTCTCGGTAGCTATAGATGGAGGCATCACTCTGAGAGGGGATCTGTTTAGAGCACAACAATGTCCATTACAGTCCACCCCTTATTCACTCAGAATCACCTGGGGTTTTTTTTTACAGTAAGCCCATCCTGTCCCATTTAAAAATTCCCCAGGATTCTGGCTGACGTTTTTTCCAGCAGAAACTTGTTAAAAGGGGGTTAGTGGAACAAAGTGTAACATTTTCTATTACAATAGCCATCAAGGCGACAACTAAACTCACCATTTCCCTCTTCTGTCACGTGTATTCCAAATTCCCATCACTCTTGACTAACACTTCTGCTGGTCTAGATTGCTAATATGGAGGGATGACCAAACCTTCATCTCTAAGGGGGTCTGAGTCCCATGTCATTTTCAGGGAGTGGGTGCTCCACTTTATATGCCGTTCAAACTAAGTACAGATCCCACTATGGGGCCAGTGACAGTTCTTTGGTAGAATTCTCACCATCTATGCAGGAGATGTCGTTTCAATTTCTGGCTACTGTATCTCATGCATAGCTACCAACCATCTGTAAGGCCTGCTTGTTACTATGATCCTGAGCAGGTTTCAGTGGAGTTTCTAGATTAAAACAGACTAGAAAGAAAAACCTGGCAGTCTACATCCAAAAAGTTGATGAACAAAAACCCTATAGATCACAACTGTTGTGCATTGTGTCACCATGGGTGCGTAGCCAACAGCAAGGAGCAACACGTTTTTCTCCCCTCCCTCTTTGTGTAGCTGTAATCTCTTCCTAATAATTAGAGTCAATTATTCATAACAATATTTGACTTCTTTCCTTGACAGCTACCTCTTGGCATAAGATCTCAAAATGACCTGGTAACAGTAACAGTTTAAAGTTCGATGGAGCACTTGCTTTGCTATGCCTGCTGCTAGAAGACTAGTAGAAGCATCCTTCCTCTGAGAACTCCAAAGAGACTAGAGTTATGAGAAATGAAAATACCAAGTCCCCGCGTGGGTCAATGAGATCAATTGTAATTTTTTTCTCCACTGCTTTATTTGTCATACTCACTGAGGAACACCAAGTAATGGCCATTGATTCGAGGTGCATACCCATTCTGAAGGATTGTGCTCCCTCCTTGCATAACCTAACTTTCAAACTGGCATCTCAGCTACCTATTTAATAGGCCATTTCAGTATTCTATCATTGCTGTGGCTTGTGGGTAGTCCAGTGGGATGACACCAGTGATTCCCAAGGTCCTATAACTTCGGTCACATGCTACAAAGGAGTTACCCTGGTCAAAGGCAAGGTTGTGTGGGCTTCCATGTCAGTAGATTAGATTAAACACTGTAAATTATTGGACTGTAGTGCTCACTGAGGTTATGCAGGCAAGGAAAGCAAACTCATAACTCGACTACATGTAACCTCTAGTCAGAATGAATTGCAACCCTTTTCAGGGTAGAAAATTCCCTGAGTCAACAACCTGCCCCCAGTAGACTGATCTGTGCCCCATGAGGGGCTCTGTTTTGACCTCTGTGATTGGACAGTTGTGGACACGTGGCAGTGGAAGTGATTGGATCACCTTGGTGAGTGGGAGCTTATGCTGCTACTGGGCCCACCCCCTCCCCTCCTTCCCTGATAGTATAGCTATTCTGTATATTTTCCCATTGTACCCACACTGGGATAGCATGTGACAAAGATCAGCTGATGGCACCTGGCTGAGTTGTCATTCAATCTACTTAGCTATGTTGTGTCATTTCTATGGGCTCTCTGGTAATAATCTCTATGCACAATAATGGTTCGTGCCCAATACCACAGAGCCTTTCAGACCTTTCTGGAACTGATCTTCTGGTCTTGCTCCTTGCAAGCCTCTGAAAAACCTGGAGGCCATGAATCTATGTATTGCCTCGTAGGGCCATTCCACTTCCCAGATAAAGTGGATGACCAGGCATACACCATATGGACCTCTGCCCACCAGAATATTTTTTACCTCACTGGTATCTTTTAGAGATCTTCCAAGTAGGGCTATCGCACAGCTGCTCTCCCTTCTGAGCTGGCACACACACGCCACACTAACCTGGTCCACCCACGGGTCTAACTCAGAGCTGCTTCTGTCAGATCCCAGACTGGCTGAAGAGGCCTCTCTTCCTCTGGCCCTGACTCAAGCAAACAACCTTCTATTACTCCCTGTGAATAAGTAGTGGCAGTGTTCCCAACTAGAGAATATGCTTCTTCCAGACCGTAGCACATTGTGCTTCTTTCTTGTGGTGAGAGGTACACATTACACTCACTGAGCCCATAACATCTTCATGAACGTGCCTGGATCCTGAATCTCCATATGGCTGCAGTCCACTCTCTCGAGAACGTGTGACTAACAAAGGCCTCCAATATACCACTAATGCTGCTCATCTGGTATCATCAATATGCTAGATCATTGCTTTCCCGTTAGAGGAAGTTGGCTTTTTTTTAATGCTGCTCGTCCAGCTCTCCGGCTTTCACTTTTTACCTTGACATGGTGATTCATCACCTAGAGGGCTATCATCATTGCTCTTCAAGGAATGAATATCACTCATCAAGAGCTACCCAGTTTCAAAGTCCTTGAAGTCACCACTTCCTCACACCTGTCAAGAGTTAAGATAGTGAACTACTCACCCCGCCTCCTCTGGTCTCCTATTCTGGTTCAGCAACACTAACAGTTTTAGCAATTGCACTTCTTCCAACTGCTAAAGGCTATCCACCAATGATGGATACTGCCAGCCATCAGTAATCCATATCCAAAATCTCATTTTAAAGTCCACTTTCTAGAACCAGTACCAACAATGTTAGATTGAGTTGCCTGAAAACAACTTCTAAGATGGAAAATTCATGACAAAGGTTTTCGGGGTTGTACTTACTGGACACAAGTCTATTAAAAACGTCAAGGAATTCAAGATTGGTTGGCCTCTGCCCATGCCACTGGGGGCCATGATTCAGAGAACACAGGGCTTTCTGTTACTAGATCTTCTTCGTACCCAGAAGTTTGTGAGGCTTGAGAAAATCTGGGATATTGGGCATGCATTTGAGCCAGACCTTCTGCAAGGGTATTTTTACTTTCTGATGATGTTTCCCTGTTATTCATAAGGTTTTCAGGGGCTAATTACTCAGTCTGTTCATAGATTGTTCTTAATCCAGAAGCTCTGCCACCACCTGTTCACCTTGAGTGACCCTGCTAGGATTTGAAATATCAGTACAGTGAACCCTCGCCACTTCGTGCTTCGACTTCCGCGGCTTCACTCTATCGTGGTTTTTGCGTAACAGCACCCACTACCTACACCCGCTCCTTCAGAGGAAAAAGACGGCGACCCACCTGTAGAGTACATCCCTTAAGTTATTTCATAGGCTATTGATTACAGTATTTGTAAGAACTGTGTATAATAATACTGTATGTGAAATATGTAATACTGTAAACTAGATGCCATCAATAATATAATAAATAATAAATGATAATTGTAACGTCCAAAATGTTTTACTGTATTTTCCCTTTTTCATTTAATAAATTGGGTAATACGAGTGTAATGGTGACTAAAGGGTGTTTTTTCATGTCCTCTATGCTCTAACTACGAAAATATTTGATTTACAAATAAGAATCCTACTTTGCGGAATTTCATTTATCACGGTAGGGTCTAGAACCGATTAACCATGATAAACGAGGGTTCACTGTACATAGCTTCCAGAATTATAGCAACACACAAGTCAGTACAGTATGAAACACCAACAGGCAATGGGAGAAATGATGAAGTCCAAGAACTGAACAGGAAAGTAGCTACCATGAGCCATGAACTTGCCACTGGACCTTCTTTCTGAGTTATTCAACCTCTCTGCCATTCAGCTTCCTTATTTGGAAATAGGAGTTAATGTGAGTGTATTAGAAAGGCGCTCAGGCTGAACAGGTGTGGGAAGGCGAGGGGGAGAAGACCCATAAATCTACATAGAAATGTCAGGAGATATTTGTGACTGTGTATTTATCTTTGCCTCCAATATATTTATGAGTGCTCATGCTTGGAGTGCATATAGAGGGGGCATAACACAGTTCACAAAGATAATGGCCTATTTCCTATTTTAATGAATAAGAACTAGGGTATTAAAAGCTTGTGAACAGCTATCTGAGGTGCAATTGTTGGTCTCTATCTATCTGGAGGAAAGGAGAATGGAAAGACCTATAGAAACATTTAGTTCAGTGGATGAATGAATCACACAAACATCGACCTCCATGACCCTGAGACCACAACAAATAGATGGTGCCCTTCTACCACGATCAAGTACACTGAAAAGGATAGCATTAGCAGGTCCCGGACTGAGTTGGGAAAAAATGTGGAACAAAACTCAAAGTGAAAGAGCCCAGGCTTACTGGTCAGATAGAGACTGATGGGACCCCTGAGACTATGGCCTTCCGTGCCCTGTCAGGTCTCGAACGGAACTTACCCCCATATGAGAATAATCAACCATTTAAGATGAAAAGGACAGAATTTATCCAAAGACAAAGGACGTGCAGAGCATGAAGAAAGAAGCAGGAATGGAAACAGGATGCATGGGAAGGGTATGGACTAAGGGATGGTGCGCTGAGGTGAAACGAATTGTTGGATGTAAAACTGATGATCTGCCTGTAACCCTTCAGCCGAGTCACAAGAACATGCTGGAGGTGGGCGGGGTGGAGAGGAGGCGGATCCTGACTGGTTTCTCTGTGGCCTTGGAGAAGGCCTCAACTGAAACAGGCATAAAGTAAGGGGCTGGATATTATAACATTCCTTACTCCTTCCACTTCAAATATGTCCACAGCCCTTGAGCTGTGGGGTCTATCCTTCCTAAAAATGAAGTCCATTTCGGGGCCCACAATTTTCTTATGGAAAGTTTCAGGTGTGAAGCGAATCAGCTTGTAAAACAGATGACTGAGCATTTCTCAAAATAAACATTTGCCAGAGCTAAGTTAGAGGGGGAATTGCCTGGAGTTATCATCTTCAAATGCAGCATTAAAACTCTTAATGGGCTTGGAGATTCATTTGGAGATGTAGTATTTATTAATATCCCCGCTGATTCGAGTTTGCGCTCCGCATTCAATGCAAATGCTATTTTTACCAGCATCTTTATTACACCCCTTGAATGGCATGGAAACATCTTGTGGAATTACACAGAAAGGTCCTGAAATTGCTTTCAGAAATCACTATTTTTATTCCAGAGAGTTAATTGAACATAGCGCTCCACGTCTGATTTATGTAAAGTAGAAAGGCAGGAAGTTGATAAACAAAGGAGTATTCGGTGCATGACATGAAGAACCAAGTCCCTACTTCTAGTGTTATGGAACACAGGCTACAGAAATGATCTTTCTCCTGAGCCGTGACTAGCTCTGAACTTTATTTATCGTGGTATAAGACATATATTTAGAGATATATCAACCAATCAATATGCTAGGAAGGCAGCAATTTTCTCTTCTAGTATTGGCAGGTGAAGGTACTTAAGCCAATATTTTGGTAATTTCAGCATTGATAAGCAGCTTTTGAATATATTAATGATGATCCATTTCACTACACATCATTATCTGGGTCAATTTGTCTATCCCTTCTCTATATAGATCTAACTAGCTCGACTTCCACTCACAGAGCGTCAGGTACCATCAGCACACACTGCTTTTCAGTTCTTCTTCCCTCAAATATTGATTTTTAATTTTTTTTGTCAAACAGAATGTGTGCTCTTACTTGGTGCTGCAAGAACCAACACACACACACACACACACACACGTCTGGGCAGGAGCCATTCTACTGTGTCTAATTTCCATGTTCTCCGTCAACATCAGGACCACATCTACGTCTAGTTTATTTTCTTTAAGAGCAGATCACTCCAGCTTGCTTAAGAAGAATGGGGAGGAAAACACTTATCGTAAGGACCATGGTTTTTCAGCTGAAAACCGAAGAAAAATTGAATAACCAGGGCTCAAAAAGCAAAGGATCCAGGGCATCTTGTGGGCCCGTGTGGGTTTACCTGTGTGAAGCAGATGGTTTGTGCTCAGGGATTAACCTAAGGTTGGCAGTTTGAATCCACTCAACAGCCTGGCAGAAGAAAAGACCTGGCAATCTACTTCTACAGGAGGACAGCCAGTGACAACCACGTGGAGTTCAGTTCTGCTCTGCACACACGGAGTTCCCGTGCATCGATGGACTCAATGGCAAAGAGTATATTTTGGTTTGGGTTTGTTGTTGTTTTTGCTTTGTTTGGGGCTAGTATCAAGAGTGGACCCAGCACTATCCTACTCATTGTATAGGTGTTGACTCATTTCATCCTCAAAACAACATCACAGGGTATGTACCTTGATCTTCATTTAAAGAGAAGGAAATGGAAACTGGAGGAGAAGTTACATAACGTCCCCAAAGTCACAAAGCTAGTAAGCGATAGAGCAAAGATCCCAGCCGCTGCTGCATGCCCAGTGTTGTGTCTGGAATAGAGCCATGAGGTCAGTGCACGCCATCAGCCTCCACTCTCTGTGTTCCACTGCTCCAAATTTCACATCCATGGCAAGGATGCTCTCTCTCTCTCTCCTGGCTAGAGAGACGGGGGCTTGCTGTGCTAACGTTGTCCATAGGGACACTCCCCATGGATTCCAGATTGGCCCCAGACAAATAGAAATCTTTGTAAGTTGGGCAGCCCAATGAGTGTGCCTATGGGTCACTGCAGTGGGAAAACCAGTGAGCCTCAGAAGACCTGGCTTCTAATCCATGCTCTGGTCTAATTACATGAATTTAGAAAAGTTTATCAAGCTGGGCGTGGTAAAATTAAGCAACTGGATTAAATGCAGCCTACCCTTTCCACCTCTAGCTTTCTGTCATACGTAAGAGACCCACAACCATCCCCATAGGAGACACTCCTCTAGTCACCAGGCAACGTGATGTCTCCACCCCCAACACAAGTCTCTAAGTCTCATGAACTCAATCACAATAGTGTGATTTCTATTACTCTCAAGTGCAGGTCCATAGTGACTTCCAGCGCTTGTCATGGAGAGGCAGTAACCTCAGTGTGGAGTTCCTGGATGATCAAATAGTGAAGAGCCAAGAGACTCACAGTACAAACCCACCTTGATGCACCATGGATCACAGACCTGATGGATGACCTGCTTCCAAAAGGTCGCAGTCTGGAAGACTCTAAGACGCAGTTCTCTGCCCAAATGCGGTTACCCCGAGGCAGAATCACTCAACCACTACCTCAACATCCAAGACTGTAACTGTCACTGTTGCTTTCAGGTGCCCTCCAGTGGGTGCCCACTCAGAGCCACCCTATGTCCAACCGAGTGAAAGACAGCTCAGGCCTGCGCCCACTTCACCATCACTGTGCTGGAGATCATCATTGCAGCCGCCACATCCATCCATCTTGTCGAAGGTCCTCCTCTCTTACTGCTCCTCTACTTCACCAAGAACGGCGTTCCTTCCAAGGAATCGGTCTCTCCTGTTAACACACCCAAAGCACATGAGATGAAGTCATGCTCTCCTTGCTGCGAAGGAGCATTCTGGCTGTACTTCTTCCGAGACAGACTCATGTGTTCTGTTGGCCATCCAGGGTACTTTCGATATTCTTCTCCAGTGCCATCATACGCATGCGTCCATTCTTCGGCGGTCATCTGTATTCGACGTCCATGATGGCATCCACGCGAAAGCTGGACCGTGAATAAGGAAGCTGCCGTTGTGAGGGGCCATCCAGTCAGACCCTCTGGACAGCAGAACAAAGCCTGGCCCTGCGCCAGCCTCACAGGTGTTCTGATGTCGAACTCATTACTGCAGACCCTGTGCCGGTCCCTGTCTTTAAGGGGCTTCCTCTTTCCCCGGCCTCTCCTTCACCAGCACAGGTCCTTTCCCATGAATCGTCTCACCTGATAACCTGCCCACAGCACATGAGACTAAGTCTCATCATCCTTCACTTCTAAGGAGAACTTTTGGCTATACACTAAAATGTGTTACCTGTGTCTTCTCTCGTTTTCCCCCTACGGAGTGAGGTCCCTGGCTGGCACTGAACAAAGCTATTTTGAGATCAAATGTCTTCCTGAGACTTGACTTCCCCAGGCAATGACGCGAATCTTTCCAACAAATGACAGGGCTCAAGCTCGCCATCACATTTATCACTTGTGCCAGGTGGCACTGGAGACACCTGGGGGGGACCATCTGAGGAAAAGTTGACTTAGGTCACAAGTAGTTTGAGTTTTGTGAAGGCTTTTGTGTCAAGAACCACAAGGCCTGTAGTTTGAAACCACCAGCCACTCTGTTGGAGAAAGATGGGATTTTCTACGCAAAGATTTCCAGTCTCTGAAACCCACAGGGGCAGCTCTACCCTGTCCTATAGGCTCACTGGGAGTCAGAATCAACCCGGCAGCATGAGTTTGCGTTGAGTCACGTCTGTCTATGTACAGTGATGCTCTTGCTAGCTGTCCTGAGTGTAGGGATGTTTTAGGAACACTCCTTCTGGCCACTGCAACAGCTCACCTGGTACCAAGACCAGATTCAGAAGTTATGTGGAGATTCGCAAGGCACCCAGAGTAGCCAGCCTCGAAGCATGTGTGCATTGGTGAGGAAACATAATTTGAAATGTGTGGAACCAGAAGTCAGTTTGTGGAAAATTCTTCCAATCATCAGAGAGTAGGAACTGTAAGTAGGAGATTTGATTTTCATTAATGCCTAATAAGAACAGAAGTTCTCCCTTATTGAGGAAATACACTCAATAATGCAGCATATACAATTATAAATGCACCATTGATTTTTTTCACATGGGACACATGTGAAATACATTTATCAGAATTCCCGGATCTACTCGGGGAAAACCCAGAGCAAGACCACAAACTGAGCACATCATCTGTAACAGCTCAATTCCCAAAGCAGCGTGGGGGCAGGGGTTGGGGGGTGAGGGTTTCTCCAATCTGACAGCAACCTGAATGGAAATGATATTGCCAAGAACACATTATGAAGTTCAAAGGAACGTCTTCTAAACGATTCCTCTTTCTTCTTAATAACAACAAACTGAATTATCTTTACAGTCTCATTATGGAAAGTACCATAAAATCATTGCCGTATGAAGACATACCATTATTTTCTCCTCCGGATTTCCCAGTCCTTGTGAGCTCGATCACCAGCTTTTCAAATCATTTCGATTCTCATGCTAAGTAAATATTCACCTGTAAGCACAGGTCCTTCTTCTTAAAGAGCGTCTCTAACAATTGGTTTCTAAAGAGTCTACCAAGGTGGTCATCGTAATAATCAGGAGGTTTCAGTCTGATCAACACAGCACTTTATTCCAACCATTTCTTGGTATTGGGACAGGGATAAGGGGTGGAGCAATGGTGGCACAGTGGGGTAAGGGTTGGGCTGCTAAACACATGGCCAGTGGTTCAAACCCACTTGGGTGCTCCATGGGAGAAAGATGAGGTTGTCTCTTCCCATAAAGATTTATAGGCTCAGAAACCCTCTATCGCAGCGG
>NW_022103899.1:46495180-46501071 GCF_000313985.2 Echinops telfairi | reverse complement strand
GTTCGACCCCCAAAGGAGTCGCGACCCACAGGTTGAGAACCACTGCTTTCTAGGGCCGCTTTGAGTCAGAATAGACAAGATGACGGTGGGTGTGCGTCCAGGGTTGGTCATCGTGGGTAAGTTGCTTAACGTCTGAGAGCAATGATAACACTTCCTTCGCAAGACCGCATTCTATGTAATGAGTTAATAATGCAGAGTGATAAGCTTGAAATAAGTGTTAGCTCTTATTATTGCAGTGGTGGTTTCTCTCTGCCAGGCCCAGTGTTGGTGGTATCACCTCATTTTATTCTCATAACCAGGCGTATCACCCTTGCTTGCAAAAGATAAAATGAGCTTCAGCAAGGTGCTCAGAATCTTATCGCACAGCTAGTGTATGTAGAAGAGGGAAAACTCAAACCCATGAAGAGCTGACAGAGCCCTACCCCTCCCCATTATACACGGGGCCTCAAGAAGAGTTTGTATTCCGTCAGAGCTAGAAAAACAAAATTTATAACGTTGCTGTCATTTTCAGAAGTAAAGTAATCATTGGTGCTTCGACCATGGAAAAGGTGTTTGTTTGTTTTCAATACATTTTTTAAAAATCACAAATGCTGAGGAAAATGGAAATATATGCAACATTCGGTGTTTCATTCTTTCTGCAAATCTACAGTCATTTGATTTGGGAACATAAAAGCACATTCTGTACAAATTGGTTTGCTCCTGAAATGAGTCTCTTACATTAAATTAAAAACATTTTTACTCAGACAATCCCAACAAATTTTCCAATTGTACTACTTTTAAGTGGGTTTTCATTTTTGCTACAAATGGAGCCATAAGCTGCAACCCTTTAAGGAATTCTGGGTCGCTCCTCCTCCTTTGCCAATGTATGGGAAGGGAAGCCGATGTCAACAAAAGGCAATCACACTTTAATAAAACAAAAAGTTATTATGCTGTCTGGCTTTGGTTTGGGGTACATAACAGGAAGGGGGAGAGGCAAAAAAATCTGGGCATTTTCAGAAAAAGATCCAGGAGAAGAAAAGATAAGCAATTATTTCCCTTCCCCAGCATTCCTCCAGTGGATCAACTACACCCTCAGCCACGAAGAATCAATCAGTTAAGTTGCCTGAGAATGTATAGAAATTAGTGGGGTTTTCATTTGCTTTTTAAGTATCATATTTTCAGAATTCTAGCATCCTTACTAGCCCTTTAGATGCTTGCTAATATATAGCAGCAACATAGTCATCTGCTACTCCCACCTAGCAGGGAGCTTTGTCCACCCACAACCATGACCCAATTGACAACCATAATCCCAGTGTCCCCTGGAGAGCTGCTGCCCCCAGACGGTGTTCTTGTGGCCCAGATGAGGTCATTAAAGCTTTCTTGAAGTTGTGGTCAATATTAAAATCAGACACTATATCACATTAAGGTCTGGAACCTTAATTTTTCAGGAAAAAAAAAAACAAGCAGAGCTTAATTAGACCATCCAACCAGTGCTGGCCTCCCTTCCCTGATAACAGCGGTCGGCTAGCGCAGACTGCGTAGACCCTCCCACCCCCTTCGTGCCGAAGCCAAGCATCCGCTGCCTCTTCTCATCATCCGGGAGCACGCGTGCTTCCAATTGTAGGCAGTGTTTCTCGAACGTTTGTTCTCAGTCCCCTTTCAGACTCTTGAATAGTTTTAAGCAACACAATGAACTTCTTTTTCATCTGTTAACTTTTTAAATAGTGGTCATATGAAATAAATACAACTGAAAAAAAGTAAAAGTGTAAACATATGTCATGTTAGCAAGTATTTTCATGAAAAAAAAAACCCTATATTTTCCAAGAGAAAAAGTAATGGGAATAATGGCATTGCTTTATATTTTTTTGAATTTCCCAATACCTGACTTACTAGAATCAGCTAGGGTCTCATGGCTTCTCCAGTTCAAGTACATCAAGTCTTCTCCAGCCTTCCTTATCTAATGTGCTACTCTGGACATGTCGCCAGGGGACACGAGTCCCTGAGGAAGGACATCTTGCTTAGTAAAGTAGAGAGGCGGCAAAAACAAAACGAAGCAGGAAGCCCCTCAACGAGATGAGCTGACACAGTGGCTGAGACGATGGGAACAACTGTGAGGATGGCGCGGGCCTGGGCGGTGTTTGGCTCTGTAAGGTCGCTGTGGGTCACAAGCAACACGATGGCACCTGACAACAGCAGTAACAACTCGTGGTCCCTGGTCACGCCATCCCTAAAGACGTTCATACACAAGAAATGCATGTTCGCATCAAGGACTTAGTTTTAAAAATTAATGAAAAATTAATCCTTTTTGGTGCTTCCTCAAGGACACGCTTAATTGAGTGATCTTGATTGTAAAAAGAATGACGGCAACATATGTACAAATATGCTTGATGCAATTGATGTATGGCATGTTATAATTGCTGTAAGAGCCCCCAATAGAATGATTTTTAAACTGATAATAATAATAATAATTAATCATGCACATGGGTGGCAGTGAAGGATGCGCTGTGAGATCAGTGGGATGCCATGGCCCTGATTTGTGCTAAGGGGTCAGCAGTCCAATATCATCTTGGCCTTAAGAAAGCAAACATCAACACAATGAAAAAGGAAAGTACCATTCCGTCCGAGTCATGATGAAAATAGTGCCAACCTCACGGATCCCCTGAAAGAGGCATAGGCACCCCGGGCCTCTGAACTGCTGTGGTAGTAGAGAAGCTGGCCTGGTGTGGCATCGGGTTCTCCTCGCTGCCGGAGGAGAGACAGGGACTGCCAGCAGCACAAAGCCAATGGTGATGCGGTGGAACCCAGACAGAGCTCCACTCCCCAACCATCTCCCAGTTGTCACACCGACCACCCTCACCGCAGTCCCTTCTACGTCTCTCTGGGTTCAATAGCTCACTGCAGGGGCCACACAGAGCTCACAGACCATAGTTAACAGATAAGCGTTAAGGACGTAACAGATACAACTCAGGATCAGGACCAACAGGCTACTCCTTGGGAGCCAGGGTCAGGAAGCATGGAGGAAAGTCTGGAAGTCTCTCCTTAAATCCGAGAACATCCCTTCTTTACAGCTCTCCAGCTCCTCTCAGACAGACAAGCCATCAGGCCCTTCTCTCTCTGTCAGCCACGCTTCTACTCAGCACTCCTCTCCAACCCTCTGAGACAGACCCCTTCTCAAATCCCTGAGGACAAAACTCCTCTGGGCCACCTCAGGACAGATGTTCCGTTAGCTACCCCAGGACAGGCCTCCTGTCAGCCACTTGAGGACAGGCCTTTTGCCAGTGATCTCAGGACAAGCCTCTCTGCCGTCAGCCCTCCTGACATCAGTGTCCACTGCTAACTAACCCAGCTCATAGCCAGTGGGGCAGTTTTGCTCAGTTCTCTGAGCTGTGTTCCCAGTAGAAGGCTGCAACCATCATGGCTGGCTCTGCCACAGGGCCCCTCCCAGGCCTTCCACTGGCTTCAGCGGCCCAGTCCTGTCCCCTGCTAAGCCACGCTGGGCCGTTTCCTTGCCTCCTCTCTCTGCTGCTTCTCTTCTCTTGCATCTCATGCCATTTCTCCTTTCGGCTTCCTTCTCTTTCCGTGAGCAAAGCTCTGCGGGGCTAGCTGAACGTATAATGCAAACTCTGGCTTGAAACCCAATTTCAAGGCCTGACCCTGCTGTCAGGGCCACAGACTGACCAACCCCTCTCAATTGGCTGCAGACTTGCATGGCGATCTTTCGTCATTTTGTTTGAATAAATATAGTGGCCAATCCCTACGAGGTGCATAAAATAGGCCAATCACAAATCAACCTGCAACCCAGAGCCAGACAAGAGGTCTCAAAGCATCAAATTGTTTATAGCTTAGCCAGGAACTGTCAATCAACTTAGAGAAAAGTAATAAACCCTCTGGGATAAAAAAAAAAAACTAGGGCAAAGGCTAGTCCTCAGGGCTGGGAGAGAAATTCCTCAAACTGTTTCTCCAAAGAACAAAGGAGAAGGAGCTTCTATAATTTATGAGGCACTCACACCACCAGTTGTCCGTCTATCTGTCATACTGCCATGGCTTGTGTTTTGTGTGATGCTGGAAGCTATGACGCCGGTATTTCAAATACTAGCAGCTTCAGCAGAGCTTTCAAACTATGATAAAGGAACAGGCTGTCTACTTCTGAGGACATTAGCCATGGAAAACTTTATGGACAGAATTGAAACTTTATCAGATCCTGAAACCTCACGAATAGAAGCAGAACATTGTCAGAGTTAGGGGCAAAAGATGCGCCCCTCACGCCAGAAGGCACTCAACGGATGGGTGAGGAAGAGCTGCCCCCTCAAAGCAGAGTGGACCATGACGATGCCAATGGAAGAAAGCCCTTCGGGCATAAAGCCTACAGGACCATCATTTGCTGATGAGAATGGGGCACAACTCAAAATGAAAAGAAATAGCTGCAAACATTAAATAATTATCAGAACTTGGAAAGTACAAATTATGAATCTAGGAAAATAGGAAGTGGTAAAAAATGAAATGGAATGCATAAAAATAGATATTCTAGGCATGAGTGAGCTGAAATGGACTGGCATTGGACATTTTTAATCAGAAAATCATTCGGTTAACTATGCTAGCGATGGCAGATTCAAGAGGAATGGTGATCCAATCATCATCCAAAAGGACATTTCAAGATCTGTCTTGAAGCACAATGTCTGATATTGTTCAAACATTCAATCAAGATACATTGATAATTATTGGCAATTGGAATGCAAAAGTCGAAAACAAAAGAGGAAGAAACAGTCAATGGAAAATTGGTCCTGGTGAAACCAAATAAACTGGAGTCACATGATAGAATTTTACAAGACCAATGACTTATTCATCATAAATGTATTTTTTCAATCACATAAACAGTGATTATACATGTGTATTTCCCCAGATAGAATACACAAAAATCAAATTGACTACAACTGTGAGAAGAGACCATGGAGAAGCTCAATATCAGCAGCTAAAATCAGGTCCGGGGCCAACTATGGAACAGACTATCAGGTGCTCATATGTAAGTTCAGGTTAAAGCTGAAGAAAATTAAAATATGTCCACAATAGGCAAAACACGACCTTCTGTATATACCAAGTGAATTTTGGGAACATCTCAGGAACACATCTGATGCACTGAACACTACTGACAGAAGACCTAATGACCTATGGGATGATATCAAGAGCATCATGCTTGCAGAACCAAAAGGTCACTAAGAACAAATCAAAACAGGAAAGGAGTAAAAATCAGAGTGGAGTCAAAAGAGACTCTGAAACTTGCTCATAATCACAGAGTAGCTAAGGCAAGTGGAGTAAGTGATGAATTAAAAGAGCCGATTAGAGGACTTCAAAGGACAGCTCAAGAAAACAAATGAAAAGGTTATAAGGAATGTATAAAGAGCTAGAGTTAGAAAATCAAAAAGGAAGAACACTCTTAGCATATCTTAAACTGAAAGAACTGAAGAAAAAATTCAAGCCTTGAGTTGCAATTTTGAAAAATTATTTGGGTAAAATACTGAATGATGCAGGGAGCCTCAAAAGAAGATCAGCCCAATCTCAACTGTGTGCCCCCCTCCCCACAGAAGAATTCACTTCAGAGGACAGCACTGAAACTACAGCTCAGGGAGAGGGACATGTCTGATCAGGAGCAAATGAAGGGGGAGGAAGAGAGAGTAGAGCACACCCTGAGCATCCAAGCCCTGAGGATGATATCCCACTCAGAGCAACCAAAGCACAGAGAGGACCATAGGGCCGGCCGCACTTCAAGACATGACGTCCCTCACTGACCCATCGCACTTCGGGGGACAACACTGGAGACACAGTGTGGGAATTGTCCCTGATTTGACCCTACCACACTGAGGCAAAACACTAAGGGTGTGCAACAGAACAGCAAGGGGAGCAGAGCAACAAAGTCT
>NW_022103899.1:46492218-46493798 GCF_000313985.2 Echinops telfairi | reverse complement strand
AGGGAGAGGAAGGGGGGGAAAGACCAAAGAGCAAACGACTTTAAAAAGAGACCCTAAAAAAGAAAGAGAAAGAAAAATAAATGTTTTTAAAATAAAATAAAACAAAAGAAGATATAAAGAACACAGAATCACTGTACCCAACAGAACTAGTCACTATTCAACTATTGCAAGAGGTAGATAGGTGCAAGAACCAAGACTCCTGGAGGAAGAAGTCCAAGCTACACTGAAACCATTAACCAAAGACTAGCCTCCAGGAATTGATGGAATGCCTCTTGAAATGTTTCAACAGGCTGATAAACCACTGGGAGCACTCACTCATCTCTGCTAGGACATTTGGAAGACATCTACTGGGCCAACTGACTGTAAGAGATCCATATTTGTACCCATTGCAAAGAAAGGCAACACAACCAAATGTGAGAATTATAGAACTATATCATTTATATCATATGCAAGTAAAATTTTGCTGTAGCTCATCCAACAATGGTTGCAGCAATAAATCAACAGGGAGCTGCCAGAGCTTCAGGCCAGATTCAGAAGGGATGTCACTGCTGATGTCAGATGAACCTTGGATGAAAGCTCAGAATACCAGAAAGATGATTGATTGTGTTTTATTGAATATGCTAAAGCATTTGACTCTGTGGATCATAACAAACTATGGAAACCCTGGAGAAGAATGGGAAATCCAGAATACTTCATTCCGCTCATGCAGAGCGTGTACATGGATGAAGAGGCCGGTGTGCAAACAGAACAGTACTTCATGGTTTAAAATCAGGAAAGATGGGGATGGTTATAGTCTCTCGCCGTTCCTGTTCAATCTGTGTGCTGAGCAAGTCATCAGAGAAGCTGAATTACATGAATTACATCAGGACTGGAGGAAGACGTATAACACCCTGCCATGTTCAGATGACACAACCTCGCCTGCTGAACGCGAGAAAGACTTGAAACGCTTGCTGATGAAGATCAAGGATTGCAGCCTTCAGGATGGATGATACTCAATGTGAAGAAAATAAAAATCCTCACAACTGGACCAATAGGTAACATCATGATAAACAGAGAAAAGATTCAAGTTGTCAAAGATTTCATCTTGCTTGGATCCACCATTAATGCTCATCAAGCAGCAGTCAAGAGATCACAGAATGTATTTCATTGGGTAAATCTGCTGCACAAGATGTCTTTAAAGTGCTGAAAAGCACGGCCTAAGGTGATCCTGACCCAAGTCATGGTATTTTTAATTGCCTCATCTTCAAATGAGAGTTGTGCAGGAGCAGTGAATTATTTTATGTGACTCTTCTAACCAAAGTCTCTAACTCCAACCAAATGATTTTATCCCAAATGAGTCTGGTAAGGAGGTGGATGAAGGTAGTTGTATGACTCATCTGTAATAGTGAACAGGATTCCATGGAATGCCATCCTGAGTCCTTTGAGAAGCAGGAGGAGGGATCGCATTACTAGCAAGACCCAGGAATGGACCGTATCCTCTGGACCCAAGATGCCTGCACAGTGAACATCTTGAATCCAGAAGACAGCTTTTTTTAAAAATCATTTTATTGGGGGCTCGTACAATTCTTATCACAATCCAT
>NW_022103899.1:46489882-46491206 GCF_000313985.2 Echinops telfairi | reverse complement strand
GTTCTTTGATGTCTGATAACTGGTCCCTTCTACACCTCGTGGTCAGACAGGCTGGTGTGCTTCTTCCTTGTTGGCTTTGATGCTTCTCAGCTAGAGGGCCGCTGATTTATCTTCAAGCCTTTAAGACCCCAGATGCTATGTCTTTTGATAGCGGAGCACCATCAGCTTTCTTCACCACATTTGCTTATGCACACATTTTTCTTCAGCAATCGTGTTGGGAATGTGTGCATCATGGAATGCCAATTTAATAGAACAATGTGTTCTTGCACTGAGCAAGTACTTCCGTGGAGGCCCGATGCAGAAGACAGCTTTAACATCAGAAAAGTAGCAGCTGAACCAAGAGGCAGAGCATGGAAGAGTGATGAACTTTTCAACCTATGGAGCAAGTAAAGCTGAGTGCTCTTTGTGCAGGAGGAGGCTGGCTTGTGGAGTGGAGTGTCGCTGGTCACTTAATAAGAAAGTTGAGTTTACTGACCCACTGGGTTAGAGACTTTGGGCTGAGGCTTACTGGAGTCAGGTGCTTCTGGGCACTTAATTCAGGGGCCTAGGTTACTGGCCCATGGAGCTTGGGCTGAATGCCTCCAGACTAGGCTTACAGTAGAGTGGTATGCCCCTTCGGGCATTTAATAGCAGACCGGAAAGAACTTTTTAACATGTCTTCATAAACAACCCAACCCTGAGTATTTTTCACTGACATTACAACTTCTTAACTTCTTTTAACCATGAATCTTGTCCGTGAGTTCTGTGTAGCTTTTGCAGTAGATATTAGAACCTAGAGATCAAGTAAAGAATACTAGTGAAAACAAGCACAAGTTGGGCCTTGAATAAGGAAGACCGACAAAGCATCAATGCGTTTGAATTGTGGTGGTGGCAAAGACTACTGAAAGTACCGCGGACCGCCAAAAGAACAAACAAATTTGTCTTGGAAGAAGTACAGCCAGAATGCTCCTTCGAGACAAGGGTAGCAAGACTTTGTTTCAAGTACTTGGAACATGTTGTCAGGAGGGACCAGTCCCTGGAGAAGAGCACCATGCTTGGTAAAGTAGAGGGGCAACAACAACAAAGGACAGCCCCCGACAAGACTGGCTCAGTGGCTGCAACAGCGGCTCAAACACATGCATCCTTGGGAGGAGGTGCAGAAGCAGGACGTCTTTTGCTCTGTTATGCATAGGTCACTATGAGGCAGAACCAACAGCAGGCACTTGCAAGATGACGGCAAGAGACTAGGAGATGGGGCTAGTGGGATGAGGAATGAACACGAAGAAAAGGAGATGAGAAGACACCCGAATACCTGCTTTCATTCTTCTTTTTTTATATCATTTAA
>NW_022103899.1:46441133-46487931 GCF_000313985.2 Echinops telfairi | reverse complement strand
CATTTTAATGGGCTTTTCTTTCCTCCCTTTCTGCATATACTATTTTTGCCTTTGTTCACCTTGGTCACCATCTGCAGGGATGGTGATTAGAGTCTGTCTATCCATGGAGGAATACGAAGAGAAATGAATACTAGTGTCGTACTCCTGACATTGGGAAGTCGTAGCTGTCAGTAAGCTAAAATCATGGGTGGCAATCATGTTTATGTCTGCCTCTCACAGAACTAGGGTTAATTCGGGAGAATCCAATTTCTGAGTTTGCTCACAGCAGAGAGTTGTGAATTATGGTTGGGGATGCTGTGTACATCTGATTGGGTGACATTCACATGGTGGATCACATAGCTGTGTTTATCTTGTCCAATGGTATCTGATGTTAGCAATCTAGTGTCTGGTTTTTGCCTACTCATTATTTGACATACTCATTAATCTTCTGACACATGGGAAATAAAACAACCTGATAAAGGGCCACCTTTTGTCTAATTTTCACCAAGTACTGTAAGGTTTAGTATCATCCCAATGTAGAGAAAATTCCCTTTCTGTCTAGGATTCTTGGGTCTGGTATTTGTTAGTGACTAACCACAAAGTTACTGTGGAACAACTCCAACTTTTTCGGTGGCCACTAACAGCAGGTCTACTGTGGTAGGTCACTAATGGGTTGGGGGTGGGACGTTATTGTTTCCTTCCTGGGTCCCATGACTGTGCACTGCTAACCTGAGCTGGATTCAGACTGGCTTATCATCAAGACCACACGGCAGGTTTAGTTCTATTCTACGAGCTACTCGCTCTGGGGGCCAGGCAAAATCAGCTACAGCTACCTGAGTATGTTCTTCTTGTGACAGACAGCAGGAGCTCAAGGTTTAGCTAAAAACTACCAACATATTAAAAACCTCTATTCACATCCCATCCACTCACCTGCCATTGGCCAAAGCAACTTTCATAGTCAGGTTCATCAGAGGGGTAGTAAGGTCTAGTCTCTCATGGAGATCAGACAGTAAGACAGCCTGTCACAGACCCTGTCCCAGGTGTTCCAAGGTTGTGGGGAGCTATGTTATAGGGAAAGTTCACTGCTCTTGTCGCTCCCAGGGGGGCTCAGTGATTCAATGATAGAACTCTCACCTTCTAGACAGCTGCCCCAGGTTTGCTTCCCCACCAGGGCAACTCATGAACTGCCACAGCCTGTCTGTCAGTGGTGGCATGCGTGTTGCCGGGATTCTGAACTGCTTGCAGTGGTGCATCCCTAAGATGGACTAGGACGAAAAGACCTGGTGAACTACTTTCTAAAATCACCCAGTGGGAACCCTGTGTATCCCAACGATTCAATCCCATTGTGCATGGGGTGGCCATAATTCAGGGACCGAGGCTACAGATGCTAACAACAACATTGGGAAGGGGGTGAGATGAGTTAGGGTCTACAACTCTTTCTCAGAGTTAACACCCAGCTCATTCGCATCTGCTTCCTCGTGGGGCCTTCTTTGACCTCACACTACTCCCTCGCATTCTTTGCTGTGATTCCTTTTTCGTTTCTTTTCTTTTTTTGGTAAAACTCTGTTCTTCCCACTAGCACACCTTCCAATGGACCACCCAAAAGTGAGTACGAGCGATGACACAGCCAGCATCCAGGCGGCTTTACCTGCAGGTCCACTGGGTATCAATCGGGAAGTAAGAGTTTATCGTTCCCTTCCTTGAAACAACCCTGTTCAAATGATAGAGAGAGAAAAAGAAGTCTCCCCTGTCCTCAGCTAGATTCGGTTACATACTTAGGATGACAAATGGTTTCATTTCCAAACCATCATTTAGGAGCGTGAACGTGAGTGCAACCAATAACCTTAACCCTGAGCCAACCATCAGGAACCAGGACTGGCCTCAGCCCATCAGGATGCACGTACCACCTAGCCGCATGCCCGCTGGAACCTATGAAGGGTGATGCCGGTGACAAGCACCAGAAACCTCAGCCAACAAGGGCTTACATTCCAAAGACATCCATGATTGACTTCACAAGAAGTCTGCAGGTCGGCGCATCCGGGGTTTGCTCTGCGGCTGAACATTGTCGGGGTTCTGGGTCCATTTCTGGATTCTCCTCACCTTCCCATCGAGGCACAGCTGACTTTCCATGAAGTGGTGAGAAAGGAAGAAAGAAAAATCTGTGGTCGAAATTCATCCCTCCACAGGGTGGGACGAGTCCCCCTGGGCCCTCCGAGCTGCACGAGAAGCGGAGAAGGCCAGCGTCTGTCAGAAAGCAACAGCATGGCCGGGCTTGGCCTTGATTCATAATGCATTGTCTTCGAGAAGTGGGAAGATCCTTTCCTCTGAATCAGGCTAGGAAGAAATAGCCGGAGAGAGCTGTTAGTGGGTCCTCTTAGGACCGCAGCAGTGAGGGAACGGTGAGCAGTGACTCCCGGGTCTACCACACTGAGTATCAGAGCTGCTGGCGGGCTGCTTTCCGGGATGACAGCCGCTTCGGAGGAAGATCCTCCCGACACTGTGAGAGGGCAACCTGGAGAGCCCAACAAGCCTCCTCTCCATCAGAGCTAGCTCATTCATCAGGGAGGTGCCCAGCGCAATGGTAAGCCACCCATGCCTGACCAGTAGCCTCTGACATTCTATGACCCCAAATTTTCCACCAAACAAGAAGAGTCATGATCCACTAGTCCAGCTGAGCTCTGGCATCCAGGAATTTGAAGCGGAAAGTTCTGGAAAGCACCCACCCACCCACCACCCACCCCACCCCCAGGTGGTTAGCAGGCAATGTGAAGCGCTCATGGGAACATGGCTGCGTTTAATAGTTTGGGGGCTTCCAGCTGCGTTTATGAACCTTTTTGAGTTAACTTGTTGGTATGACATGAGAAAAAGTACATACTCATTTCTTTTCTAGCAGATGTCCAGCGGGACCAGAACCAACTGTTGACAAGATGGTCCTTTCTTCACTGAATTACCTTGATATCTAAATGAAAGAGAGATTGCCCGTGCATATATGGGGCCATTGCTGGGCATTTTTTCCCATGCTGTTTACACCTAATGTAATTATTGATATGGTTGGTTTTAAGTTTAATGCCTTAATGTGTTCTTCTTATTCTGCTTTCCAACATTTATCATATGTATTTCTACATGTACCTGTTGTATGATATTCCTTCTTGCGTTCTTGGTACTAATGTTCCCGTGACATGCCCGTGTGTCTAATCGAGGTAGATATTTGTGCAGAAAAGGGTTAAGGTAGTTTGCTTCTTACTGTCATTCTTCCAATGCTTGCAAGTTTTCCCTTTGGAAATTGGGGGTTTTAGGAGCATTTGCACCATGTGGCTCCATGAACATTTGCAGAGTGGCTCCCTGTGCCTGGAGCACTTGTGTCTATGATGGAATATGTGCTGGGCATTTGCTTTCCTCCGGGGAGTCTGGAAGCACGGGCATGTTAGGCAGGTGCCTACATGATCAATCAATCACCAATAAAATCTCATGTCGTCTGCCCTAGTAGATTACACTTCATGATTACCTTATGACAGCCACTGAGTGCTTAAAGAACTAACGTGGCCTGTCCACTTCCACTGGCAGAGAAGGTCCAGGTTGTGTCCAGACTTCGCCACGTGTGCTCTTGCTCTTTGCTGAACTTGCCTTGTGTCTGTGCACTGCCATCAATCTTCGCCATCAGCACAACCCTGTTTTGAGCCCTGGGGGTCCTCCCAGCGAGCCACCAAACCTCGAGTGGCTTTGGGGAACCTTGACATAACACTGAGCAAATATTTATGCTATGAATTAATCTTGGCAGAGTCCTAAAGAGATTCCATAAACTTTAGTGGCTGAGTTGCTTTTCAAAGTGTCTCCTGAATTTAGTCCCCCTGAGCCCTGGCTCCAACTATTCTTTCTCCCCTTCATAATGCCTCTTAGTTCCTGCAGGTCTCCCTAAGGCCCTGTGCAGGGGAAAGCTGCGAAAGCATGGTTCATGGTCCCTGATTCCTCAACATGCTTTTCCAATGAACCTTAAAAAAAAATAACTAACTTCGCTCCGTCTCTATCACTTGGAACCAGAGGAAGCAACTACTTCCATATTGAAACAAGCCATTTCCTAGACACTATTTGGGTTTTAGAAACCATTTTAAAATGTCAGTTTGCTTATTTTCACATTTTTGTAGATTTGTGTAATAGAGCATGAATCAGCAAACATTTTCTATAAAGGGTAGATAGGAGAGATGTTTTACTTGCAAACAACGTGGTCTCCTCTGAAACAACTCAACTTCACTATTGTAGTGCAAAAGCAGCCATAGGCAATACTTAAACAAATGGATATAGCTGTATCTTAAATAAACTCTATTTACAAAAATGTGGGATAGATCCGATTTGGCCCACAGATCACACTTTGCTGACTCTCGTGATAGATCAGGTTTCAAGAATGTTTGGCTTATCTATTCCTGCACCACAAAACACCTCAAATCTTAGTGGCTTAAAACAACCACCATTCTATTTTCTCTCACAATTCTGGGCACTAGGTTGGCTCAGCTGGGTGGCTCTTCTGCTCCCTATCATGTTGGCTAGGGTTTCAGGCATCTGAGCTTATCAGCTTAGCTGGAATCTTCGAGAAAACTCCTTCGCCTGCCTGGCACATTGGCTTGGATGATGGGAAAGCTGGGTTCAGCTGGAATTTTGAAGCAGCTCCTTCCCAGTTTTTGGCTTTTCTTCTTCTGGAGGTCTCAGCAGTTCCATGTGGCCTGTCCTTGGTGGCTCAGGCTGTCCCAAAGGGCACACATGACTGCTATCTGCCGCATTTGACTGATAAATCACCTCTCTCTCATCTAGGACCCCTGACATCTCTGGCCCCTTTTGACTTGTGTCCAAATGTCAGCTTTCTAATGTCAGGACCTTCCAAGGAGTTGAATGGTTTTTAATGCTTAGCATCTAACCTGCTAAGCAGAATTCCCATCCTACAAGGCAACAGAAAAACATGCACCTCCAAGGGCTGCTTTGCCCCAAAAATGGTGCCTCTGTCCAGGTAAAATTAACGAAGCTAATTTCCTCTAAAAGGCAGGGATTGCTTGTGCCCAGTCACGTCTGGCATGACTTGAGACACAGCGGGCATCTTCTCAATGAACTAGCTGTCAATGGGTCTCCTCTCTCAAAAGACCCATCTTTCCTCAAATATCTGTCACAACAGACCATAGGGGAAGCCTGTCACCGGAGGACTTAGCAGTGTCAAATTGGGAGTGAGCAAACTCAGGGCTCCATGAGACCTGTGCATAATGTTGACCCCAATACAACACTCACCCACACCAGCGCCCCTAGACAAGCTCCCTCACTCCCAACCCTGAGCCCTCTTTGGAAACCACCCTATTGAACTTGGCAATGGACTCACCACTCTACTATGGTCACAGCGTGGTTCTGATGATGGTAGATGCAGTCACCACAGGGTTAAACCGCTCCTCCTACACCGGACCTCAAAGCCTCCTGATTGGCACAAACAATTAAGTGCTTGCCTACTAACTAGAAAGGAGTCCACCCAAGGAGGTTCAGAAGAAAGGCCTGATGTCTACTCCCCAGAAGGTCAAAGCCATTGGAAACCCTCTGAATCCAGTTTTATTCTGACACACACGGGGTCATGGTGAGTGGGAATCAGCTCACTAGCAACTGGCTTCCTCTCTAGACACACTCCCACCCCTCCGGTCACTCTCTACAGTTCATTCTTAACAATCTGCCCCTGCCCCACACTCTCGGGCATTTTCAGACTCACCCTAAGTCACAGCAGCACATGACTGATAACTTTCACCTTAAGTTATATTATCTGTGCTCATTCATGTCACCTTCTATCACCTGATTTGTTCAGCTCAAACTAATACTGAGGTAGCTTGGTTATTGTGCCAACCTGGCCGATAAACATATGTGGGATTAATTGAAGGGCGGAGAGATAAATGGCCTGGTGAGCTTCGCTTGTCTTGTCTCTTCCTCTTTGATCATCCAACCAGTGTGCGGCTGCCTAGCTTGTTCTGTACCTTAATTTGCAAGCTACGCTACCTGAGAGACACCTAACCCATGGACTGTGCCGCTGTAATTTGAGGTTCCTTCAAGACCTGCTTCGCCACACCATTGGAATTTACATCGCTTGAGCTGGGGACTGTTAGACCCTGTCATCTGGCTGACTGTTGATGGCCTGCCTTGCTGTCTTCTGCCTGTGCCCGGATAGCCTGAGTTGCTCTACAGTGGACTACCCGGCAGCCCTCAAGACTTGAAGGATTGTCAGTGTCTCACAACTGTCTCACGGGAGTGAGTTGCACTGAGCCATGTGTACTGCTTTATAATTTAATTAACTGTTTATTTTTTATGTTATCTATCTGTATAAATATATATATAATTGTTAGCATTCTGGTTTTGTTTCTCTAGAGAACCCTGTCTAACACAAATCCTTATTAAACATGTGTTCTCATGGAGATACTATAGGCTTGAGGAATACTATAGAGATCGTGAAGCAGCTACTACTCTGGGGGGCGTACTGATCCCATAGCAGTGGAGGACATGGACCATACACCTATTTACTAGGCAGGCTCTTTTTCCCAGAAATCCCTGAATAGAGGCCAAGGGCACTCACTCAGCAGGTAGCCAAAGGCCTGGAGTTTCAAGTTCACTCGGAGGCACCTCAAAAGAAAGGCCCAGTGATTTTCTTGTGAAAAAGTAACCATTGAAATCCCTGGAGCACAGTTCTACTCAGACATGCCTGTTGTCACCACCAGTCGGAGTTCACTCAACAGTTAGTGGGGCAGGTCCTTTTCCAGGTGAGCCAAGTATTCAGGAAAGCCCCGCCAGAGCAGGAAGTTTCTAACAGCTTGTTTACTGCTATGTTCCCAGCACCAAGAATAACATCGAGCACATCGTTGATGTACAGGACATAGGTGTTGAATCAAAAATGCCCTCGATTCAAGATGGAAATACCTCAGACAGTTCTCAAACCACAGCAGCAGCACCCCCACCCAACATAGCTGGTCAATTTTCATGATGGAGGTATTCTTCATAAGACATCAAGCCATTATCATAAAAACATTGACTTGTGGGATTTGACGTCATGCCTCCCTTCCTCCTGTTGTGAAGTCCATGGAAAATATCCGGCAGTGAGTTGTACTAGCATTTACCCTTCCTTGGCAAGAGGAGCACTAAACGCACAGACTTGAAGGCATCACTGGGCTTCTTACATAGGAGTTCACTCTGCTTGGGGTTCATACTTGTGAGTGATTACATCTTCCAAAGATGGACACAACAATATATGCCCCCCTGCCACGCACACCCCTCTACCCTCAGGCTCCTCCTTCAATGTAAATTTGACACTTTCTGCTGAGAATTTTTTTAATCCTATTGCGATTCATATGCTTTTGTTTTTATCATCTATTTTTTCCCTTTATTTTTTTTCTCCTCTTACCTCTAGTTTGCCTGTTCCCATGCTTTTTCCCATTACTACCTTATCCCAGCTTTAGGTCCAACACAGGAAACTAGAGAAGTCAGTCAAAGACAAGGTTTCCGCTCCAACACCTTTAGCAGTGTAAAGGTGATGACGCAGAACAGAAATCACAGTCATCAGGTTGCCCCTCGCCAGTGCCCCCCAGAATCGACCTCCATTCTTTCACTGAGAGCAGTGAGGGTGCCTGGTCCGGCCCCTAGGGCGTAGAAGATCTGAGGGATGATGGGAGTGACCAAATTCCATTCCCATCCTGTCCCTTTACTCCAGCAAGAAGCACCCCGCTCACTGTGGATGCTCAGGTCCATAAATCTGCAGTCAGTGTCCACGCCTCTCAGAGTAATCGCCCTAGCCCTACCCTAGCCCTTTCAGACCTGTTGTTCATCGGATTCCTGAATCTCAGCTCTCTCCCGTTTAGAAACCTGTCAGCCTTACTCATGAGTGAATGCTCCCAGTCTCTCTACTTCCTACCAGAGGCACTAGCTTGACCCTGCTCACCAGCTCTCACAGTTCCTAAATTTGTTATAAAATCTCCCAAAGTGCCTTTGAGGACCCCACCCAGCTCCAGTCACATGGGTTGTTGTCCGTTGCTATACAGTCAGCTCCGATGTACAACGTAAAGAAAAGGGCCCAGTCCTGGATCATCTTCCTGGCCGCGGGTACCCTGTGGTCCATTTTTGTGACCACTGTGTGTGTTGAGTGCCACCCCAATCTAGGAGCTCATGCCCAGGAATTATGGTGGACAATATGCTACAGGGACCCAAGGGTTCATCTTTGGAGCTAAATCGCAAGGTCTCTCTTCCTAGCCTGGACTAGCCTGGAAGCTCCACTGAAACTCATCCACTATGGGCAAGCCTGCTGGTATTTGAACGACACACGACACAGTTCCTGGTATCATAGCAATACCCAAGCCACCCAGTACAGCCAACGGGGCAGATAAGTGGTAGCCCGTCACCTCTACTGGAGCCTTTCTGAGGTGGACCTTTTTATTCCCAGCGCATGGTCCATGTCAGGTGTTCATGACTGATGGTTGAATAACTGAGTTATGCATACAGGGGACTAAGCCCGTGACCTGGACCTCCCAAGCAATTGTCCCACAAAACTGAGACAACTGGCCCACCATAAGCTATATCTGAGTTTGCAAAAGTGCTGTCGAAGGCGATACCCAGTAGAGGACTAGCCAGACTGAACTACTTAAGGAAACAAAGCATCTTTGAGAAATGAAATTAATTAACTGCTTCCAAAGGGAGCAGAAAGTAGGAGGTTGGGAAGGGGTGGGGGGATTTTATATAACTTTCCAAAGGACTAGGGACTTGAAAGTAAACTCAGGGAATTTCAAGCTCTAAATTAAAAAATGCCTTCCAACGTCGTGGCTTAGTGGTGTGCGATAGGCGCTCGAAATTGGAATTTGGATATGCACAAAGGAAAGCTCTGAAAGAAGAAAAACAATAAATTAAATGCATAAATGGAGAGGAATGGGGCTTTTTAGAAGTTCCTGCACAATGTTCTCTGAGGGTGATTTCAGACTAGACCTTGACAGGGTGCGATGGTGAATGTCAAGCGGAGCTTTTGTCAATCAGAAGGCACTTCTGCCGAAAGAAGTTTCCAGAGACTAACCGAAGGGAATTTCAAAGATCTAGTTTACATTCTCTGTGTCTTCAGGCCCATTTCCCTGGGATTTAAGAAACCATAAGGGTTTCAGGACCTTGCAGCAGCCATATAAAATATGGCTTAGTATGAATCACACACTATCTCGTGGCCCAGCCACAGATATTGCCTTTCAGTCTGTGCTGCATCCACATTCCACTGCCCACCACGCCCCACCCGCAGCCCTGCAAGCCGTCCAGGGTGGAAGAGCTCTGTCGTGTCTGTCCCTTGGAGACTCTGCAGCCAAATCGAAAAGGGCAAGGTCATGCCAAGTGGTGAGGAGGACCTGGAACCAGCATGCGTTATAGGAAAGAAAAAAATCATTGAGGTCACATGAAAGTCTCCTAGCCCAGTCAGTGGTTTCTTCTGCCAATATCAAGGCTAAAAGATGTTGCTATTACCATCAGTAACTTCTAGGGAGCAAGCATTGTCTGAGGGGGTTTTCTATACCTGGTGTTCGTCCAGCTGATTTTACCCACAAAGAGAGTTCAACACCACTGTGTCTACTCCTGCCGTGATCTGATCCTGCTCTATCCAGAATGGTAGCAGCCGTTATGCCTAAACCACGGGAAGCTGCTTGGTTGTGGAGAGAGCGTGTGTGTGTGTGTGTGTGTGTGTGTGTGTGTGTGTGTGCGCGCGCGCGCGCGCGTGTCTTCTCTGTCCTATTCTATAATTATCTATCTGTGTATATGTATGTGAACATTTTCTCTGCTGGGCCCGCTCTCGGTCTCAGTGGGTGGTGTTTCTCTCTCTTCCTGTGCGTCTCTGCCCGCCTCTGTCAAGCCCGCAGTTTCTCAGTCTATGCCTTTGCTTCTGTATTCTCCTGTGTCTTTGTTGTGATGGTAGTATTCCTCCGTCTCTCTGTCGCCTTCTCTCTCTCTCTCTCTCTCTCTCTCTCTCTGCCTTCCTTTCTAACCATGAGGAGGGTTCAAAAAGTTCATGGGAAATAGAATTGTAAAAGATGGGAATTTCTACATGACCTTTTTGAGGCCCCCTCTTATCTTCCCTTTTCAGTCTGTAACAGAGTTTATGTCAACTTGACCCTCCAGGGTGAAGGTAGCACTGGAGCCCAACCTATCAATCAAGACACCTCCTTGGTGGTGGTGGTGGTGGGGGGCAGTTGTATAAGAGGGAGATCCTAAGCAGAGTCCAGTTCTCTTTAGCCCCTTGCCGCCTGCTGGAGCTGGACCTGCATATGGTTCCTCGCCCGCCTCTGTGTTGTCTGCTGGTCCCAGGAGCCATCAGCAGACTGCAACTTTGGATTCACTTACCTTTGGGTCCGCCAGTCTGTGGCCCCTCCTGCTTCATCACCTGCTTCCTATTCGCCAACTTTTGCAGCTTCACAAGTCAGAGAACCCTTCGGCTCACATCTGACAGACAGCCTTGAACCAGACAGGTCTTACCTACTTCTACAACTGTGTAAGCCTTTTCCTGCTATAAATCTCTTATATATATAACTTCATTAAAATAAAAAGGGAAATAGGAAAACGTTAAATAAGGAACTGTGCTGTTGGGGATATTATCTTAGCAATCTGGTACCACCACAACAGAATACCATGTATCCCCTGGAGATCTCCACATGGGTTGGCATCCATCTTCGCCTGGGTCTAGCGTGTTCTCAGTACAAGGACTTCGAGTTCAAAGGACACATCTCACTCCTGGCTCTTCTCTCTTGATGGCTGTGGGTCCCTTTGTTCTGCTCTCTGCTGTCTCCTTTGATCTCTTATAGGAAGGTAAAGGGCGGTGGCTAAAGCTACAGCCCTGTCCCCAATCCTACTTCATATAAACCTAGCCAAACTCCACCAGCATCACCTAACGATGCCTTGTTAAGGTAAAGATCAGCTGGCTTCTAAAAGGAGCCTAACCATGGGTACAGAGCTGAGATCTACAACCCATCACAAATGGACAATCATCAGAGCGTAAGTTGGAGGATAGCCACACAACACAGGAAATGACCGTGCCTGACCCAAGTTGGCTCGTATATTGAGGGGGAACACAATTGAATTCGTGGCAGATATTAATCAAGAGAATAAACTAAATTAATAAAAGTGTCTTTTAAATACTTTTCAATCAAATTAATTCATACAGGCATGATTCCATTTAAGTCCCTGTATTGAAATGGCAAGGCCAGAACGTTCTGGACCCTGAAAGGATGAGGTTTGTTTGGTCTAGTCTAGCACCGATTGGACTGGGAGTGGCTCCGGGCCCAGAGAAAGAAGACCTTGCAGAGGACAGAAGGCCCGCGGGAACACCCGAGTATCAGAAGTCAACGTCCCCTGCTCTCTTCTCACCACCTCAGGAGCTTTCAAACGCAACGCTTGTAGCTCTCCTCCCAGCAGGACCACTCTGTTCAGAGCTCCGAATGGCAGTACCCAGGCAGGGACAGTAAGGACCCTAAGGGGCAGTCAGCTCTTCTTGTCTTACCTCTTACGCTGAAGGTCCATCGAGAATCGCTCTTCAGAATCTTGGGATCTCACTTAAATATGTGTGTGTGGGTGTGTGTACATATAGATATGTTCATTGTGGCAAACATGGAGGCAACAGAACATCCACCATTCCAACAGTCCTCACACGTGCAGCTCAGCGACGTGAGTTAGTCCCTTTGTGTTGTTCAACCATCACCATGAGCCATTCCCAAATCTTCCCATCGCCCTGAATCCCTCGGCCCTTTTTAAGGTTGCTGTAGTTTGCTGTCAAGTTGATTCCAAGTTAAGGGACCCTGTATGGCGGAGAGTGACCCATAGGGTTGCTAAGCTAAAATCGTTACAGAAGCAGATCACCGCGTCTGAAAGGTTCCAACAGTGGCCTTTGGGTTATCAGCCTACCATGTACCCGCTGCAAACACAGGGCACTTCTTTGACTACCAGCACCTTCCTCCTTACACCCTTTGCTTCTCATCTTCCAGCACCCACATATCCGTGTGTGTGCACCCACACACACACATATCACATCCATGCATACTTCACTAGATGTCTTCTTTCCAAATAGCCTTCTTACTGTGGATCATAATTGTTGGTGTTTGAGTTAGTTAATTGTGCCAGCCTGGCTGATAATCACATGTGGGGCTGGTTGAAAGGTGGAGGGATAAATGGGTGGTGAAGCCTCGCCTTTTTAGTTCTCGGGTCTCTTGTTTTGTGATGGCTGCATCGGGTGCAGCTGCCTCAGCAGTTCCCTGCTTCAGCTTGCAAGATTGACTTCCTCCAAGACATCCCCAAGGAGAAGCCGCATGGATCTATCCCGATGCAGCCCTGGGTGCTGGAGCAGCCGTGTGGAGACCCTTGCCAGTGCTGAGATGCTTACACGTTCACGGACTCAGCTTTCCTCCTGCAGTCGGCATCATCGCCTCTGTTTTGTGAGGAGGAGGACTTTGTGGACTGGTGTTGGGTTAATGGGTTAATGTTGGACTTGTGGGCTTGGGCAGCATTGGGTTGGGATGTTTTCGTGATGCACATTTTCTTTACATAAAACTCTCTCTTATACGTGAGTCGCCGTGGATTTGTTTCTCCAAAGTACCCAGACTAATACAGTGTTTCTTGAAAACAGTCAATGTACCAGTTGCTATTTTAAATACTTTCCATGTTGATTCCAATTACTTCTCAAAGCACCCTATGATGGGATGACTATTATCTCTGTACCCCAACTAAGAAAACAGAAGCCCAGAGAATGGCAGCAATTTCCCCAAAGTCATAATTATTAATGAGAAGGAAAGCTGAGATTCTAAAAACTCCAGCAGTGAAGGTGTAAACCCCGGTACCATATGGCCTGTGCCTATCTGTGGATGATTAGGTTACGGGTCCTCTGTACGCTAAGTTCCTCCATACATATATATGCCAAGTTTCTCTTAAGATCAAACTGGATTAGTATGCTGAGCAGTACAGAAAACCTGGGGTCATCTTGGGGAGGGATGCTCTTCTTAAGTACTAAGGGGTGGTGGGGCGGAGAATCCCATTTCCCCTGAGCTTTTATTTCAAGAATAATCAAGCAAAATCCCCCTGTTCTCTCTCTCTGAATACCATTTATCTTTATCAAACCAGAAAAGAATGTCTCTCCGGCTGGAAGTTGCTCACAAAGCCTTACGAGATGAAAGGCGCGGTAATAGATACACAAAGCAGTTGCTTTTTATCTGCGAAGGGCTGGTTTCATATGATTCTTTCGTCAAAGTGAAAAATGAGACATTGTGTTTATGTGGAGCATACATTTGTCTGCATCACAAAAGAAGAGGAGTCCCAGGGTCCCCCGAGACGGCCTCAGCCCTTCCCTGTCTGCGATTGGTCTGGGCCAGGTGCTCCATCGTTGTAAGAAACCTGCTTCTTCAGCACCCGAAGTGGAAATCAAGTGGCCAATTTAGGCTCAAAGCAGCAGCATTTGTTATCTGTCCTAAACAGGAGTGCACCCCATACTTTTTGCTCAGCCCAAGCAAGGGAACACTCGAAATTAAGTGCACGGGACCATAGATGGGCCCTGGCTTCGTGGGCAGCAAAAGCCACTGTGGGCGCTGACAAGTCCTGACCTTGAAGGGCTGGTGACAGTGGATGCCGCAGGAGCGGAGGCTGGAGAGGCAGCAGGAAGTAGGTCAGCAAAGGCAAGACTGGCTTCTGTCATCCCCCCTGCGCCCGTGCAGCTCCGCGAAGGGGAGGGGGCAGAAAACAAACGTCCTCGGACAGAAGAAGATACTGTGTGTGGTTCCAGGCAGGACGCCTTACGGACAAAGCCGTCACCGCACCGCCGAATGAAATCCTCAAGAGGAAGCCGTCCGCGCCTGCCACCGCCAGCGAGCTACTGTCTGCTCCTTTGATTAATTAGGGGGTTGTCTTGTTTAGGTTTGGGATTTTTTTTTTCACTCACAGAAATAAACTTTGTTGACCACTCTTCCCTGGACCTCCCCATACTGTCACTTAGAGGTTGCCTGCCAGGCCTTTATGCCCCTGACCTGGCTGACCCACCAGCTGCCAGCCAGTTGATCCCAAATCTAAGCGACCCCATGTGCAATAGAGCAGAACTGTGGTGGCTTGTCACCAAACAGCTGGCTTTGGGGAGAGAGATCACCAGGCCTTTCTTCTGAGGTTCCTCTGGGTTAGCTCATGGGTTTTAATCATTTGTGCCACTCAGCAACTCAACTGAGAGCATAAGAAAGCTCAGACCTTACAGGAGATGTCAGCAGAGGGAGAGAAGCTCTGAACCATCCCCTCCCTCCTTGACCCACCGCCACAGCTGCTCTAAGAGATGATGTCCTTCTGTCCTCCTTTCCCCAGGACACTGCTTCTGGCACCGGTGGGTTGGTTCTGAATCCTCTGGACTCCCTGATTAGCTGCATGACCTTGGGCAGACACCATAACCTTTCTGGGTCTCCCTCTCTGTCTGTACGGTGGCCATTAGATAACAGTAGCCTACGTCCTGGGACTTCATTGTGTCGTGCATCGGTCAGCACTGCAGAAGGAGACACTCAAACTGGGATAACCCCAGGGGGGTTCAGAAGGAAATGATTCACAGAGGTGGGTGGAGGATGTAGCGAAGCCACGAGGGAAAGTGCAGGGCCCAAGACTAGCCACAGTGGGTGCCAGTATCCTGAGAGGGACAAATATGGATCTACCTCAAAGAAGTGGAGTTGTGAGAACAGGGCAACCTGGCCTTTCAAGGAGGGAGGCAGCCAGCTGGTGGCAACCCCACAGGAAGAAGCTGCAGGAATCAACGCCTTCACCTCACTTTTCACACTCCCTGAGCTTCTCCCATTAAGGCTGTCTAGAAGCAGTTTGTGTTAGACCGGTTGACTAGAGAAACAAATCCAGAGACATTCATATATGTATAGGAAAGAGCTTTATATGAAAGGGTAATTGTATATTAAGAAAACATCCCAGCCCAGTCAAGATCAAGTCCATAAGGCTGATATTAGTCCATAAGTCCAATACCAGTCCATAAATTCCTCTTCAGACTCACACAACACATACAATGATGCTGAATGCAGGAAGATCACAGGCCAGTAGAGGGAAAGCCTTGTGGATCCAGTGGTAGTAGAAGCATCTCAGCTCTGGCAGAGTTTTCCACATGGCTCCTCCAGCTCTCTGAATGTGGCTCTTCAACAGGAAAGTGAGGAAGAGAGAGAGTGGGGCCCACCCCTGGAGGAAGAGAGGAAGTTCACAGAATCCTCAAGAGAAGGCCACGCCCACAAGGAGGCATCAGTAGGCTTTGACCTGATTGACAGGCTAGACTCCATGCTACACTTATTACATTTATATAAGAAATAATGTAACTACCACACAGCTGAAACCAAAAAAACTGAAAGGTGCGGGGGCTCCTTCACACCGCCCACAGAGGACAGTGTTTGGGGCACAGAGCAGAGTGGAGAAGAGGGGAGCAAATGGAAGACAATGAGCACCAAGAATTCAATACTCAGCACCGTGCCCAGAACATACATGTAGTTACAATGACACTGACGATCCATATTACCAGTCAGTGATGAGAAGATGGTCTCTTCCTTGCGTAGTTTCCTCCACTGTTGAATTTGGGTTCTAGAGGAGTCGATGAGTTTAAGGCTTGTCTATCCAATGTGCTGAGATTCCAGGTTCAGACCCAGAGGGCATTCTCACCTTTCTTCGTTCTGAGACACAAGGTGAATCCGTTGCAGTGCACACTGGGCAAGGGAAGGGGAACTGCAGGTGTCCTGGAAGCAAGACTCCAGATACTGGATGCAATCCGCGCTCCTCCTTGTCCGATCCTAGGAGTTCTCCTGGTTGCTACTCATCACACACTGCACGTTCAATTTGTCCTTCTTTCCTTTGCAGCCTACCTAAGAGGAAGCAAGGAGCCCTAGTGGTGGCACAGGGGGTTACACACTGGGATGCTAACTGCAAGGTCAGCCGTTTGAATCTACTGGTTGCTCCAAAGGAGAAAGATGAGGCTTTCTGCTCCCAGAAAGGTTTACTGCCTACGAAGCCCACAGGGGCAGTTTGACTCGGTCCGTAGGGTCACTCTGAGTCAGAACTGACTTGGTGTCAGTAGCAAGTTTGGTTTGAGTTTAAGAAAAGCAAAATCTCAAAATGGGGTGCAGAAGTTTCAGTGTTCCACAACCCCTCTCTCCGTGTGCCCCATCCACACACCCACTGTCAGCATCCACTCAACCAAGTCCCAAGAAAAAGAGTTGACAAAAGACATTTTGAATACCTTCTTACACATACTTCCAATTCAGAATCATGAAGCTTCTGGTTCTGGCCAAAGTAGGGTATACCTCCTGGGTTGGCCACACAGCGCCGATAACACTTTGAACTCCAAGTTCATGATCCCTCACACCAACAGCTGAGACAAGCATCAAGAGATCAGCATGGTTGGTTGGATTGTCCAAAATAAGGTCTTTTTCCCCTTCTAATTATTATACTTACTAGTGACCACCACCTTCTTTTCTTCCGAACACTCTCTAATCCATCCTCTCCATTTGCCTGTGGGTGGTCCGGGTCATACCGTCCTCCTGTGAGGATGCACAAGTCATCCTCTTGTGCATGACTGAAGCCTTGGTGCCTAGCCGGATGGCTAACGCTCCCAATGCATGCAGTATATACACACCTGCTGAGTGAAAGGATGAATGCCTCACCCCCGTTCTTAGAGGTCTAAACCCTAACTAGGTTTCAAGGCTCACAAAGCTAAAAATAACCACATTTTGATTCAGCCGTTGGCAAATGTCCAGGTTGATTTTAGCTTCTGAGGTTAAGGAGGAAAAGTGGGCCAGACCCAGATATAACAAACTGCCTGACGGTGCATCCTAGCTCAGCAAATCTTTAAGATCCATGTGTCGCGAGTACCGAGGACAGCTGGCTGTACTTGCCTTGTCCCAGGAGTCCCCAGCCTTCACAGCCTGCAATTTCTAGAGGTTTATCTGATTCCCTCCCACGAGACTGGGAGCCTTTATGGAACGAGAACTCTCCCTTCCTCGGCTTTGTCTCTCTCCGAAAGAGGAGTGTGTCTGGTCAGACACTCTCTCTGCCATGGAGTTGTAGCCGCCTTAAAATGACCCCATCAGACAGGGTAGAAAAGCCTATGGGTTTCTGAGGCTGTCACTGCTTATGGGAGTAGAAAACCTCACCTTTCTCTCACGGAGCAGCTGGTGGTCAGACAAGGCCTCAAATCCTATAGTCCAGCAAACTGTGGTGATAAATTGGTGAGTCAAACCTCAGGCCCAGCGTCTGGCACCCCAGAAGTATATAGCTAGAAAGGGCTTCAGCAACTATTTTAAATGGCTGTGTCCAACACACTAGCCTGTAGCAGCATGTGGGAGGTCTTGATTACTAGCCGGGAGGTTAGAGGTTTGAACCCTGCCAACAGCCCCTGGAAGATGAGCCTGCTGATTTGCTTTCTGAAAGCTCTCAGCCTTGAAAACCCCTATGGGACAATTCTGCTGTGAGCCACAATCAACTAGACATCAACTATCAGCAAGCATGCCTACTTCAGCGCATCAAAGTCCTCGCTCTAGTCACTTGTCAAAGGGCTGGACAGATGCAGTGAGGGGCGGGGGGAGTAGTGGCTACCATACTGGACGATGCAAACGCAGTATATCCATCACTGTCATCAATTCTTGTGGACAGCACTGAAAGGGACTTTCTTCTCCCAATCCATCTGAATCTTGTCTTTGGGAATTTTGATCTTAAATGGCTAATCAATTATTCTAAGGTGAGCATACCTCGTTGTTCCCCTTACAGACCTTCAACGGCTTGGCTGGAAATTGAGCCAATGGGAATGAGTTCCGTTTCACACCTGAAGGGTAACGAAGGACCGTGGTCTTGGGGGTGCCACCAGTCTCTATCTGGTCAGTGAGCCTGGTCTCTAACTTGAGGTTTTCCTCCACATTCTTCTCTCACACTATTCAAGATCTGCTGAGGGGACCCCTTTCCAAGCAGTTGGTAGTGGTAGCTGGGCACCATCTAGCTCTTCCAGTCTCATGGCTGTGTGTCCATTAGCTCCTTGGACTAAGTATTTCCATGTGTGTTTCAAGTTGCACCCCTCTGGTTTTCCCCCTCTAGAGAGGGAGAGAACAATAATTCACCTTAGATGGCCAGTCCACCTAAAGCCCCAGGCCCTTCTCAACACAGTAGGGTGTAGAACATTGTCTTTGTGGACCATGTGAAGCCAAGGATCCCTTCTTATAGAGAGCATTAGGGAAGTTAGAATGACAGAAAGTCATTTCCCCCAAGCCACACAGTGAAGTTATAAACAGAAACATGGCCAAGGACCCGAGACTCCTGGTTTATAACCATTATTCTGTGGTAGACTCTGAACAGAACTTTCATGAAATCTATGTTTTCATAGGAGTCTAGAAGTCAAAACTCAGAGCCCTGATTTTGGAGGAAGGTGCTCTTTGACCACTCTGGGGGAATGTCCTTTTCTGGCTTTCCTCATCTGGGACTCCTCAGTTCCTGGATGATCTCTAAGGAGGCACCCATCTTTCCTCCACTTCCATTGCTTCTCTCTGTGCCTAATCTGCTCTGATTATCTCAAAAGTCTTTAGGCACAAGGTATGTAGATATGGCTCCATTAGCATATCAAAAAGGGATGCGTGTATAAACAGGATTACACCCAAGTATTCAACAGATACTTTGAGGGGATACAGCCGACTCCACGCCAGCCTCACCTACAAGAGCTGAAAATTGTCCCCTTTTCTTTTGAGTCAAGTTGGCATAGCTGGTCGAAACCCTAGATGCACAGAGAGAATAAATGCTGGGCCTTGCAAGCTGCGGACAGGAAACCGTAGCTTCCCGCAGAAAGCTGGAGGGCACGAGATCTGAAGGTGCCCAAATGTGGGCTGCCTTTCTCTCTTTAAGCTTTTCAACATTGTTTTCATTTCCATGTTGGAGGTTAATACCCAAGATGGACACTCTTTTTGAAGCGTCTCTTTTGATTTTAATTTCTTAAAGTCCTCATTTGAACTCCACTCTTTGTTTACATTAGACCCATCCTGCAATTTTTCTTTCTTTCCAGGTAACTTGATCCTTGAAAATGTGCAGAATCCACCCGTGCCCACTGCTTTTAATTAAACATCAACTTGTCCTTTCAACTGGGTCTTTTAGGATTTGACGTTGTCTTTTCTAAATGCGCACATCTTTTCCTGAAATTGCATCAACTCAAGTTCCCAGAATGCATTTGTTCTCTTAATCTTTAAAGAGCTTGGAATGAGTTTTGGCAAGATCTCAACAACCACCCCCAAAAAAGGCTACAGAAAGAAAGAAGCCAGCTTTCCCCATCTCTCCCCAACTAGGTATCCATTCTATGTATGTCAGGACCTGCACATAAATTCCAGGGTATTTAACATCACCTGGTGGGGGGCAGCGGTGGGCTGGTGTGGGAAGGAGGAGAGGAGGGCATGTCCCTGGATGGTGCAAACAGTGGATATGCTGATCAGCTAACGGAAAGGTTTGCAGTTCAAGCCCACCCAGATGCACTTCAAAAGAAAGGCCTGGTGATCATCAGCCATGAAGAGCCCTCACGTGCAAGGTTCTAACTTGACACACCTGAAGTCACCATGAGTGAGGGCCAACTGGTTTGGGGGTGACTTGTTTTTGTCTGGGGGGTTGATATGGGGAGGCCCACAAACCCCACAATGGGGATTTCATATCTAAAAGAGGTTTCCTCGTGTGATCACAGAGACAATCCACTTCCTCCTCTGCTTTTAGTACAGTGAGCTGAGTAGAAGCAAGAGGCAAAAAGAACACGTCTTTGCTAAGGCTGTGTAGGTGTTCAGTGGAAACACTTGCTACAAGCAGGTACCCAGACCTGATGGCAACTCTGGCCACAGGAGCTGCTGTCTGGCTGGGATGCTTGTGCAGGGAGCCCGAGGGTGGCAGGGACCAACAGATTCTCAGTCTCCCAAATGATCCTAATCGACAGTCCAAGATTAATCTTCAGAGCTTCTCCTCGTGGACAGTTGGAGAAGGGGGTGAGCATATTTTGGAACATTCCACTGATGAATCAGACTTTTTTTCTCTTTCTCCTGGTATGTCTCCTAGGGTTTCTGAAGATTTCATTAGTCCCATAAGTGAAATTCTTCAAATTACTGAAAGAAGGTGCTTATTGAAACCTATGGTTCTCCAACCCTTGGCAGGCTTTGATTTGAAACAATCAAAACACATCCAACAGCCTCTTCTTCCCTGAAGACAGGGGCTTTAATGTTGAAAAGAAAGACGAAAAGAAAGGGAAAAAGCAGGTCCCCTTCCACCAGCCAGCTCCCTCCTCTTAAAGAAACACGTTACCTAAAAAGTAAGGTATGAGAGAGCCAGAGTATAGTAACAACCTATAAAATACGCCCTGCTCTTTGTTCATAATGAACAAAGAAGTCTGATTCCCATCACCCGGGGCCACGTGTGCACGCGCTTTTAGAGTAAGGACTGGGCTGTGCTCTCGGCCAACCCCTTCACACTACAAATGAGAAAACTGAGGCCCAGAGAGGTGAGAGAATGTTAGCGGCTAGCAGGTGGCTGAGCTGATGTGTGGGGCAAGGTCTTCAGAGACCTGGTTTTTAGTACAACTGGGTAAAAAAAAATCATCCTATTATTTTCAGTAAGCGGAGAACCACTTAAAGGTGGGGAATTAGCACACATTCCTAACCTCCCATCGCTCAGCTCAGCGGTTGGGACGCTCAATCAGGGTCGATGCTAGACAAAAGCACCAACACGCTGGAGGAGCGGCACAAAGAGATACACGGGAAAGCGCAGCGGCTCTTTGTGTTAGATGAGGGAGGGAAATCAAAGTCTCCGGCCATCTCGCAGGGTGTGAAAATACAGTCGTGTGGGAAAGCGCTCTGAAACTGGGCAGTGCTGGGCAAACAAATTCCAGGGCCTCTGGAATAAGGATCAGGAGTTGGCAATCATTCTGGGGCAGATCCCTTTATGCCACTGTAATGGTGGCACCAGATGTCCCTGGGTGGTGCAAATGGTGGTGGCTTGATTCCTAGCTAAAAGGTCGGTGGCTAGAACCCACCTTGAGGCACCCTGGCCAACAAGCCCGGTCATCTCCTTCCGAAAGGGCATAGCTTGGAAAGCTCTATGAAACACTGCTTCTCTGGCCACGTGGAGCCACCAAGAATCAGAATCAATTCAATGGCCACTAGCAACCACAAGGGAAGCCTCCAGAGGCAGCCCCATTCATAAGGGACAAGTGGTAGAGCATGGTATATGGAGAGACCAGCCCTGGAGAAGGACCTCGTGCCCGGGAACGTAGAAGAGCCATGAAATAGAGGAAGGCCCGCCATGAGAGGGATTGAGCTCCAGCATCGGAGCAGTGGCAAGGGTGGCACGGGACCGGGTAGTGTGTTGTTCGGTTGTGCCTTGGGTGGCTATGGGTCAGAACCCACTCGTTGGCACCTAGAATCACAAGTGGGGTTTCGGGTGAGTATTAATAATGAGGAAGAGATGAGCCAGTCAAGGTGCTGTATAGCATCGTTGAAACATACAGCTTTCCTCTAGTTCTTTAATGTCTCCTTCCCCCCACTATCATGACCCCAATTCTCCCTTACAAATCCGGCTAGGCCAGAGCATGTACATGGGTACAGATAAGAGCTGGAAACACAGGGAATCCAGGACAGATAAACCCCACAGGACCAATAATAAGAGTAGTGATGCCTAGAGGGGAAGGGGGAAGTTGGGGGGAAAAAGGGGGACTGTTTATCCACATATAACCCCCTCCCAGCGGGGTGGACAACAGAAAAGTGAGTGAAGGGAGACATCAGTCAGTGTAAGACATGAAAAAATAATAATAATTTATAAATTATCAAGGATTCATGAGGGAGGGAGGGAGGGAGGGAGGGCGGGAGAGGGGGCAAATGAGCTGATACCAAGAGCTCAAGCAGAAAGAAAATGTTTTGAAAATGATGATGGCAACACACGTACAAATGTGCTTGACACAATAGATGTTTGTAAGGATTGTGGTAAGAGTTGTGCGAGCCCCCAATACAATGATAAAAATAAATAAATAACTAATGAGAAGGCGGAGGCAGCTTCTTCTTTGTCCTCTCTCTTCTCTAGGACTACTGTGTAGCCTTTCCCTCCGGTTTGTCTTCTCTGAGCTACCTTTAATAGTGGAGTGGGGTTGTGTGTTACTGTTTTCTGAGCCTCCAGTTGGGGTGTGGGCCACACCCACACTTGAGAGTCTTCTTCAAAGGTCACCTAAACCCTTCACCTACATGCACAGTCCAGAGGGCTTGGGAATTCCCTCTCCAGGAGCCTCTGACCAAATGCTGACCAGTGTCAACATTGGACACTGCCCCCTTGGACAACTCTATCGTGTCTGTGCGAATCTACAGAATCTATCGTGTCTGTGCGAAGCCATCTTCAAGGGGCCTTTGTCTGAGATTGTACCTTTGCTGCCTTCCCTGACCTGGGAGTACTTCCTTCACAGCTGTCCTGCAGAAAAGGCATCCTCTCGGGGTCTACTTTTAGAAAAGCAGGCCTAGAGCACTCATCTCGCTTTCTCTCTCTCCATTGAGGTGGCGACATAGGCTGGCCTAACGTTGCCTTCTGTTTGGAAGGAAGCGCTGCCCTAGAATGTTCTTCTCCAGAGATGTAAGCACACACATTCTCTCTTCTATCTCCTTGGAGTGCTTTTCTATCCATGTTTATTAGCAAAGTGTTGTGATCAATTAGTAATGCCTGCCATGGGTAGGACAGAGGCAGAGGAGGTTGGATTGATCCATATGGGAAGTATCTGCCATCGTTAGCCTAGAGGAGAAGGTCTTAAGCTGACCTGTAGTTTAGTGCAAAGACATCCTCAGTGCTACTGCTGTTGCTGTTAGCTGATTGAGTCTTCTCCCACATCGAGGCAACCCCCATGCACAACAGGATGGAAGTAGCACTGCCCGCTCCTGTGGCATCCCCATAATCAGGTGGACATGAGATCCAAGTACTCCCTAAGGTTTTCATTGGCTGTGTTTTCAAAGTGGATCGCCAGGCCTTTCTCCTTCTGAAGTTCCACTGAAACCTAGTCAGCCTTCTGGCAAAACAAAAGCTTCAGACAGACACTCATGAGCTCCATTGACCAGGACTCAGACCCAGCTCGCCCATATGGAAGGCTGGCTGGATGTTGACATATGTAACTCTCCTGTCACTCAGAAGGCTCCCATCTCCTAGGCCCTCTCCCATCCCAGAGGGCACCACGGTGATGCCTTCTATCACCATAGACCAGGGTTGCCTGTTCTCATACACGTGGCGTGCTAGAGTACAGAGTTGGCGTCTGGCTTCTTTTGCTGCACATGGTACCTGTGACATCCTCCATGCTGTTCCATGTAGAAGTAGCCCATTTCTTTTTGGTGGACTGACTATTCCTTTGTATGTCTCAACCCCTCTTTCCATTTGGCTCACGTCCAATGTTTTGCTATTATAAATGAAGGCGCTTTCAGCATTCTTGGACTTGTCTTTTTATGTACTCACTTCCCTTGGCGAACGACGCTGGAGTGGAAAGACTGAGTCATGGGAGAGACATCTGCATACCTCTACAACAGCAGTTCTCAACCTGTGGGTCGCAGTGACCCCTTTGGGGGTTGAATGACCCTTTGACAGGGGTCGCCCGATTCATAACAGTAGCAAAAATAAAGTTATGAAGTGGCAATGAAAATAATTTTCTGGTTGGGGGTGTCACCACAACATGAGGAACTGTATTAAAGGTTCGCGGCTTTAGGAAGGTTGAGAACCACAGCTCTAGAAGATCCTGTTAAGTGATTTTCTGAAGTGATTGTGGCTGTCTGCACCCTTACCAGCTTAGTATGGGAGTTCTATTAACCCATATCCTGACCAACCCTTGGGATTATCGGTCTTGTTAGATTTAGCCATTGTAGTGCTTAGGCAGATGACACAACCTTGTTTGTGGAGAGTGAGGAGGACTTGAAGCACTTGCTGCGAAGGACCAAGGGTTGCCGCCTTCAGTCTGGATGACAACTCAATAGAAGGAAGACCCAAATCCTGACAACTGGACCAATAAGGGACGTCATGAGCAATGGAGGAAAGGTTGAAATTGTCAAGGATTTGTCTTGCTTGGATCCACGATCCATGCTCATGGAAGCAGCAGTCAAGGGATCAAAAGACATATTGCATTTGGTAAACTGCTGCACAAAACCTCTTTAGAGTATTGCACAGCAAGGTGGTTACTTTGAAGACTAAAGAGCACCCGACCCAAGTCATGGTAGTCTCTGTTGCCTCATATGCATGTGAAAGTTGACATTGAATAAGGAAGACCAAGAAGAACTGATGCATTTGAATGATGGCGCTGGAGAAGACTACTGAAAGTACCATGGACTACTAAAAGGACAAACCAATCTATATTGGGAGAAGTAAGGTCAGAGTGCTCTTAGGAGGCAAGAATGACAAGACTTCACCTTATACACATTGGACATATTATCAGGAGAGATCAGTCCCTGGAGAAGGACATGGTGCTTGGTAAACATCCGCCAAAAAGAGGCCCAGCCTCCAGGAGATGGATTGAGACAGTGGCTGCATCAGGGGCTCAGGCCTGGGAACAATGGTGAGGATGTGGCGCAGGACCATGCGTGTCTCACTCTCTTGTGCATGGGGTCCCTATGGGTCGAGCCGATCCAATGGCACATACCAGTAACAACAGCAGTGGTTAGACAGCAGTAGCACTTGTGGTTTTAATTTACATTCCTCCACTAGGATGCCCCTAGGTGCCCCAAAGGGCAATCAACCCTTCATGATATCTCAAGGTACCCCACACAGAGTCAGTCTGGTCACATGGGCTACTTACTACCCCCTGGGCATTTACACAGAGTGTCAGTCCTGGATTTGAGCAATAAAAACGGCACAAAGTAAACCTTAGGAGAACTGGGGGCCATGAGACTCCAACACACCCGTCACCTCATCAGCCACTCTCTGCCCCCGAGCTGCCTCCCACATGTGGAAGTTCCAGATGTTACTTGAGATCCAACTTCAGCCGAGCCGAGCGCTCTTCTCCCCCAGCTGGGCTCAGGAAACCCAAATACCAAATGTGCTTGGGGAAGGGAGACTGCTGGTGCAGGTGAGATGGAACAGAAAACAGCGTCCAAAGAATCCAGCATGCAGATCTATGTAAATCAAGTATAAAAGGTAGAATGCAAACCTTCAAGTGCTGATACGCTCCAGCTTTCGTACCTGGCCGTCTCCACTTGAGAAGGCAGGGTGCTGGGAAGCAGCTGGCTGCATGGGGCAGCAATAAGGCCCTTGTTTGGGGCTTTCCTTTCATCTGGGAGCCCGAGGATGCGGAGTCCCTGGGGATCCGTGAACTATGAAAGTCTGCTGTTGCTTGTTTAACGGGTGTGTCATTTTTGCTCACGTAAATGAGGCATGGCTTCTTCCAGTTGGTTTTTCGTTTCAGATCAGATGGTGGGGAGGTGGGAGGGGAGGGGAGAGTTTCACGGTTCGTGGCATCTGCTGCAGGTGTGGGAAGGCTATCCTGAGAGCCTGCAGGTGAAGATGTGTCCAGAATCAGTGGTTTCCAGGGCCACTTACCTCATTCGCTTGAGCAAGTTGCTTCTCTACAACGGGTAGCCTCCATGTTCCCATTTGTACTATGAGTGGGTTGGACTTCCATGGCCTCTAAGGTCTCATCCAAGTCTAGCATTCCCTGAGCTAGGAGGACCCCTTCAACCTAAATGCCAACCAGGGTGAGTTGCGCTGTTGAGGCACAAGTAAATGCATTTGCACGTAGAGCAATGATTGCTAAGCCAGTTCCTGCCACAAGTCCAGGCTGATAGAGAGCCCGACCCAGATTCTGTGCTGTATAATTGAGCATTAAGACACAAGGGCTCTGTTGCGGCATAATAATACATGCCTGGCTGATTTATTAAGCATCTGACTTAGAAGTGCATTGTTCCATAATGCCTCGTCGTTTAGGCAGCGCTCCATGAAAAACACTTGTGGTACAGACAGTTGTGTTCAGATCCTGTTACATCCCACAACTTCCTTCGCTGCGGTGCAACCTTCCTCTCCCTCTCCCTCTCCATCCTGCTCAAAAGCTTGGCTGCCCCAGCCGGGGTATCACAGGACTCTCTACTTACTAGTTCTCTCCAGTCTGTGGCGCCCCCTGTTGGCGCCAGGATTCTGCTGACTCTCAGCTGAGTGATAGAAGGTCACATCTCCTTTGCAGGGACTTTGGAAACCTTACAAAGGTGCCATGCAGAGGCCAAATACTGCCTCCATGCCCCTGCCCAGCCTAAGGATCTCCCTAGGATTTATATCTCCACCTGACATGTGATATTTTGTTTCTTTTGTCACCCCAATGAGACTATTAGTTCAACAACAACAAAGGCTTTTGTATGTTTTATTCTTTATGGAATTTCCAGCCCCTATGTCACTGTTGCTAAGTGCCGACAACTGGGTTCAAAGAGCTATGCACAACAGAAGGAAACGCCGCCCAGTCTGGTGCCATCCTCATTAATTTTTGTTGTTGTTTGAACGCATTATTGCAGCCGCTGGGTCACGCCATCTCATTGAGGGTCTTCCCCTTTATCGCTGGCCCTCTGTTTGCCCAAGCAGGATTCCTTCTCCAGGGACTGGTCCCTCCTGGGAGCACGTCCCAGGAATGGGGCACAGAGCCTTTCCAGCTCATTTCGTTCCAGTTGTACTTCTTCCAAGACTCATCCTCAAAAGCATAATCCCAAGGCATCAATTCATCTCGTCTTCCTGGTTCATTGTTCTTCCATTTTCACATACATGTGAGGCCATGGAACTCACTGGGGCTTGGATCAGGCACACCTTAGTCCTCCAAGTGGCATCTGTACTTTTGAACAGGTTCAAGGGGTCTTTGGCAGCAGCTTCGTACACAGTGATCAATCATTCGATTTCTTAATCGTGGGTCCGAGTCAAAGGACGTCCTTGGTGACTTCGATCCGATGTTGTCTATCGGTCCAGTTGTGAGGATTTTGTTCTCTTCGTGTTGAGGTGTGATCTGGACCAAAGGCTGCAGTCTTTGAGCTTCACCAGGAAGTGCGTCGGGGCCTCTTCGCATTCACAAGCCAGGCTGCGTCATCTGCATGTCAGGCTGTCAACAAGCCATCCTCCAATCTGGATGCCACCTTCTTCTTCACATCGTTTAGCTTTGGGGATTATTTGCCCAGCATACAGACTGGGCAAGGACAGTGAAAAGCGACAGCGTTGATGCACACCTTTCCTGATTTTGAACCATCCGGTTTCCTCTTTTTCTCCTGGTCTGTGTAGAGGTTCTCTAGGAGCACAGTCACGTGTTCCAGAGCACTGCTTGGTATGAAAGAAGCACGGGGTAATATTTGCTGAAGAAATCATTCGTTCCTCTAAGAAGTAAGTATGTCATCAAGGGCTATGGAAACGGTGAAGTAGAGCAGAGTAAAATGACCGAGCTTGCTGTTTCAGACAGGGTGATCGGGGCGGGCATTGAGGCATTGATTAAAAAGTTAAATTAAAAACCCTGAGGAAATAAGCAAGGGAGCCTTGTAGATCCTCAACAACTCAAACTCACTACCACCAGGTCGATTCCCACGAATAACAACCTACAGACAGAGCAGAGCTGCCCTCGCAGGCGGAGAGACCAGTCAATGCAAAGGGTCAAGCAGAGGCTTGGCATGCTTGTAGAGATCAGTGGGGCTGAAGCAGAAAGACGAAGGAGAAGAGCAGAAAAAGCTCCAGGCCAAGTGCCAGGGGCCCAATCGCCTAGCGCAGGCATCTGCAAACGACACCAGATCCGTGGGCTACACCCAACCAGGCACCTGGTTTTGTAAAGTTGTATTGGAACCCAGACATGTCCACTTGCTTACATATTATCTACAGTTGTTGACAAGCTACAGTGGCAGAAGAGAGAACTTGCCACAGACACTAATGGCTCACAAAGCCCAAAATATTTATTACCAGGGCCTTGACAGAACCAAGTATGCTGCCTCCCGTCTGAGATCATTTAAAGGCACAAGAGGGACTTTGGCATTTCTCTGAGGAACACGAGAAACCATTAGGCTTTGAGCAGAGGAATAACATGATCTGACTCATAATTTGGAAGGATCAGGGTGGCTGCTGAGTGAAGAATAGATTGTAGGGGCGGAAGCAGGGAAATCAATTAGGAGGTGAGAAATGAAGGTGGTTTGCTCCAGCAATGCAGTTAGATTAGAAGATGCACAAAGTCTAGTCGTTCTCGTAGTGTGGCGTGAGCTGAGTGTTTTTTTTTCCATGATAGCTTTTTGACCCTGGGCTTCTATTGGTGATAGGAGGAGGCTAGTCAGAAAAGTGAATCCAGTTTTCCTAGAGCAGGCAAGAAACCACAGAGGCTACAGAACTTGCGATGCGTGGATGTCTTTCCCCGAGGGCTTCGTTTGGGCTACAGAGTCTGGGCTTGGTATGAGGTCCAGGCCAGACCCTGGTTGTAGAAGCCACCGTCACTGGTCCTTTTCTCTTCTAGGACATGCCGGACTGACTTCAGTGGCATCTCTAGGGTTGGTGTCAACGGTGTGATACCCCAGCGTGGTCCCTCCCTCTTCCTCTGCCAGATGAGTCCTTAGTAATTTCATCACCAGTTTTAATCACAGAATAATATGTGATCTATACTCATAGTTTTACATTTCTTAAATATGTAATTCTTAGATTATGACGACTAGCAACAAACTGTTTTGTAAAACCTTTCCACATAGGGCTACAATATTGTTAGCCAAAACATCCTGAACAGATACCTCCCCCCCACCTTCTTTCCCTTTAATTACAATGTCATTTAAAAAAACAATGAGCGATGCAGATTCACCTGATTATCATAATCTTGTAGCCAAAACATCAGAATATTTAGCAACATCGGTGACTCTGAGAACACCAGGGGAACAAAAATGAGGGTGTGTGTTTGTGGCCTGTGCAGCTGAAACCACAAGACACGAAGCATCGTTGTCATTGGATGAGAATGAAGCGCTGCTTAGCATTGCACTTAAGCCTTAAAGGCAAGCTGAACTTACAAAAAAAAAAAAAGGACCTGTTGTTGTAACTGACTCTAGTCATATTTTTATTAAAAATAAATAAATTTCTGCTGAAACATTACATAACAATTGTATACACTATGATTTGAGGGTCACCTTCTCTGACAGTATTGCCTGGTATGGTTCACATACCCTATACCCTCATAGTAACCCCCTTGGCTTATCTCACGAAAGCAGATACTCAAAAAGCTTGGGGGCGGGGGGAGGGGGGGGTGTAGGAGGGGGCTGGTGGGGACAGGTCAGAAGGGCCTAGCCAAAGGAGAGTAGTCTTTGGTACAGACAGATGCTGGCTGTGTTAGTCAGGGTTGGTTAGAGAAACAAATTCATAGACACTCATGTGTATAAGAAAGAGATTTATATAAAAGAGTAATTGTATATTAAGATAACATCCCAGCCCAATCCAGATCAAGTCCATGAGTCCAATATTAGCCCATATGTCTGATACCAATCTATAAATTCCTCTTCAAACTCACTCAAACACGCAATGACGTCTAAAGAGGAAGATCACAGGCCAGTGGGTGGAAAGGCTTGTGGATCCAGTGGTTGGTGGAAGCATCTCAGCGCTAGTGTGGGTCTCCATGTGGCTCCTCCAGGTCCAGGGCTCTGGCTGTATCAGTGTAGCTCCAGCAGGCTCATCGCCAGTGATGTCTCATAGGGAGTGAGCATGTGTGCCATCTCCAGTGAGCTATTTATCTCCTTAGCGCCTCCAAATGAGGTCATCAAGCTGCGACCTGATTGACAGGTCTTAATTTGACAACAGATTATGTAACTACCAAATTAGCCAAAGACTCAAGAAGCCAACCCATGAAAAGATGTTGGAGGTAGCTGGGGTTCTAGTAGAAGAGTGGGCAAGTCACTTCCCCTCTCTGAGTCCATTTCTCCACCTGTAAAATGGGAATAAACAGTCCCTTTTGACTGCATATGTGTAAATGGTTGTGAGACGAAGTTAAAGTTTGAGAATAAGGGATTGATTCATAGCTCAACACCCTCTCTAGCCAGTGTATCACACGTGCTCTCTCCACTACAGAAGAAAGGTCAGAAGTAAACGGAAATGGGGTGTGGTTAAGTGGCTTCCCAAGCTCCTAATAGGCCCAGAAGTCAGTGCAACAATCCAGACCCCTACCTCACAACTCTCCTCATCCAGACCCTGCAGCCCCCGTCATCGCTGGCCAGAGGGCTTTATGCACATCCAAGGGGGCCAGCTGTGTGGCTGGGAAACAGGAGGTTTCTGGGGTATCTGGGACCCCTCTTGTACCATGACCTTCTTGAACGTATCCTAAAGGCTGTGTTTTGTGTCAAGCTGTTTGAGAGAAGAGCCAGAGCAATAAGAAGTAAACCAGACATCTCTGGGCCTGGCCAGAGAGCCTGCAAGTGGATCCAGAGATGTGGTCCCTGGTCTCCTCGTGGGGAGGCCTGTCCCTCTGCTCCAGTCCCATGGACACCACCTGTCCTTCTTGGAGTCTTTGCCCAAGGCCAGCTCGGGTTCCACCCGCAAAGCCAGGTCAAGCATTCAGTAGGACAACTAGTCGCCCACCAACACTCTGACCCCCACCCCCACCCCACCCAGGCAGAACTCTTTCAAGAGCCCTACTGGAGTCCCAGGCTTCAGGCTGCAGTGGAAAGTAATTACTTGAACATTCTGAAACAAATTTTTAAAGAATGTGTCGGGAACAGAGATGATCTAACCCAGCCGCATCTCTGGTTTTTGTGAGTGTGTTTGTCCTTACTTGGAATGACTGCTTGTGTACCAAATGCCATTTTCAATCCATGGAGATGCATCACGCTCCCCTCCCCAGTGTGCTTCGGGGTACACGGTTCTCTCCTAAAGGGTACTAGGATCTCAGGATCTCAGCTAGAGTTTCCTTCTTCACTCGAGCAGTGGAAAATTAGTGAGGAAATGAACAAAGCAATTGCTCATTAAATGCAATTCTCCAAAAGGGCACAGAAACCCAGGGACTCCATCTGACAAATTATCCGGCGCTCCCAATAAAGCCCTAAAGCCACGGGGGAAACTGAGACTATGAGAAGAACAAGAGAAGAGCTTCCAACGCTGCATCTGCCGCACACCCGGGGAACGCATATATCTGAGCTCAGCTGGGCTCCCTCCCTCCCGGGCTCACACTTCCACCCAACTCCGAGAGCTCTCTAACCTGGAGACCCGCTGCGTCCCCACCAGGGATCAAGTTTGGTGGCACAGAACAGAAAGCCCAAATAATAATGGGATGGATAAGAAGAGAAGTACTTTGCCATGTAAAAAATAGTAGTAATAATAAAAACAGGGTCCTTATGAAAGGAGGCCAGCTGACAGATTGGCTTGTGTTAGCTGGTCTCTGGTGGTCGAACTCCATTTGCCGCTGATTGGGGAACTGGGTCCTGTGACTGTTCCACAGTTTGGGGCTAGTCTGTTCTTTTATGGGGCGGGGTACTCAGATTTGGTTTTGACGGACAGTTGTATTAGCATGTAGGTCTTTGACCTTCTCTTCGTCCGTCCTTCTGGGTCACCATAGGGCAGTGCCAGTCCCAGACATCTATCTCATCAGTCAGAAGATGGAATCATGCAGATATTAAGGAAGTAAAAATTTCCATCAATAGCCAGTCAACTGCTACTGACACGTCACTGGTCAGACAGGCTTGTGGTCACTTAACTCCAGGGAGGCTGGGAAATATTGCACGGAGGTTTGGGGATATGGCTACCTCAACAAATTAGCACTCTGTCCTTGAAGGAGAAGACCAAAAAGGTGCTGTGAGGTGGCCGGCAGTCACTGACACTCACCAACCGATTGTTCAGCGCTGGCATCAGACTTAATTCCATCCAGACGCACTCAGAGGACAGAGGTGGCTTCACCTCATCCCTGCATTTATGATGCCCTCTTTTCTTCCTCATCGGGAGGCGCGGCTGCCCAGCTACCAGAGATGCCTGATGGACAGGAGACAATGCATGCAAAGGAGTGCCTTTGATTTGAACCTGCAGACGCTGGCTACAGCTGATGGAGACATCAGAAGGAAAGAAGACCTCGGGGTTTTCCTTTGGGGATGACACCAGTGGTTAAGAGGCTACGGCTTTCACGTCCAGAGGAAGCCACTAATAGAATTAACCAAATGGAAAGCTCAAGTAAACGACCCCAGCCTCCCTTGGAAAAATTAAAAAGGTAATCAGACAACTCGGGGGCTCCGAAGCGAGGGATTTTTCTGGATTATCTGGAGGAGGTATCCAGAAGGCAAGCAAATTGTCTTGCTGCAGCTGCCCTACACCCCCCAGCCATACTTTGAAGTGGGAGGAGCAGGATTTCAAAATGCAAATGAGTCCACACGGATTATGACTAAGGCAAGTGAGCAGGGGCGGGGCAGCTTCACTGGCTGCAAGAGCGAAGGTGGCAGTCGGCTGAGCGCCAATGTCATTCCTCTTGTGTAGAAAGACCAGCATGACGAGCATGTAATTAGGAGTAAGAAGTCGGGGGATGTCAACTCTGGGTGTATCTGTCTTCACTTCTAAAGAACGCTTGCACAGACAGAAAATACAGATGTTATTATGCCCCAAATGAAATGAATTTAGAGTGAATTCTTTGGGGACTGTAAACCCCTCCCACAAGGACTGGGTGTCTGTACTTCAAACTCTAGAAAAGATCCGTCTTGATAGGCTGATCTTCTGCACAATGTCTGGAGTATAGAGCAGTCCCCTCCCCGAAGAAGATGCTAGGGACCTGCTGCCTCCTTTGCTGATGGAAACAGTCTAGACCAGCCTGCCTTTCTGTCCTCTATCTACACTCAGCTCTGTTAGCCATGCAGTTGCTATCTTTCTGGAGGCATGGAAGCCCTGCTGACGTAGATGGTTATGGATTGACTGGTAATCACAAGGCCAGAGGCTTGAACCCACCAGCCAGGGAGAAAGATGAGACTTTCTATTTCTATTGGTTTCTAGAAGAGCAAGTGAAGGGACTGGATTATGGTTTTGAATCCCTGGACTTACTATACTGTCACTTTCTCTATTGCCCATATTATGTAGGGTGTAACATAGTTTGAATAGTAGCCCAAACACAAAGATCAAGAGAGAGAAATTTTTTTTAATGTTTAACCCCATTGGTGTTGTGGATAAAATTGTATCCCCCACCCCCACCCCAAAATGTATGCCAGAATCCTAACTGCTGGTATCTCTGACCTTGACCATGTTTGGAAATAGGATCTTAAGAAGTCTTATCAATGAACCTGAGCCATACTGGAGTCCGGTGAGTTCTAAATCAATCTGAGTGGTAGCTGTATGAAACAGAAGAAGAGATTTCCCCTCTGTCATTCAGGGTGTCGATTTGAATCAGAGCAGACTCGACGGCACCAACCATGTATAATCAAGAGTTGTATTTGAAGACGATGCTGGCAGCTCGATAGTACCGATGTTTGCCCCTTCCAACTCAACACCACCACTCGTCTGTCCATCTGTGGTGGCTTGTGTGCTACTGTGATGCTGTAAATTATGTCGCCGGTATTTCAAATACCAGCAGGGTATTTGAACAGGTGAACAGGTGTCAGCAGAGCTTCCAGACAAAAACCAGACAATGAAGAAGGAATAAATAGACTGTTCACCTCAGAGGAATTAGTTATTGGAAACCCTCTGGATCGCATCAGAACACTGTCAGTTACTGAAAATATGAGTAAGCAGCAGAACATTGTCAGAGATAGTGCTGGAAGATGAGCCCCCGTGACAGAGGAAGGGCTGCCCCCTCAAAGTCAGGTTGACCATAATGACTTGGACGGAGTGAAACCTGCAAGCTCAGAATCGTCAGGACCTTCATTGGCTCATCAGACACGGCTCACAAGGAGAAGCAGCAGCTGTAAACCTCAATTACTAACTAGAACTTGGAATCCACAAAGTATAGTCCATGAAAACTGGAAGTTAAAAAAATGAAATGGAATACATAATGATCAATATTCTAGGCATTAGTGTGCTGGAATGGACTGGGATGGGCCATTTTGAATCTGAAAATCGTGTGTTCACCATGCTGGGAATGATGAACGAGAAACGTGAGATTTTCTACTCCGATAAAGATCTACAGTGTGGGGAACATGCAGCAGCACTACTATTGTGTCACTATGAATCAGCGCTGACTCGTGACTTGTGAGTCCGGTTTTCAGGTTGGCCAACACCACATTTCTGAGAAATCAGCTTGTCAATGACCATAAAATAACTACTGTTTACTTTAGCATAGAGTCTTAAACAAATAAAAAGTTGAAAACTAAATTAAGAGATGTCTTTTTTATCAAATAAATTGCCTCAGTAACCCCAAATCCACACATTTAGACCCATCAATATTAAATTGAAATGCATCCGATCTGGGATCTGATTTTTACCCTCCCTATCAGCTAAAAAGTTTGTCAGTTAATGTTTTCATGAGGGTCACAGGAGACATGAAATTCATGGATCAGAAATAAAGGGTTTCCTTACTCATGACCCCAAAAAGAATCTGTGTCATTTCCTCTTGTGTCCACATCCCATGGGGTTGATCTTGAGGACCTAGATGGATGCTGTGGACAACATTGGTTTGCAGTGCAGATGAGGAACCCTGAGCTTAAGGAGCATGCTATTTTGCAATAGGCAGTAAGCAAAGCTGGTCCTGATCCCAGAGAGGCATTACCTCATCCCTCAAGTCTGCTTACAGTAAACATAGCCATAAGACTTATCCCAGGTAAGGAACAACCAGAACTTTGCTTTCTTGGCATATCCAGCAACAGGTGCAGGGATGCTCGGAGCCCAAGGCAGATCAACAAACAGTGAATAGTTCTGGTTGATTGAGAGCTAGTATTTGCAGTAAGGGATAACCATGTGGCAGGTACAGTCCTCCTAAGATACAACATCCATTCTAGTTACCTTAAAGAAGACTACAGTAACATCTACTCCATACTCAGAGTACCAGTGTGTGTGTGTGTGTGTGTGTGTGTGTGTGTGTTTTCTTGCTTGTCCAAGATGTATTTCTGAAAAATCATGGGTAAATCATATTTTCAAATGAAGTCACATTTTTCATGTCCTGGAAGAGAGGCCTACAAGAAAATCCTCTTATACTGGAAATGCTCATCCTCTAATTCATCTGTTTGTAAATTTGTAGGGTTCTAAATATTGGATTTACTTAAAGCAAGCCATACCCACACGAGTGCACCCCTGCCATTTCTAATGAGTTGTGGAAAAGCTCTCGAGCGTGTCTGATTTGGCCACACCCATATAAACAGTCATCCACCAAATGGGTCCCATCCCAATTTCAAGACTGCATCTGTTTTCTTTTTTAGGGCTTTTTCAGAACTATTTTTATGTGCCTTGATGCTTGGATCCAGCCAGATGCTGCAGCTTTGGGTAGAAGATCTTCCTTGCTGGGATCTCCTGGCACCTTGTTCTCTAAGACTCCACTCAGACACAAAGGCACAGGTTTGAAGTTACAGACTCCCAGAATTCGCAAAATATGTCAGTCTCCCTCTCTGGCATTTCTTGATCCAGGATCCTTCCCCCAACCCAGCCCCATTCCCAGTCCTCAACAAGAAGACGCTGCTCCCTCACTGGCCAGCATTTGTAAATTCCACACCCCGAACGATGTGACAGATGTGCAGGACTTTTCAGGAAGAAGAAAACACAACACGGTTAGCGGATCCCTTGACTGGGTGCCAGTGCACCCTTGTGGGACCCAGGCCGTAGCAAGGAAGGCAGGTCAAAGAGGCATAAAATAGGACCTCCCTGAGTTTTTCTCATGCCTAAATTCAAGGAAAGTGTGATAGAAGTTACCTAGCTCCACATATTGGTAAAGGGGCTGCATTTGATTTAACTTTATGTTAAGAACTTGAACTGAAAGAAGGGGAAAACGTATGTGATTTTTATCTTTCTTTTTTTTTCCTTTCTTAACAAATGTGAAAGAATCCATTTCAGAAATTTCATGGTTGTGAGTTGTTTGGCTTTTGCTACACGTATAGAGAGAAGATTAATCATATATATTTATAACTAAATTATTGAGTCAAAAAAAATGGGACCTCCCTGTCACTCAAGAAAAACACAACCCAAGAACACTACAAAGAGGATTTCTAGAAACCTGCCAGTGCTCCTAAAGAGTCCTCTGGGAGCCCGTAGCACGGAGCGAGGAATGAGGAAGGTCCAAAATGAATTTGTTAGAAGTGGAAAGGGACCCTCTTTGGTATACGCTCATACCAAGTCTTACATTAGTGTGACATTTTCTGACACAAAACAGTTTCACACGCATGCTCTCCGTAGATGCTCATGAAGCCCTTATGAAGAAGAGTAGTTTAAAGTACTTGGGTCCAAAATAAATAGAAAAACTTTTTGTTTTATCCTGAGACCTAACTGACCCGTGGCTCTTCGTTCTTCCGTTGTCTGTGGCTGCATTCTCGGGCACAGGAAGGTGGCAGGCATTTGGCATTACCCTTTCTTCAGGGGACAGTAGACAGTCTACTGTTCTCCCTACAACAAGCAAGTGGTGGCCTTGCACTAGCATGACAAAAAGCCCTAGATGGCCGTCTTTAAAGAACAGAAGTGTTGTTTTCAGACATTTGGGGGGTGTAAATCAGGCTACAGGCCCCTGCCAGCCTGTGCTCTCTCTGTTTGCTCAGGGTCCGGGGCAGCAAACTGTAGCTCAAGAGCCGTAGGCAACCTTTTGGGTAGGGGCATGTGGCTTGGAAGTAAAACTGAAGGAAAAAAAATGGAAAGGCTATGATTCAGATCATGGTGATTTCATTTGTTTGTAAAAATATATTCCTGGCCCTCAGATAATATTTAAATTGTTGGGAGGGTCAGGATTGACTCTTCCATCTCAAAAGTTTGCAGACCCCTGGTCTAGAAGGAAGATGTTCCTATTCCATTTAGCTTCTGGAGCTTTGTGGCATTCATGGGCCTGTAAATGGATCATCACGGGGTGTCTGTTTTCCATCCTTCTCGGTGTGTGTATGTCTTCTTGTGTGTGTGTGAGATGATAGATAGATAGATGATTAGATAGATAGATAGACAGATGATAGATAGATAGATAGATAGATAGATAGATAGATAGATAGATAGATGCACAGCGGTACAGATGAGAATTGGAAATGCAGGAAATCTAGGACAGATGAACCCCTCAGGACCAGGGGTGACAGTGGCGATACCAGGAGGGAAGGGGGGTGTAGAAAGGGGGAATTGATCACAGGGAGCTACATATAACTTCCTCTCTGGGAGACGGGCAGCAGAGGGGTAGGTGAAGGGAGATGCTGGGCAGTGTAATATAAGATATAATACTAATTTATAAATTATCAAGGGTTCATGGGGGGGAGACGGGGGAAGGAAAATGAGCTGATTCTGGGAACCCAAGAGGAAAGCGAATTTTGGGAATAATGAGGGCAACAAATGTATAGATGTGCTTTACACAATTGATCTATGTATTGTGATGAATTGTATGAGCCCCAATAAATTGATTTTTTTTAAAAAGATAATACAGGTGAATTGGACGACAGAGAAAAAAAATAGAAGATGTCAGATCATACATAGGTGATAGATGATAGAATATAATAGATGATAGATTAGGTAGGTAGATAGCTAGATGATGATAGATAGATAGATAGATAGATATAGATAGAAAATGTTGGAATGTTAGTTCTCTTTTTCTGGACATCCAAAATACACCAAGATAATCTCCCTACCTTAAGATCCTTAATTATATCTGCAAAATCCCTTTTGCCATCTAAGGCAACACAGTCGAAAATTCCTGAGACTAGCGGGCATCTGTAGGGGCCTTTAGTCAGTCTATCAGCTCCCCTCCAAGCAGTGTCCATACACACAAAAGAAGAGGCCACCACCTGGCACGTGGACCTGGTCCACACAAATAATATGATTTTCTCCCCTCTCTCCTCACTTACTCCAACAGGAGGCTTTCTCGTCCCACAGAAGGATGAGAAAGTGGAGATCAGTATTTTCATGACCTCACCCCTCTAGTCTCAGCCTATAATTCATGATTGTTAAATGAGACACTGTCCCGCTAAGCCACACAAATAAAAATAATTCCTATAGAGTAGACAACCCCTCTCAGCACTGGCCCTGTTTTTCTCTGAGTTATTTTTAAAGTTACACATATTCTACTCAAAGGCATACCGGAAATGTGCTTTGATCTTTCTTATCTATGCACAGCACAGACAATTGCATTATACCTAAGAGAATTAATGTGATTTAATTATATTATATTTGGTAGTAGTTTAATATCACACTTCTTTTGTATAAAAAATTATTTCTTGGTGAAGTTAAGCGCAGTTATTATGCTCATTCTTTATTCACTAAACTCATTAAGATCAGTAGGAATTGCTTATAAATAACTATACTATTGATTTGAAACAGAGCAGATAAGTGAGGATATGCTAAGAGTAAGAGAAAATAATGCTTCTTAGTTCTTTTATTGGGAATTCACATATTGGGAATCTATGGGCAGCATGCTTTTCCAAGACTAGATGAACACACCACTTAAAAGTCCTGTCTCCTCTTACAAAGGTAGATGGACAATAAGTTGACTTCTTGACTTACTGTTAAAAGAAATGGAAGTCAGGCCTACCACATGTGGTTGCAAAAGGTAGTCACTACACTAGGGCACCACTGAAGAAGGAAGTGGAACTGACCTCAGGCCCATGTACCACGTCAAAGGAAAGGACGCTTTCTGACTTGGCGCAGAAGCACCATATCCCCTCCAGCCAGGCATCTCTACCCAGATGCAGTGTCTTCTTCTACTTGGCTAAGGCAACAGCAGACTCATTGGCTGGAACCCACGCGGACGAGCTTACACGGGAAAAGGAAAGCCGTTGTTCAGTTACAGGTATGTTTCTAAGAACCCGGGGACAAGAGGCTCCAGGTGGGACTGGAACACAAGTAGAGAGCTTTCAGGAAAGGGAGGCAATAAAGAAAACAATCCACATTTCCAAAGCTCCACCTTCCTTTGGGTGTACTCAAACACAGGTAGTCCCCCGACAACCTTGCTAGATCAGAATCAGTCATCTCATTTTACAGACCCAGCAACTCCGTCTCTGAAAGTTGAGGAACATGCCAGGGCTCGCCAGTGGTAAGTGGCAAAGAGACCCTTCAAGTTCAGGTACATCAGTCAGTCTCGTGTGCCCACCGCTCCATGCAGCCTGTCTCGCGTGCAGCTGGCCTCCTTGGAGCCATTCACTGTGGTTTCCTGGCATATCTTTACCTTCTGGGTACAGAGGAAAAGGACCTGTCCCCTTGAACCTAAGCATGGCCATGTGATTTGATTTGGCCAATGAAACACAAGGTGTGACATATGTTGCTTCCAGTTAGAAGCCATTGTGTGGTTGGCCCTTTCTTTCTCCCACCATGGTGACAAGGACATTCTAGGCAGTGGTGTCTCCATCAGCTTGTGTCCCTGAGAGAGGGTAGTAGGGAGAGAAGGCCTCCGCCAAGTGGTAAAGGACTTGGAATTTGCATGAAGAGGAAGCTTTGGTTAAACTAAGCCCCGGAGATTTGGAGTTGTTTGTTGTTGCAGCAAAACGCAGTCTATCCTGGCTGATACGGCTGCTGCAGGCCTTTCCTCTGGGGAGCTGTCAAGTTCTACTCAGAGCAACCCCATGTGTGTCAAGGTAGAACTGTGCCCCGTGGGGTTTTCACGGGTTGATTTTTCACAAGCAGATTACCAGGTCTTTCTTCCAAGGCACCCCCAAACTTTTGGTAAGCAGCAAAGCACATTACCCATTTCCAACACACATGGACCCCCCTCTCCTCTAATAGCCTATACGTTTCTACACCTGGTGAAGCATGCTGTCTTCCCTCTCCTTACCCGAATCCTACACATCTCTCATGGGCCAGCTAAAAATCTCCGGCAGCTGCCATTAAGCATAACTCTTCGTAATCATGATCAGACCGAGGATCACTCTCATGTAAATTAGAGTGGCATCATAGTGCACATGGCATATTATATGTCACTGTATGCTGCTTTAACGTGTTTCTTGGAGACATATCTTAAATTGCCGATGAAATGATCAGCGTTTTATGGGAGGCAATCATGTTACATATTCCTGTATACCTCCAGTAGCCACAACATTGACAAGCAGAGCACAGAGACCCAATGATTAGATCTGGCATCCATCTAGCCCAAGAGAAGTACATTAAAGAGAAAGGTCAGAAGGACAGGACAAGGGAGCAAGTCTCATGCTTGCTTTCCCTGTAGACCTGGGCAGATTTTAGCCCAGGAACATTCCCCCGATGGAGGAAAGAAAGAGTTAAATGTTAGGAGTCTGTCTCCTGAGACAGCTAACATCTATGGAAGTTATATTTCTCATTAATATAAAAGAGTTAATTATACATCTTTGAAATGCTATTCATGCCAAATCTTCTTTTAGGGTTAAGTCATGCATGATCTATTCATATTCAGGAATCAGAGCTGACAGTGCCTGCTTCTGTAGGGCCATCCCATGCTCCTGCCCTACAGAACCACAGGGATTTTAGGAAGCTGTACCGCTAGCGGAATGTTTTGCAGAGAACATGCCCTACACTGCAAAAATCCTTTCTATAACCAAAGGCAGGGCATAAATATTTTATAACACAGAGTCCATGAGAACACATCTTCATTTCTGTAATGTGCTATCTCAGGCCGTATCACTGGGGGGAACAGGCTTGCCTGAAAGATTCAACAGCTCCAATTTGCCAGAGCTCATTAGGATGCCCCAGAGAACCTGCACAACAAATAATTCTAGAGTCCTGCTGCTCGTGGGCTAGTTAGTATGGACTGACCCGACAAAAGCAAAGCTTTCACTCTACAGAAAAGATACCTCGTTGTGCAAAGCACATTTAACAAAGAGTCAGACCATGCCCGCTGGAAAGGCCTAAGAGAGGCTTTTTCTGCCGATGAGAAGAGGCAGCCCAGAGAGCCTAAGTGAATGGCTCAAAGCAACACAGTGAGTTGAAATTAAACTCAAACTTAGCTCTGCCCTCAAACTTAAGACTCGAAATCAATGCCGGTAGGAACAACCGCTTTTCAGACTCATATTGCCAGCTCTGAGCAAAATAGCTTATCCTCATTACAGCTTTTTTCAGTAAGTGGTGCTGGATGTGAATGTCTTCAAATATTTTCATATTTCTCCTTAATATATGTTTCCATAAACACCAAGCCTCATTGGCATCCCTCTCTTGGCATTTGTACATCGCACCCCCCACCATTAAGCCTTCAATGAGAAAATGACTTCCTAGTAATTGCTTTAGAGTAATGAAATCAAGGCTGCGGCTTAAATTCCATTTACACACCTCTTTCCGCCCTCCCCCCTTTCTTTGCTGATCTCCCACTTTGTTCAAAATTGGTTATACCTGCCCAGATCCCTTGAGCTGAGGCGCCACTACACTGTGTGATGAAATTCTAAAATAAATAGCAAGGCCTCGATGCAAAATTGACCTTTGTCCGTTTCCGTGATTCAGAACGTCCTTCAAAAATTCCTCAGGATAAATAGCAAATTCTTAGTCCCGAGTTGTCGGTGAGACAATCATAGCTTGGTAATCCCTTTGTCAAGCCAAGTCTACAAAGAAAGATGGATCTGCTTTTTCGCTTCGGGCCTGAGGCCTCTTTTGTGCTGTCTCACCAGGGACTAGGCTGTGGATTTGAGGACATCGTGATAGAAGCCTGCTTTAAGATGTCACCTTCAGATGTGGTTTGAACTGTTCAGCAACGACAGAGGGTGATGGCCCTTGTGGAGGCAGGTCCAGGTGGAAGCCCGCTGAAAGCACCGCTGAGAGATGTCACCGGGCATCTCAGCAGCCCCTAGTTTGGGCAATGGAAAGAAGAGAGATCGTGTGACAAGCACCGGAGCTCCCTGCGACTGCCTCATTTAGAACATTTTTAAAAACTAATCAAGCATTCAACTGAAGATAATATTGAGCGAGGGACCAGCTACTGGGGGTACAGCGGTGGTTCAGTGATAGGATTCTCAGCTTCCATGTGGGGGACGCGACCTACCATGGCATCGCGTGCGTCGTGTGCAAGTTGATTACATTCACTTCCCGGCCAAGGCACCTCGAGCAGTCGAGCAGTTGCTGCTCGTCTGTCATGGAGCCTGGTGCATTGCTGTGATGCGGACCAGGTTTCAGCAGAGCTGCCAGACCTGGGTGAACTAGGAAGAAAGTCTGTAGCTCTCCTTCCAAGAAACCCAGCCAGCAACGATCCTGATGACCGTAGCAGTCTCACGGACAGTCCTTCCTGAGGCCCAGGACGGGCCATCATTCAGGTCTGTCGTGGTGCACTGTGAGTCAAGGCTGACGTGTTGGCAGCAACAACAACCGCAAAACCCCCAGTCAGGGCAGAGCTGCTCCTGCTTCTCCCTGAAAGGCTGAAGTGGCCGCGGGATAGAAAACACCAACACTGCCAACCACAAAAGCCAAAGTGGGAGTCCATCAGAAAGACACTGTGGGGTGCATGAACTTGAATTTGTTCTAGGTTGTAGTATCACAGCCGTCTGTTTGACGGAGGTTTGATCTGTTTTCCTGTGTTATTCCTGTTAGTGTTGCTGCTGTTGTTGTTTGCTTGTTTTTAAAGATTTTTCTGCATATGAAACCCATGATAGGTAAATCTACGGAGAGAAATCGGATTCATAGTCCCTTAAGGGTATGGCAGTGGAGGTTGGGGGGAAATGTGGAGCTAATACCAGTGAACACAAGAAAGAAGAAAATGTTCTAGAACTTATTGTGGTGAGGATTATATAAGTCATCTTCATGTGATTGAACTATTGAATTATATGTTATGTGAAATATATGCCTACATAATGTTGCTGAATTAAATGAGTAAATTTAACAAGTAGAAAAACACCTACCCAAATTTCACCCAGTGCCAACCATGAGCAACCAATTCTATGAAACGCTTTGGGGACTATAGGAGGGGATTCGCTTGAAATGATGTCGCATGGTTCATCATATGTCACTCTCATTCCAAAGTCAAGGTTCTGCATCAATCCGGAAAATGACAGGGTCTTCTCACAAGTTTCTGAATCCCCTTTGAAAATAGCAACTTTCTATACCTCCTTAAAAATAATACAGAATTTAAAAATGTTCCTGTGGTCCATTGCATCCTGGGAAGTGTAGTTCCCACAAGAAAAGTAGCACACTGCTCTACTTTGTATGACTGAAAGCCGACAAGAGAACCACATAAGGAGCACTCTGGAAATTGTAGTTTTCTTCATGCACTCCATTACTTAAAAGCACCAGAGAGCCAGACAGTGAAGTCAGAAAACCCACTGGAACTAAGTTGCTTGCTAGATACGGCAATTTGTACTCCGAGTTCAACCCTTCAACATACACCCACTCTGAGGAGCATTAATCATCTGCCAGATAGACAAGAAAAAGAGCCCAAGGCAGATAAATTGACTCAACTGTCATTTGCAAACTCTTAGTCTGTATAGATCTGCCCTCACTCAAAAAGGGGGTGGGGGGAATCATAAGGTCGATAAGAAAATGCAACCAGCAGAGAAATGGGATAGCAAACGGAATACTAAATGACAGGATGGCCTTCTGAAAACAGAAGACCAGCTAAATGCAAAAAGACACAATACAAAGTCTCCATGACCAAGATAATGGGGAGAGAAGTCAACAGAATGGTATGAAACGCACGAGGGACCATCAGAAACCATACTAATGCACGATGACGGCGGGAGAGGCCGGGGAGGAAAATCCAGAAAGTCAAATCCATGGTTCACAGGATTAGCTTTCTGGGAGTGCAATGGACAAAGAAATGAAAAGGAGGAGAAGTGAAACAGAAGAGAATTTCAAGTGAGAAAATGAATAACGCAAAGTAGAGATGAGGCTGACGGGTGTTTCTAAAGAAAACATCAGAATAAGTGAGGCAAACACAAAAATAACAACTCTAGGGAAGTGATCTTAGGCTGAGGAACCCTGGGAAAACTGTCCTCAATTGTTACCACTCATTTGTCCATGTGGCACGCTGTGGGGACTTAAAGGTATGTTACTTGGATGCTGACACCTGGGTTACTGGTACTTCCAATGGCAGACAGGGGTCATTGAGGTGCCAGCCTCCAGACTAAGATGGAGGAGAACGAAGTGCTGGGCTGTTCATCTCTAAGGGATTAGCCACTGGGTTCTTGAGGAATAGCAGCAGAGCGTGGTCAGGTATCAGTAGCCCCGGAAGATAAGCCCCTCCTGTTGGGAAGCGCTCAGCTATGACTGAGGAAGAGCTGCTTCCTCAAAGTAGAGTCGACCTGAGGTAAGAGAATGGACCTTCTAGGCCCTTCACTTGCTAATGGGATATGACCCCAAGGGAAAGCAACCAACCCTAACCGGCACACAGAACGTACAGACTACGAATCAAGGAAGCTCAAAAGTCATCAGAAATGAAATAAAACACATAAAGGTCAATCACCCAGGCATTCATGAGCTGAATGGACAGTGATATGGTTGACTAGGGCCTTTTTATTTTTTATGATTGACTGTGCTGGAAGTCGTGGGAATGGTGTCTTGTTCATCACCCCCAAGAACATTTCAAAGGATGTGGTCCTACTTGTGGGGGTAAGGAGAGTTGTGAAGAATTGGGGCCACCTAGGCAAGGATGATCACGTGAAGCAAAAATCAGGACATGCTGGGCTCCTGAACTACGTTGGGTCTCAAAGGCAGCCCTCTTGATGTGGTTTCATACCTCCCAAACAGTTCGGGGAAATACGAGAAAAAGGGCACAGCCGATTTGGATTGTTCCAGAAAGCCAATAGCAACCACGTAGGTACTACGAGACTCACCTAACCAATTGAAGTGTACCAAATATCGGCAGCTATCACACTGTTCTCCAGATTAGAGGTCTGTATTTAGAACTCACATAGAGACCGTGCCTCAAACATCCATGTCAGCAGTTGTTCCATTATCATTCAGCATGAGATTATGACTATGGAGTAATTAGACTATAACTGGTGCTCATCCAGTTGTGTTGTTAAAAAATATATGTGTTCCTGAGGCCGACACATGCCCCAGTACTAGTTAGCTGTTATGCTAATATCTTGGCACATGTGACTAATAATGAAATGAATTATGAGAGTGTGTTTGGATCACATTACATTGCTTGAAGTGTGTCATAATATTTTATAGCCTAATGGAGAATCTGGCTTATAGCAATACAGGAAAAATAAATCTCAGCCAATCATCATCCATATTTTTTTTAAATCTGCATTCTGCAGCCAACAAGGTTTTACCCATCAATAACAATTACCCTGAAACCCATCTGACACAATAGGTAGATATTTAATATCAATAGCCTAAAATACACCCTCGCTAATGGAGACATATTAAGATATTGATTAGTTATGCAAGAAAGTTTATGCTTATTCTATTCCCACTAGTAATTATAAGCAGGCTATTGACTACTCCTTGAACCACATCTTTTAGTCCATTTCCCCTTCTGTACCCAAGAGTACACTCGCCTGGCAGATCATCAGAACAAACATACATTCCTGGAGAATGTGAACCATCTGCGCAACTCAACGCAGCGAGCCAGCGTTTACTGAAGGCCTGCTAGGTGCCTGGCGCTGTGTTGGGGGATGGCGAGACTACACCGCTGCAAAGCACTGGCCTTCTGCTCAGGATGCTGCCTTCTGGGCTGGGAGAACACGGAACAGGCAAGCATGGGGCTGGGGGCGTGCTGAGAGGCAGCTACGCCAGGCGGGCGGGAAATTGGACAGGCGACTAATGACTACAACATAAGGCCAGGCTGAGAGGAAGCAGGGGAGCTGAAACACAGTTTCCAACCGTGATGCCTTCTCAGCAGTTTTTTTAAGTCAATATGTAGACGTGACCGTTGCTAGGACTCTGAGGGGCGGGGGTAGTGTTCTAGGAAGCAATATGAAAGGCAGGCCTGACGACATGAACCACACAAGTAAAGCCAACCAACCAACCGAGCAAACAATAACAGTTGCCATAGGTCAACTGGAGGAGTGCCAGAGAAGAACTGGCCCGCCATGGGGTTTCTGTGCTCGGTGGGCTTTTTGCTTGTTTTTATGGGAATTGCCAGGCCTTTCTTCTGAGGTACCTCTGAGTGGACTCGAACTTCCAACCTTCTGACTAGAGGCCAAGCACGTTAACCCTTTGTACTACCCAGAGAATCTGAGCCATGTATCAAAACCCGCATCCAACCATCAAGTCAATCCCGTCTCATAGAGACCCTGTAAGTCGGAGTAGAACTGTGCCTTAGAGTTTCCAAGATTAATCTTGTTGGGAGCAGTCTGCCTCATCTTTTTCCTAAGCAGTGGCTGGTGGGTTTGAACCACTAGCCTTTTGGTAGGCCACCCAATGCTTAACCCACTGTGCTATGAGGGCTCCTTGCCACATGGACAGAGGTCATGAAAAGCCAGAGGGTGCTAAGATTGGAGGTCCATTTCACGCACCCACAGGGCCACCCACTGCCTGGCCCAGCTGAAGCGAGCAACCCTCCAAGACTGGGTCACTCCCACAAAAGTGAAGCTTGGTCCTTCCAAAGAATTGCAGGTGCTTCAGGGCTCAGGTGGAGGAAGATCCCCAGATCAAGGCTGGGGAAGCAGAGCAGGAGGGGGTTCAAAGGGCTTTGTGTCGGACAGGGATTTGGAAACTACATAGAGTTGGCCCCTGAACGGTGCCCATGTGAAGGCACCAATCTGGGAAGCAGTATAGTTTACGCTGACCCACGAGCAGCACAAGTTTGGACTGCGCAGGCCCAATTATGCATGGATGTCTCTCCTGTTGCTCTTGGAGTGAGTTCAGTGTTTGGAGGATCTGTGCAATGCCCATCATCTCCTTAACTGGAGCACCTGGAGAGACCACCTGCTCAGGTCGAGGT
>NW_022103899.1:46426450-46440640 GCF_000313985.2 Echinops telfairi | reverse complement strand
AACATAGGACTGCAGTCCACAGGGGTCTCGATGGCCGATGGGGTAGTGGTTATACACCAGTTCAAAATGACCAGCAGCACTCAGGGAGAAAGATGGGGCTTCTACTCCAGTAAACAGATACCGTCTTGAAAACTCACAGGGGCAGTTCTACCCTGTCTTAATCAGAATCGACTCCGTGGTGGCGGTGAGTTTGGTTTGGGTTTGGTTGCTCAGAAGTAGATCATCGGGGCTTTCCTTCAAGGCACTTGGTTAGAAGCCAACCATGCTCACCACCATTTGCAACAGGCAGGGGCTCTGTGAACTGATCACAATGGAGAAACTAAAGCCACCCCTTTCTGCCCCCAAGTACCCTATCAAGCAGTCACGGCACTCCGCAGGAAAAGGAATGGCAAAGGTGCCACCCTTGCTCCATTAAGTCTCCCAAGAAAGAAAGTCATTTGCAATTCAAAGCACCACAGGGAGAACATTCTCTTAGCACTGGAGACCTGTGCCAAGTCCCCCGGGCAATGGGAAATGGCATAGACTAAGGCTTTGATGTTCTTTTGCAAAAGGTATTGTTTTAAAAAAATAATAGGTTCCCATCTTTTTACATTCCCTTGAATGGTACAGAGGTAGATGGAGTGAGAGAGAGGAGAGCCTTTTCAATATGATCTGTTTTCTTATGTGCAGGTTCTTAGAATGCTAATGCCTGCAGGCTGTAAGAAGGCTTCGGGTGAGAGAATCTCCTTTATTTCACATTGGAAAACAAGACGACTAGATCTCAAGGTTATTTTTGCCTCGAAATGCTTCCCCCAAAGAAGAGGTGTTTCACAATCACAGTACAAGGATTAACAAAGAATTCTTTTCTTTCAACTCGGAGTAGAAATGAAGGACAGACTCAGCCACTGGTCACTCTTGGCGCCAAAGTGGCTGCAAAGCCAACACCAGGGCCCTGGGGACATCCTGTGCTTTCCTCCCCAGAGCCAGCCAGCGAAGACCCTACCAACCAAACCACGTGTGGACAATCTCCAATCTGCCTTCGGCCTGCATCTCGAGGGTGTCTGCCTCACTCTAAGGGTTAGTGGGACTTTGCCCCACCCACAGAAGGAGATGCCAATGAGGAGATGGCAAGGGAAGTCCACCAGCCCTTCACAACAGCCACTACCTAAAATTGCCAAGACTCCATGCTGTGGGTCCCTGCCGCTCACCGGCCCATCCACCCTCTCTCTGCACATGCACAGCCTGGAGTATCTGTCTTCTTCCACAGGCTGTTGAGCTCCTAAGAGCTGGACGTGTTGAGTCTCTTTCTACCTTCAGCTCTTACCACGGTAGGCAACTAACAAGGTGCTGATGAAGTAAATGCTGGGGAATTTTTTGCCCAAGGTCACCCTGCCAATGAGGACCTGAAACAGCACTGGTTTCCCAGCACGCAACCCCGGGTAACTCCTTCCCAGAGCATAGAACCAACACCAAATTCACTGCCACGGTGTCCATTCTGACTCCCAATGACCCTATTGAACAGGGGAGAGCTGCCCCAGTGGGTTTCTGAGGCTGTAACTCATTACATAAGTATAAAGCCTCACCTTTCTCCTGCTCAGTGCACACAAAGGGGGTGAAGTGTTACTAGCAGCTCCGATTTGCCCTGTAATTTGTTGTAAGATAAAGAAAACTTGGTGGTTTGGACCTACGCCGTGGCACCACAGAAGAAGGGTGTGGTAATTGGCTTCCCTGAAGATTTCCAAACCCCAAACCTGCTTCCCTGGAGTTGTTGCTGACTCATAGTGACCCTACGGAGCCCTGGTGATGTAGCGGTTATGTGATGGGCTGCTAACTGCAAGGTCAGCAGTTCAAAACTACCAGGTACTTTGCAGGAGAATGATGGAGCTTTTTACTTCTGTCAAGAGTTACAGCCTAGGAAACTCACAGGGCAGTTCTACCCTGTCCTGTAGGGTCACTGTGACGTTGGCATCGATTTGATGGCAGTGAATGACTCTATAGATCAGAACAGAACTACCCCACAAAGTTTCCAGTAAAAGTCTTTACAAAAAGCATGCTGCCACATCTTTCTCACATGGAGGGGCGGGTTCCAATCACCAACCATTCAATTAGCAGCTGGGTAGACTAGAGAAACAAATTCATAAACATACATAGGTATGTAAGGAAGAGGTTTACATACAAGAGGAATTGAACATGGAGAAAACATTCCAACCCAGTCCAGTCCAAGGCCATAAGCCTGACATCAGCCCATATATCCGATACCAATCTATAAAGTCCTCTTCAGACTCACGGAACACATGCAATGAAGCCAAATGCAGGACGATCACAGGCCGGTGGGTAGAAAGTCTTTGGGTCCAGTGGCGTTGTAAGCATCGCAGTGCTGGCAGGGGTCTCTCTGTGGCTTCTCCGGCTTCCGAGGTCTGGTTGCATCCATGTGGCTTGTCTTCTGTAATGTCTCCCAGGGAGTAGCAGAGAGAGAGAGGTGTCTTCCGCCTCCAAGGAGGAAGTACCAGATTTCCCAGAATTCTCAGAGAAGGCCATGCCCACAGAAGTCTCATTGGCTATCTCCAGATTGACAGCCTAGACTCCACCCCCCACACTCTTAATCCTTAAATTGACACCAGATTAGGTGACTACCACCGAAGCCAAATGCTTAACCAGGCTACCACCAGGACCAATGACACTCGGAGACATCATTCTGCTCTATAGCACACAGGGCTGGCATGAGGCAGAATGGAGTTGAAGACATTGGGTTTCGCTTTGGGTTTTGATGTGTGCCAAGCAACCGCCTAGAAACTCTGCATACATTGTCCACTGAATCCTTAGACCTACCCTAGCAGATAAGCAGGACTCACTTTATAAAGGCTCCATTGTCCAGAGACATAAAGTGAGAAAATGGCAGACCTCATTGGAGGACCTAGCCCCAGGTGGTCCCACCGTCTTCAGTGTCTGGTCCTACAATCATCATCCCTCCCCAAACAAAACCAAACTCACGGCTGTGGAGTCCGTTCCTCCTCGTAGGAGCAGGGTGGATCTGCGCCTGTGAGTTTCTGAGACTGGAAATCTTTACACGATTAGGAAGTCCTGTCTTTCTTCCGTGGAGCCGCTGGTGGTTTCAAACTGCTGACCTTTCGGTTAGCAGCCCAACACATAACCACTGTACCACCAGGGCTCCTCCCTAGTCAAGAGAAACCCCCAAACATCTCCAGGTAAAAGTCCAAGAGGGCATAAAATCCTGACAGGACTAAAAATATCAGCGATGGACTTTTGTGTCTTGTTTTTGGTTTTGAAGCTGTGAAAACCTCTTTCCTCTGGCTGAAAATTTTATGGGGGGAAAATCAGAATTGAGTTAAAAGTAGGAAAGGAAGGAAAAACGGGAGGTTGAAGGAGTTAGGTGCCTGTTTAAATAGCATTAAGTCACACACTAAAGCTCTTTAGGTACATAATCACCAACGGGCAAACGGAGCTGAGATAACCCAGAGGATTGTGGGAGGATTGATCTGCCAGGTACTTCAGTCCTACGAGACCAGTAAGTCATGGGGCTCATAAACTTATGTAAACACACATCCCGAAGTCTGGGCCTATGGCTTCCTCTGAGAGCCAGCCAGGAGCTCCTGCTAACAGACGGTCACAAACATATAAAGAATCATGTTACTGCCGCAGGAGTCCTACCTGCAGCCTTGGAAATGTGATCTTTTCTGCTCAACTGTGTTTGAAATTTGTTGGGACTGGAAAATAGATTATTGGTTTTTTTTTAAGGGCACACAGACTGCTGTGGCTAGAGCAAACAGATCTTACTGTGACTGATTTAGATGTAGTTTGTGGCAGAGGAGGTGCCTTGTAGCCCAGTGGGTTTAGCGCTGCGTTGCTAACCAAAAGTTTGGTGCTTCAAACCCACCAGCTGCTCTGTGAGAAAAAATTAGGCAGTCTGCTTCTGTAAACATGGATTGCCTTGGAAACCCTGTCGTATACAGTCTAAAATCTGTACTGGAAGAAGTACAGCCAGAATGCTTCTCAGAAGCAAGGATGGAGAGACTTTGTCTCACATACTTGGGACATGTTGTCAGGAGAAACCAGTTCCCAAGAAAAGGACATCATGCTTGGTACAGCTGAGAGGCAGCAAAAAGGAGGAAGACCCACAACAAGATGGATTAACACACTGGCTACGACTATGGTCAAACATAAGAACCATTGGGAGGATGGCACAGGACTGGGCAGTGTTTTGTTCTATGGCACAGAGGGTCCCTATTAGTCAGAATCAACTCGATGCCACCCCAACAAAAGCATACAATCTCAATACGAGGAAGTATGAAAAGGGAAAAAAACTCCGCTGGGCTTTGGTAGTATGCATTTTTCCCACTAGGAGAGGCATCAAATAACTTGCTCTGAGTTAGTGCACCCAGTGGCATCACCTGGGAAATTTCTCTCTGGTCACAGTGAATTTTTACGTAAAAGCCGTTTTGCTCGAACCTTGGTTTTGGTGATGACTGATTTAAGAGAACAGCATGCAGCTGTGAAATTTTGTTTCCTGCTCAGGAAAAATGCTGTAGAAATTGTTGTGATGTTGAACACAGTTTACAAGGACAGCTATATGGGAAAAACTCAAGCATACAAGTGGTTTACTCATTTCAAAAAATGTGCAATGTCAATTGATGACAAACCTTGTTCTGGACATCCATCAACTTCCCGAATAAATGTCATCGAACCTCTGTCCTTTCATGTTCCATGTTCCTCTTCATTTGTGGAAACAAAAAGAAGTTGCACAGAGCAAGGTCAGGCGAGTAAGGTACATGGGGCAAGAGAGGCATGCTGTTTTTTGCACTGATATGGATGCATGAGCAGGTGCATTGTTGTGGTGGCAAAACCAGTCCCCATCTGCCACATATTGGGCCCTTTTTTGTTGTACACTGTTACACAATCATTTCAGAACCCCTAAATAGAAAACTTGATTAAGAGTCTGACCAGGTGAAATGAACTCCAAATGACTATCGCACTCACACACAAAAAACAAATGAACATTGTCTTGATCTTTGATTCTACTTAAGGAGTTTTTGTGGGGGAAGGTGACAATGGTATCATCCACTGGCTTGATTGATATTTGCTTTCGGGCTCATAAGAATAGCACCATGTCTCCTGACCAGTAATGACCTTGGGTGGTGGTGGGGGAAGTCTAGGTCACTTTGGAGCTGTTCTTTCAGAGCATGGCATATTTCCACTCAATGCTCTTTTCCTGGCCAATCGGAACGCAAGGCACAAATTTCACAGTGACCCTTCTCATTCCCAAATCTTATGTTAAAATTCACTGAACCAAGAGCCAAGATAGTCCAGATAATTCCCCATCTCTTCAATGGTCATTGGTCTTTGAGCACAGGTGCACAAATTTTGTCGATATTTTCATCCATTGTAAGATGTCCAGAACGAGGTTTGTCATCAATCAATATTTCACCTTTTTTGAAATGAGAAAGCCATTTGTACACTTGAGTTTCTCCCATACAGCTGTCCTTGTAAGCTGTGGTCAGCATCGCAACAGGTTCTGCAGCATTTTTCCGGAGCAGGAAACAAAATTTCACAGCTTCACACTGTTCTCTTAAATCAGTCATCACAAAAAATGAGATCCAAGCAAAACTGCTTTTACAAAATAAGTCACTGTGACCAGAGAGAACCTTCCCAGGTGACACCACTGGGCACCCTAACTTAGAGCAAGTAGCTCAGTGCTCGCCTAAAGGGGAAAATGTGTATTACAAAAGCTCTGTTCTGCCCAGCATAATTCCGGCTTTGGGGGAGAACCCTCTGGTATATACAAACCTACACACATATATATGAGTGTGTCTATTTATACACTTCTGGATAAGCATTGGCCTGCTAATCTCAAAGTCAATGGTGCAAACTCACCAATTTTTCCCCAGGAGAAATATAAAGATTTCTACTCTTGTGAAGATTTTCAGCTTTGGGACCCTCCGTGAGTCAATATGAGTCAAAATGTACATTGTAGTAGTGGGATACATATGTGTGTATGTGTGGGTGGGTGTGGGATTGTGTGTGTCACTGCCCTCAAATCAATTCTGACTCATAGTGACCCTACAGACAGGTTCAATCTGCCCCTGTGGGTTTCTGAGACTGGAACTCTCTACAGGAGTAGAAAGCTTCATATTTCTTCTGCAGAGAAGTTGATGGTTTCAGATTGTTGGCTTTGTGGTTAGCAGCCCAAGGCATGACCCACTACACCACTAAGATTCCTTACATATATATATGCTAAAGGCTCCGGCAGTAGAGGTTGACCAGAAGGCCTGCCATGTGATTCTCGGTGGACATCAGAAGAATATGATTCAGTCTGTTGTAACTGGGCAGTGAAGTCTCACTGAAAGCTCTGGATCTGGAAGCGCCATGGCCTCCCTGCTTAGTGAAAGGCATTAATCAATGGAGGATATATGCTTCCCTAGAGAACCCAGCCTAAGATAAGACCAAATCGAAGGTATTGCTTTTAGGGGCCTAGCTCATACACGCAGATTTATTCCAAGCAAAGCATGTTTAAACCTGTCTCTTGTATGAGTGGATGACTTCGGATGAGTTTTTCAATAATACCCTGGTCTTGGTCTCATTATGCTGCTTCCAAAAAAAAAAAAAATCTACTCACAACAATGGCTTCTAAGGGGATTTGCTAGACCTATTTAATTCAAGGTAGAGAGATCAGCTCAGCAGGTGATGGCAACTGCTATTAGGATTACAAAAGTGTCATTTTAGTAGATTTTCTAGCAGGATATGGGAGGAGTATGAGGATTGTTAGAAAGTGATCTTCAGAAAATGAAGAACTCCATTAGCGAGGGATAAAAAGTTCAGGAAAATGGCACTGGGAATTTGGGTTGGTTTTCTTTTTTCCATCATGAAAATGTGCTCACATCGTGCATCTGCTCATCACTCTTTGAAGGTAGCAAGAGCTGTCCTATAAAAATCCCACTGGGAAATCTTGCCCCATCCACAATCCAGTCCTGATTTTGCCCCTTTAGATTTTTTTTTTTTTTTTTGCTCCCAAAATTCAAAGAACATTTCAAAGAAACCTCGTTTGAGTCCTCTGAGGCTGCTAAAACGGCCCCTTGGGCATGGTGTAAATTGAAGAGTGCAGAATTCCTCAGGGAAGTGCTGGAGAGATAGAAGCACCGCCTTCAGAAGTGTGGAGACTTAGATGGCGGCTCCGTCAAGAAACAATAGCTTCGTAGTTGATATTTTTGTTTAAAAGAGAGTTCATCCTGTTGTATAGCAAGTCATTGTGACTCAGACCCAACTCGATGGCATCTTTCTTTGCAATAACTTTTTCCTTATGCTTAGAACTACATCTTTGTTTTGAAGGATACAAAAAGCAGAGCTGAGTGAGGTCTTGAAGGGTTCCCAAGGTGACGGTTTAATGATCCACTTCCTACCTTCCCCCCCGTGGATCAATGCTTTCACCAGCCAGGAAGCCCAGGGAGCAGCCATGTCCAAAGCCTTCAGCGAGACTTCATTAAGTAGTTATCACTGATTGAATCATGCTCCTCAGATGTAAACTCTCAGGTGTAGTCTGGAGACCTCATCACTGCATTCACTGGGGAATTCCACTTATCAAGGGTTTAGAGATCATCTCTCAGGAACTGAGGCTGCAACTCAAACTCTTCAGGTGAAGTTAATCCTACAGTGTATAAGTACATGTGAGAAGAATAACTTAAACGAATCATAGAAATAAGTAAACATACTTCACCATCACCCCTGCACCACTCACATACTTCTGCAGCCACCTTCTGCTCCATGGTTGACTCCAAATTCACCCCAGGCACCAACAGGTAGAGCATCGGTGGTTGGTGGTTTTCACCTAGGCGTTCGAATGATGAAGGAGTGGAGTGGCCAGAACCTCTATGGAATTGCAGACAAGAAACACTATCTCTAGGCCCCTGACTACGTACCCCAGTGAACCTTTCTTATTGTCATCTCATTTACTCCTCCCTGGCCCCCTGTGAGGAGGCAACAGTCTCCATTTCCAATGGGTAAGAAAGAGTAAGCACCCACATGGTGATGGCTTGGAAGGGAATGCCACTCCTTTGAATTGAAAAGTTCTTGCGTTTTTCTTATAATCAGTCGTAATATTTTACAATCACACCTTGTTTAGTCCTGAAATACTCTGTTCAACAGGGTTTTGTAATATGATTCTTGCTTTAAAGGCACGATGGGAATTTGGTAGCTTTGGGAAACACTTCAGAGAACCTTTTTATAAAACAAATATCCCTTTTAGGACTGTGAGCACCAGTCTCTTCCTGTAGCTGTTATGTGAATTAGGTGCTTTTCGGGGGAGCTGGTTCCCTTACAATCTACTGAATATGTTTCCAATGCACCATCCAAATAATGTGTGTGAATTAGAGACGTTTTCAAGAAAAATGGGGGAAAAAGTGCTATGGATAGAAAAAATAAACTTCCAATGTCTGTGCTCTAAAATAATAATGAGGATGATAATGAAAGAAATGTTCGGTTTCTTCTCCCAATTTTCCAGTTGCAAACTTGAAGTCATTCCTTTCTCTCAGAAGAATGCCTGACTCTAATCGAATTTAAGATGATAGTTCTCCATCATCCCTAAGTGGCCTTTCTGTAATCAATTTTCTCTCATTGCAGCAGATTGGCTGACCGTCGGCTGAAAGTCTGGGGTGATTTGGTTGGCTGAAATGACAGCCTGGACTCTCCTGAACTCACTTGATTGTTATGTCCTCCACAGTCACCAACACCGGGAAAGCCTAATGGAGCCGAAAATGGTCCAGTTGGTGGCACCGTAGGCAGAGAAACCCAGGTAAAGAACTTTTTGAAAGAATATTCCTTTAAAGGAGACCTGAAAAGTCATTTATTTCACAAGTTAGCAACCAACTGCAGCTGGTATGCCCTCAGGCCTTGCCACAGATAGATACCCTCTCAGGAGTCACTGGTAAAGTAAGGGAATGGGCAACAGAATTCACTCCTGCCACTTGGCTGGTCCTGAGGAGAAGCTGGCTTTCAAAGCACTAGCAGTCTTCACGCAGAGGTTGACTTCAACTGTTTAGAACTCAACATTTTATAGATGCTGTTTAAGTTGCCTGGGCAACCTATACAAGTTTATTTAACCCCGAATGTCCCTGCAGAGTCGCTTTGCTGCGGTCTGAGTGCTAGGATAAGGGAAGAGAAATGTGTGATTGCGGGCAGGGAAAACAGAAAGGAAACATAGAAAAGAGTAGGTGATCTTAGTCAAGGTTCTCTAGAGCCACAGAAGCAGTGAGGGGGAGAGAGAGAGAGAGAGAGAGAGAGGCTGCAAAGAAGTCAGTTCAAAACCACCAGAGAAGATGAGGTTTTCTACTCTCGTGGAGAGTTACGGCTTGGAAATCCACAGGGGCAGTTCTACTGTGCTCCTTAGGGTCCATATGAATCAGAACGGACTCAAGGGCACTGAGTTTGAGTGTTTGGGGAAGTCAAGAATCAGAACGCCAGGTAACAGGCTGGAAAAGCCAGCAGTTCTCTGTCTCCAGTCCATAGGTCAGGCAAAAGGCTGGATAATGTGGCAGCCCCGAGGGCCCAAATCAGGTAGTTCAAGTGGGTGGGGAGGAAAAGGGAAGACGTGTATCCATAGTCGGAGGGCAGCATGTTCATTCTGGAAACTTCTAGCTTTGCTTTTGTGGCCTTCAACTGATTCTTGTGGTCCACCCACATTATACAAACTAATCTGCTTTAGTGCAGGCCAACCAATTTAAATACTGGTGGCGGTGGCGGCGCCAGCAATGGTAGCGATGTAAGGTTCTATCAAACCAGTTCTGACTCATAGTGACCCGATGCATAACAGAATGAAACACTGCCTGATTTTCTGCCATCCTCACAATTTCAGAAGACGTGAAACAAGAGATATCACTACTCATATCACAATGGATCTCAGCTGAAAGTAGAGAAAGATGTTTATCTGTATGTTATGGACTACATAATGGCATCAGGCTGTGTGGATCATAACAATTATGGATAATATCTTGAAGAATGGGAATTCCAGACCATTAATGTTCAGGTGGAATCTGTACAAAGACTAAAAGGCAGCTGTGTGAACAGAAAGTTTAACAGGAGGAGAGGTGTGTCAGGGCTGTACTCTTTTACCACACTTACTCAATCTGTATGCTGAACAAATCATTTGAGAATCTGGACTATATTATAAATATCAGTTAAGAATATTATAGCAGTCCCTATAACTATGTACAAAGAGAAAAGTGAAAATAGTTTCTAATGAATGAATAGGTGATTTTAGTATTGATGTAGAAACTAATTGTTAAAGAACTAAATGAAAATTCCAGAAATGAAAACTACAACATCTAAAATTAAAAATTCACTGGATGAGCTAACAGCCCATTGGAGACAACAGGATTTAAAAAGCCATGAACTTAAAGACAGATCAATAGAAATTATCCAATCTGAAGAAGAGAGAAAAATATAAAATTGGAAAAACAGGTCAATATTCAAAGGATTATGATTGGAGTTCTAGAAGGAGCAGAAAGAGAACATGAAGTGGAGCAATATTTAAAAATATAATAACCAAACATTTCCCAAGCTGGAAGAAATCCATACGTTTGTGGATTCCAGGAACTCAGCATACCCAAGAAAGATGGATATAAATAAAACTACACTAAGGCACATTGACAGGAACCAAATATCACAAATTCTTCTCATCAGAAAAGTGAAACTGGTCAAAAGACAGTAAAACGCCTTTGACTTGTAGGAAGAGAACAAAAATGTTTACCCAGAACGCAATAGAAGAAAAAAATATTCTGAAAACCAGAAGTCAAAGCAAAGACACTTTTACATAAATGAAAACTAAGAGAGTCCATTATCATCAAAAGTCCACTGCCGGAAAAGCTACAGGAACATCATCAGGCTGAAAGAAAATGGCACAAAATTGAAATTTGAACCTTGAAGAATAAATGAATAGTGCCAGAAACAGCAAATACACCGCTTAAAGGTTATATTTTTTCTGAGTATCTTTAGAATACACATAATTATTTAAAGCAGAAAGCATAAGGTTCAATTGTGAAGTTAAGGAGGCCTGGTGGTGGTAGCCAGAAGGCATTGCACTGCTCCCTCAATGTTGGTGGTTCAATCCCACCAGCTGTTTGGGAAGAGAAAAATGAGGCTATGTAGTCCCATAAAGATTTACAGCCTTGGAGACCCTTTACGCTCATGTGATTCAGAAACAACATGATGGCAGTCGGTATGGCATGGAGTCAATTTGCATATATGTTGATGCAACAGGTATGACAACTATAATACAAAAGATGAAAGTAGGGTAAAAATTGACCTAAAAAGTTGCAAGGGTCTTACAGCTTTTGCAAAATAGTACAATTTTAAACCATAAGTAGATTGTGGAAAGCTGAGGATACATAATATTTTTGAAAATGAAATAAATAAACAAGGATGCAAAAAAGTATCCATGCGCAGGTCTTTGCCTAAGATAAATAAAATGATAAAAGCATATGTTTCAAAAATAATTCTACAAAGTTGTTCATAGCAGCCTTACTAACAATATTTTTTAAATGGAAATGTCACATGGGTACCTCTCAAAGCATACAGTCAAATTCCCTGTTGTCGAGTCGGACAGTGAAGTGCGTATGCAGCCGGTGGCAATCAGGCCACTGTGACAGGAAAGAGCTATGGGTTGAACTAACAAGGATGAATCCTAGGAACATTATACTACGGTGCATTTGGGGAGAAATCAAATGTATCTATTAAAAGAAATAAAGAAACACACTGCCCCTGAGTTGATTCTGCCTCCTAGTCTTTTAAAATGAGGGAAAGCAATCCAATATTGGGGTGGGACAAGGTTGGAGAAGGTAATGTGGAAATTTTCTGGGCAGAATATTAAGAATTTTGAGATAAGGATATGATCCTGTGTTATCTGGGCGGGCCCATCTAATTATTCACTGGGGTCCTTTCAAGAAGCAGATAGGAGTATCAGGGTCATGTAGTTCTGAACTCACGGATTCTCCAGAATAATCACTGTTCATCCTGGTTGATTGCCTTTTCCCCTCGGCATGAGGGAAAAGAGGGAAGTCATAGAGGGGTAGGGACCGGCAGCTACTGGTGGCAGGATCAGTAATGTGTATGTTTAAGATATTTTTAATTGACTTTATGACTCACAGTCCCACCTGAGTAGGAGCAAAACCAGTCCCTTCCTTACCCGGAGAACGATAGGTTTTGGTCTATTTTTGCTTTTGAGATCTGAATCATCCAAAACAGGAAGCTGTGTTGGTGTTAGTGGACATCAAGTAGGCAACGTTACATAAAACACAACAAAACACAGCCTGTTCCGGCACCATCGTCATGGTCATCGGTACACTGGACTCCAATGCCGGAGCTATCAGGTGATCCCTCATCCTCACGGAGCCTCTACTTTATCAATCATGTCTTTTACTAGCAATTGATCTTTCCTGATGACGTGTTCAGCGTACGTAAAGCTATCTCACCATCTTTGTGTCTAAGGAACATTCTGGTTCTTCTAAGATTAATTTGTTTGCTCTTCTGAGTCCATGGTATAGCCAACACTCTTCATCAACACCACGGTTTGAATGCATTGATTCTTCTGTCTTCCTCAGTCACGGTCCAGCTTTTATACGCATGCCAAGCAATTAAAAAGACCAAGCACCTAGTCAACGAAGTGACCATCTTCATTACATCTTTCTAAAAAGTACAGTAAATATTCTTTGAAAAGAACAGTAAATATTCATACTAAATAGAAAACTAAAAGCAGTCACGGCTTAAAGTTCGTTTTTAAATCCAAGACTCTACAATGGCAAGCAAAAACTTAAACTAAAATTCTAAACCAAGTTTATTGGCCAAGTCATGGATGAGAATGTCAATCATAGTCATGCATGGAAAAACTCAAACACACGCTCTTGAGAGTTGTTTTCTCAAGGACGACATCTGATTTCTCCCAATCTGTTTTCCAAGCTAAATGAGTAAAATATTGTAACACAAGTATGAAACACGGCGGGTGGCATGAGGATGGGTCTTACGTAATCACATTGAACACCTACCATAATCTTCTAAGAATAAGCATGAAGTGAAAATTCTTCTCATTCTTTCCTCCCAGTCATCAGAATGGCTCTCCTACAGGGAGCACTCAGACTCTCTTCAAGGTCAAAAGAGATACAATTCAGGGAAGAGTTCATTCCTCTGACTCAGGAGTAGAAGTGAATTTTTTTTTTAGTTTTATGCCAACCTAGTACTTTATCATTATCACAAACATCTCAAATCGAAGGATTTGAACTCAATATCCCCAGTGAATTCAAGGATTCACTTCTTTGCATCTTACTTATTGCATTCATTAAATATTAAAGTTCTCAACTCAATTCAATATTTTTCAGCATCAATTATATCTTCAGTAATCACTTCATATTGCTTTGGCTAGATTTAATACTATCTTAACACATGTCTTATGAAAATTAATTCATGAATGAAGTTATCATGTGTTAAGATATAGTTCTATTCTCTCAACAAGTCCTTTACCAACAAGGACTCAATCTTCATCCACTACATCTAACCGTGGTAGCCTCTATACAAGTGCAGACTGACTGATTACTTCATTCAATTAAATCTGTTTTACGGAGGTATAATTTTCTTATAATAAATGTTGCCAATTTTAAGAGTACAATTAGAGGAGCTTTAACAAACATCCCCATCATGGAACCTCCACCACAGTCAAGATATAGAACATCTCCATCACCCCACTGTGTTCCCTCTCCCCCACTCTTTTATACTCCCTACCCTTGCCTTACTTCCTGGCCCAGGAAACCACTAACGACTGTCACTATTGTTTGACCTTTTCTAGAATTTAACTCTAGAAACAAATTGAATCATATAGTATCCTTCTGTGTCTGGCCTTTTTCACTCATCCATGTTGTAGTAGCAATAGTTCATTCCTTTTTATTTTTCATAGTAGTATTTCCTTATATGGACCTACCACAGTATCCTGTATATGGACCTACCACAGTATTCTGTATAGGGATCTACCACAGTATTCTGTATATGGACCTACCACAGTATTCTGTATATGGACCAACCACAGTATTTTGTACATGGATCTACCACAGTATTCTGTGTACGGACCTACCACAGTATTCTGTATATAGATCTACCACAGTATTCTGTATGTGGACCTGCCACAGTATTCTATGTATGGACCTACCACAGTATTCTGTATAT
>NW_022103899.1:46417323-46426067 GCF_000313985.2 Echinops telfairi | reverse complement strand
ATATGGATCTACCACAGTATTCTGAATATGGACCTACCACAGTATTCTGAATATGGACCTACCACAGTATTCTGTATATGGATCTACCACAGCTGGTGGGCACTTGAGTTGCTCTCAGTCTTGAGGAGCTTAAATAAAATGGTTATGAAAATGCAAACACTAACCTTATGAACATAAGGTTTGCTTTCTCTGTGTTAAATGCTTAAGAACAGAAGTGCTGTGTCATATTACGTATATATTTGACTTTTGAAGAAATTGCCTAACTGTTCCAAAGTGGCTGTGATCTTGTGCGTTTCCTCCAGTTGTGTATGAGAGATCCCTTTGCCTCCAATCTTGTCAACAGTTGTTATGACCAGTCTTTTTCATTTTAGTTGTTCTGGTGAGTGTGAAGCAGCATCTCATGGTGTGGAATAAATTTGTGCTTCTCTAAAGGACTCATGACTTTTTCTCATGCTTGATGGATTGATTCTGATCATTAGAGGTTGTGTAACATGTTCCTAATAAAGGCATCAGAAGACTTTTCTTGCTGGACATAGCCAATGATGAACACAGAGCTATGCAGAGTCTGGAATTAGAGTCTCGAGATAACCCACCTCTATGATAGATAAGCCACTACCATTCTGACTCATGGTGACCCTATCGGGCAGATCAGAATTGCTCCTGAGGGTTCTTAAGCTACACACTACATAAGAAGGCTCACACTAACAATTACTTTTCAGAACAAAAGTTGAAGCATTAACTGCCAGATTTACTACCTACCTTTTCTTCCTCAGCGGAAAGAAAAAATTAGAAAGCAAAGCTCTCATTTCACAAGTGAAAAGCCCTGGCAGTGTTCAGGCAATGGTCTTCCCTGGATCCACCTAGCACATCACTTGCTCTCAGGTGGTCCTGAGAGCTGCAGACTTTGGAACATTCTCAAAAGAACAAAATATTACACCTTGCCACATGTGCCCATCAGTCTCTTCCAGGATGCAATTTTCTCTTCGTCTTATTATTTTTAGGTAAGATTCAAAACACCCACTAGCGGAATTTTTTTTTTTTTTTTTAATGAAAGGACATCGTTTTTTTTAAGGAGATAAAAAAATGCCACTCCTTTACTTGGGGAAGACATATAACCAGTCTGTACAATTACCCTCTCCATCACTAACAACCCTGGGGGAAAAGTCCTAGGGAACTTGTTGCCATGACCTTTCTAAACTCTTCACGAGAAGCCGGCCCAGACTTTCCCGTTTTCCGTCTTCACTCCACCTGGGTACTCTGCCAACATCTGATTCCAACCTTCCCGCTGAAGAATGAAGCTCACTACATCAGACTCCTTTTCAAAGCAAAAAGCATCTGCAGAAGTCAGTTATATAATAACTTTATTTTATTTTTCATCAGAAGAACTCAAGAAAATAAAAAAGACGTGAGGCAAAGCTATGCCCAAAGGAACGGCAAGCAAGGAATAAAGCAGATATGCGCGTACCAACGTCTGCGGCCGCGTGGTTCACAGTAGCTAGAAGGCGAACCCAGCACAAGCATTCATCGACAGATGAACAGATGAACGAATAGCATGCGCACACAGAGGAATAGTATCTGGCCAAAAGAGAACCGACGTTATGAATGACATAAGTAAGATACTAAAGGGCAAAATACTGGATGGTGCCTGCCTAGTAGCCTAAGGACCGGCAGTTCTAAACCCCTCCCCCGCAGCACCAAGGAAAATGCCCAGAAATCTGCTTCTATAAAGATTGTGGTGAGGAAATGCTATGCAGTTCTACCCTCAAAGCTGCCACAAGTCGGAACTGGCTTGAGGGCAGCACGCTTGGCTTCCTCTTCAACAGGAAAGTACAGAGAGACAAAAGCTATATTAGTAGTTACCACGGGTTGGGAGGAGAGAGGCATGGGGGGATGGCTATTGGCACTGAATTTGTTGGAGGCAATCAAAAACTGTGTTACTGATAGTTGGCAAACATTGTAAATGTCATTAATGCCACTGGGTTATAAACTTAAAAATGGTCTTAATGGGAAATTTTGTTTTACATTCACATGCTGGTCTATACAAGTATATATTATCACTATACAAGTTAATTACTGTGTATATAAAAAAACAAGTAAATTAATCATTGATTTACAGTTGGGATACATTATCCTTCTGTAACCTTAATCTGAATTTGCATACGGTTGCCGATTAAGAGTTTAATTGACCAACACCCATCTGGACTCTGGGAACATATAAATATACCCAAAGGAAATGAATCTTGTTTTGGGGGAGATTGGATGGTTTCATCCACTTACAAATCAAGAATGATGGTCATTTTATCCATTTCAATCGAGAATAGTGGTTCTCAACCTGTGGGTGGCAACCCCTTTGGGGGTCGAATGACCCTTTCACAGGGGTCGCCCAATTCATAACAGTAGCAAAATGGCAGTGATAAAGTAACAAAATAATTTTATGGTTGGGGGGGTCACACCACATGAGGAGCTGTATGAAAGGGTCACGGCATTAGGAAGGTCGAGAACCGCTGATCTAGATTTTTGTCTTTATATTTACCATAAGCACACTGTTCCCTTTTCCTCAAGATTCAACACTTAGCTTGTTTCCTTGACGCACACAGGAGAGGCCTTCTAGAAATGTATTAAAAATCTGAATTAAAAGATCATGGAATTTTCCCACAAACCCTTAGACACACCCTCATCTAGCCCAATGTACGATAAGCCACTTTTCACCCATGTTTAAATGTCTATGATTTGGCCAAGGAAACAGAGACTGAGTGTCAGATTACATAGGAGAATTTCATTCGCTAGGCATTCATTACTCCAGCTAGAATTGAGCCCCCAAAGCTGTCTGGCTTGATAGCCATTCGTAAGCACTGTTGTAGAAATCAAAAGTCATCTGATTGCAAGTAGATGGATTCTGGGCTCCCACTCAATTCTGGGCTCAATCCAAGAATAGTTAGTTCTTATAGCATGGCCCTGCTGGATACTCACCTTCATGAAGAGATCACTGAAGAAATGCTACAGCAAAGTGTGGTGAAGAAAGCAGAGGGTGCCCGGCTCTCAATTGGAATAGTTTTGGGTCTTAAAGGCTTGTTTTCAAACAAGCAGTCATCTCACTGAGGCACCAACTAAGTCCACATGGAAGTAGCACACCTGCCTGTGTGATCCAAAGATGACAATAAAAACATCCAAATATAATGAAGGGAAAAGTATCAGAACTTAAATTGTGAATGCTCCGTTTGCAGAAGGCTATGGAGGACAGTGGGAACCCAAAATCTGTCTGCAGATCATTAGTCAGATTAAGCCTCTGGCAGATCCCCTGTGGCCACAGGCCAGGGACTTGCACAGCTGTACTATAAGACAGAGATTACTGTAAACTTAATTATGGTGGATTGAACCATGGAATAATATGATACTTGGTCATATCACCTCACTCTTGACCCAACTTGAATTTGCTCTAGGTTTAAATATTTCTCACTTGTTCCACAGAAATTTTCTTCTCTAGTTTTTTTAATACTGTTGGTGGTCTTTTCTTTCTTACTCTTTACTTTTATTTTTGAGCTTGATATTAGTATTATTATTTTCTTTCTGTTTCGTTTTGATTTTGTTTATTATTGTTTCTGTTTTTGTTTATTAAGGTTTCCTGGTTGATGAAGTACAGAGGAGTGGATGCATGAGATCGTAGTTTGTGCAATGGTTTATCAGGGGTGGAAAGTGGGAAGGGTGAGGGGAGTTGGGAAGCAATCAGTGGATGCCAGAGGAGAAAGAAGCACTAGAACCAATTGTGATGATGTAGATACAGCACTTTTTAAAAGCGACCTAACTAAATAAGTGTATAAGAAGTTAATTTCATATCAGGAAAACTACCCCAAAAAATAGAAACCAAAGTCAACCAGTGGTTACTGTAGGTGAAGAAGGAAGAGTTTTGTTTAGGGGGTCATTGGTTTTATGTTAATGGTGGCACAATAACTTGGAAAAGGATATCAATAATCATTGCACAGCATGAAGAGTGTAATCAATGGCACTGAATTATACATGTAGACGTTGTTTAATTAGAGAATGTTTTGCCGTGTAAATTTTTGCCACAATTAAAAAAATAATTACATTAATAACAATGAGTACAAGGAAGAAGATGTTCTAAAATTGATTGTGCAACTCATCTTGACATGATTGAACTATCGAATTGTATGATACATGGATGAAGTGCCCATAAAACTGGTTTTTTTTTTAAAAAGTCATCTCATCAGTTGCAAAAACAGAAATATTTGATAAACAATATTACGACTTGCCCTTTCCTATATTTCCCCCATGAAAATTCATTGCCACAACTCCAGCCCCAAATCTTCTAACCCCCAAGTCGCTGTCCTTTTTGCCACCCCAGTGTACTCAAATATCTCAGCTCACCTCTGCAAATTTGACTCATTCACAAGTGCCAACCTTCACACGCTTCATTTCTACAGTCCCGGGAAGAAGAAAAATAAAGTTCAAATCATTTCTGTAGGTACAGCCTGTTGAGACTAACAGACTTGATTTGCTTGAAGACAAATTGACAACATAGTAGGCAGTAGCGAGGAGTTTGAAAACATCGTTCCCACAGCACAGAGTGTCATCTTAATAAGCAAAACAATGATTCTGCTTTAAAAAGATCATCGCCACACGTGGAACTTATTGAAAACTATGCCATTCATATTCTTTCCCCCAACAGTGTGCTTCCGTAGGACTAGAGCAGCAGCATCCCTTTCAACAAGAAGCTCACCTGGAGCACTAGGATGCAGGGCAGCAGTCCAAACACCCCTTCCCCCTCCAGTGTACTCTCCATGCCACGTGCCTCACACCATTCCCCAAAGCAACAGGCACAGAAGGCACAAGAATAGCAGCAGCTTGAAGCATCCCATGGGTGGGCAGGTATCCTAGTACCCCTCAACCCACCTGCATCAATGGCCAGTTTCCCCTCTCCACCTCTCCTAGCTCTCTCACTAGAGAAGGCCTGTCACCATGCCACTTTGGAAAAGCCTTCCTATGAAGCTGTCATCAGTAAACATTGTAGATGGGCCATGGATTGAAACAAAGCTGCCGTCCACACCTGGAGGCTCACAAAGCTCAAGCCTTGGGGTGTGGGGTGTGGGGGGGGGGGGGCACCAGAGCCACAGAGCCCTGAAGAGAGCACTTCTGGGGTACTCCCTCCAACCCCAATCTCTCTGACTGCCAAAAGGGGCAATCAGATAGAAATAATGGAAAGCTTAGAACATGTTGTTTCCAATGAGGCTGCTCACTGGCAGCTTTGCACAGCATTGACGGTGGCTCCCACCTGAGAATGTCCCTCTGGCAGATCAGGCTTATAGTTCCCATAAGCTGAGAAATGAATGGGACTGGCCAGGGGAGGGTGGAGGATGTAGACCCTAGAGACCTGGACTCTTAGAGCCAATGGTTGTTGATTATTAGATGCCATTACCGTCCCACTCCAGAGGACACTATGTAAAACAGAATGAAATACTGCTCCATCCACGGCACTCTCACAATGGGTCTATTTGAGCCCACTGTAGCCACTACCTTGTAGGGTCTTCCTCTCTTTCATTGCCCTTCTACTTGACTGAGCATGATGTCCTGTTCCAGGAACTGGTCGCTCCTAATAACATGTCCAAAGTACATGAAACAAAATCTTGCCAACCTCCCTTCTAACAAGCACTCTGGCTGTACGTCTTCCAAGACCGATTTGTTTCTTCTTATGGCGACCCACAATACTTTCAATCTTCTTCACCAACTCCATAATTCAAAGGCACTCATTCTTCGACAGTCTTCTTTATTCGTTGTCCAACTTTCCCAAGCTTATGAGACCAAAAAATGCTTTCTAGTCCAGCCATTTTGCTGTACAGATGAAAGCACTATGGCCGAATCGCCTAGGGGTGCCTTAAACCAAAAGGATAACTACTGGTCAAAAACGGAGCCCTTCCAAAGAAATAGCCAAGCTATAAATCACCAAGTCAGAGTAACATGTGCTGAGTACTTTCTGCGGCCAGGTCCAGGCTGAGTACCATTCACAGATTATTCTGCTAAAACCTCTCCATAATCCTACGAGATGGACACCCTATGAAGTGGGTTCTCTTATTATCCCTGTGACAGTTAGGTTGATTGTGCCAACTTGGCCTCCGTTGGCACAACTAGCTAGTTCTTTGCCTCAACCATGTGCTGCACTACCTGTGAACCAAGCCAACACTTAGATCCTGTCTTTAGACTTGAGGCTCTTTGAGACCTCTATCATCATGCTGCTGGCACCTACATCGCTTGAGCTTAAGGCTGGTGGATCCTGTCACCGTGCGTTGCTTCAATTGGGCATCCCATGGGGTCTGCTTCACTAAGCTCCCATTACTGACAGGTGCTGCCCCACCCTGCTGTCTGTTGCCTGTAGGCAAATTCTACCTGTCTTGCCTCCACTGTCTGCTTCCTTGACCTTGGACCGGAGGGACCCTGTGAGTTAAAGGACCTTCAATATATTAACTGTTCCATAAAAGTGAGTTGAACTGAGCTCTCTATACTACTATGTGGACTAATTAGCCATTATATTCCTTCTCACTGTATAAACCTATAAGATTATATATATAATCTTAAGTGTCCTGGTTTTGTTTCTCTAGAGAACCCTGCCTAACACAATCCCTATGTTACAGATGAACAAGCTTAAGTAGGTGACCAGAGGCCATGTACCTAATGAATGAGAAAAGCGCTAGCCACACATGATCTACTCACTGGCATTTGCTATTCCTGTGGTGGCCCTGGATACTCCCTGAATCATCACTGTATCCATTACTCCAGGATCTCTGGGGTGCATATGTGGTCATAGAACCAAGCAAACTCATTTCTCCCAATTGCCAGAAAGCAGAATGAAGTTGCTTCTGATGAGAGGATCTGAATGATTGATTATTTTCTTTTTCTCCTTACTCCAATAAACACTGCATTGGTTAAAGGAAAGCTGGAGGCCACTTGACATAACCTCAAAGAGAAAGACCCCTGTTTGATATTTAAAGGGCTTCTCAATATCTTCTTTGTCCACTTCCATTACGTCCACTACCTCTAGCAGGCCCAGGTGTCCAACTCTGATATAGAAAGCCCAACACCAATGTATTCACCCAGCAGACAGCATCCCATAGGCCGGCCCACATGTACCAGCAGCCCAGCAATTCCCAGGGTTCACTGGACTCTGGACACCTCTCTCTACCAGTTCCAGTCCACCCTATGAATCTCAAGAAGAGGGCATGAAGACTTGGTGGAGGAGGAATTCGAGACTGGGATATTCAAGAATATAAGTAACTATATACAACATGGGGCCAGAGAGCTTTGAGTTCTCCACACTAGGAATATTCCAGAACTGGAGCAAGAAAGTAAGATCTCCTCCAAGATAGATGTCCTCCATGAGGCAGTGGTTAAAGGGAATGGGCTCTGCAGTCATGCCTCCCAGAACCTTGGACCAGCTTAGAGATCTCTTGGGGGAGTTCTCAACATCTTTTTGAGCCTCACTTCAATCATTTGTGAAAACAAAAGACTGATAGCAGAGATCTCATGGAAGTAAAACCCCTGTCGAGATCAAGTGCAATAATATACCATAAAGCTGTAGCACAAGGCCTGAGAATATGTGGTGGTGCAGCGAGTAAAGTGCCCAACTGCTAACCAAAAGGGTGGCAGTTCAAACTCAATAGTTGTTCTGAAGAACAAAGATGTGATTGTTTGTTGCCTAAAGATTACAACCTTGGGGGCCCTATGGGGCAGCTCTATTCTGTATTATAGGGTCATGATGGGTTGATGGAAGGAGCCCGGGGAGCCCAGTGGGTTATGGATTGGTCAGTACTGAGTCAGCAGTTCAAAACCACCAACCTCACTCCACCAGAGCAAAATGAGGCTTACTGCTCCTGTAAAGACTGACAGCTTTAGGAACCCACAGGGGCAGGTCTGTCTGCCCTATAGGAGGGTCAGTGTGAGTGGGAATTGACTCGATGGCAATGACAGTTTTTATGAGCTGAGATTTTTTATGAGTTGATAGCACAATGCCTGACACATAGTAATACTATGCAACCATCATTTTGCTAAGGGGCCCTGGTGGCACTAATAAGGGTTGGATTGCTGACCTCGAAGTCAGTGGCTCAAATCCATCAGCTTTTGTAAGGATTTACAGCCCCAGAAACCCTACCTATGGTCACTATGTGTCAGAAGTGACTTAATGGCAGTTAAGATTTCTCCCAAGTTGTCTCTCCCAAATATATCCCAAACTTAGCTGCTTGCTACACGTGCCAAATGACAGTACACTTGGAGGTCAACAGAAGTACGTCAGGGGTTATTCTCCCTAAGGGTGATCAGTCATCCAGAGCAAGCAGACACCATTGTTTATCCTACAATAAGTAGGACCCACTCCCTTCTGATAAGGATTGTAGTAGATTGTTTCCCTGAAGGAGAACTCAGGGAGGTCAAACTCACTCAAGGTTAGGCTGCCATTATGAATCTTGGATCCGCCCTTCTTGTCACATGTACACCCCAGTCCCTCCCCTTCCTATCATGTGCACACCCCTAACTCATCCCCTTCCTATTGCGCCTAAGCTCATTGTATGTGCCCCTCCTATTGCTTGCATTGCCTATTGTACAGCCTCTTCCTATGATGTGTGTGGTTACCTGTAATCATGACCCCTAAAGAGATATAAGCCTTGGTTAGCAATAAACGTCTCTCTCCAGCTCTCTCCTGACCACCTGTCTCCCATCCACGTGGACCACCAAATGGGGCTGAG
>NW_022103899.1:46413740-46416236 GCF_000313985.2 Echinops telfairi | reverse complement strand
TACCTTGAAAACCTGGTTAGACCAGAGGATGCACAGCAGTGCAGATGGGAACTCGAAACACAGGGAATCCAGGACAGATGAACCCCTCAGGACCAGTGGTGACAGTGGCGATACCGGGAGGGAAGGCAGGATAGAAAGGGGGAACCAATTACAAGGATCTACATATAACCTCCTCTCTGGAGGATGGCAACAGAAAAGTGGGTGAAGGGAGAGGCGGGGCAATGTAAGATATGATAAAACAATAATTTATAAATTATCAAGGGTTCATGAGGGAGGGGGAAAGGGAAGGGAGGTGGGGAAGGAAAATGAGGAGCTGATTCCAGGAGCCCAAGCGGAAAGCGAGAGTTTTAAGAATGATGAGGGCAACGAATATATGTGTGCTTAACACAATTGATGTATGTGTGGATTGTGATAAGAGTTGTGTGAGCCCCAATAAAATGATTTTTAAAAAATTAGAAACCCAAACCACAACTCAGTGTGCTTTAAGTTCACTCCAACCCATAGCGACCCTATCAGAGAGCAGAACATCCCCCTCGGGTTTCTAAGGCTGTAAATCTCGGTGGACGCTGACTACCACGGCTTTCTCCCACAGAGCAGCTGGGGGGTTTGAATGTCTAAACCCTCGAGCTTTCTGTCAGCCGTCAAGCACTCGAACCATTGGAAACTCTCTGACATCGAAGGTCAGTTTGATTTGGCATCGGCTCAACAGCAGTGTGTTTCTGAATCATTACTGTTGGTTCCATTAGCTTTACTCTGCTTCTCCCACATCTAGTCTAGGAGGGGGAAGAGGAAACAGATTGGAATGAAGAATCAGGCAGACAACCCTAATGGTGGTGGCTCCCAAAGCCAGGAAAATCTAAAGACTCTAAGTCTGGGCACAAATAGAGGAGCCAGCCAATTGCACCCACTTCGCAGTACTTTTCAAGGACATATTTATAGTGTGTGTTTAGGTGTTTATATATAATTAGCCATTTTTCTTCCGCAGATCCAGTAATTATTTTATCAAATGCACATCTGTTTTAATTAGCCATGTACATACTTTACTATACTGTAAAATGTCAAACACACTGTAAAATAGCTCCGAGTACATTAACACATAAAAACAAAAATTCATTTGACATATCACAAACAGCTGCGAGAAGCTCATAGACCCAGCCAGCTGCTGCTCCGCAGTTTCGAGCCAACGGCTGTCCCGCCCGCCGGGCCCTGCAGGGATGACTCCCAGGCTGGAGCTGCACTCTCTGTTCGGCCTTCTCATGCCATGACTTGATTGTCAGCCCTGGCATGCGGCGAAGCACGGGTAGGCTGGCTGGTGTCAGTCATGCCAACCTGCCTTCCATTTGTCAAGCTGCTGAAGGATCTGCCATCAACACCTCACACCCAGTTAGGACAACTGAGACGGGGACCAGCTGGAGGAGCTAAGGGAGTGTGGACTGGGATCACACCTGCGCCATCAATGCCTAGTGTCGTTCTCTTTCTGTCCCAGGGTCTTCTAACCCTGGCTGGGCCCCCGAGTTATGAGGGGTGATGGTTTCGAATGTTGAAAATCCCCAGCACCCTTCCTGACATCTTTGATGGACTACGTTGGCTTACTGTATTGTGGTAAAATAGAGAGCACATTTAACTTGCCAAGGTATGCATATTTGTAAGGGTCCAATTCGGTGGCAATCATGATTGTCATGATGTTGAGCAAATGTCATCCTCCTTCTAAACGGTCTGCGTCTCTCGAAGCACAACCTCAGGGCCTCACTACCTCTTCCCTCCGGTAGCCATGACTGAACTTGTCTCCACACATTTTCCTATTCTAGATTTCTCACAGGTAAGTAGAATCAGCCAATAGTTATCTTTTGAGGTCTGACATAGTTCACTTTGCATACTGTTTTCAAGGCTGGTTCATCCAGGTAGTAGTATGTATCAGAACGTCCTATCTGTTTATTTAAAAAACAAAACCTCGCCACCAATGAGTGGATTCTGACTCATAGCCACCATATAGGACAGGTAGAGCTTCTCCTCTGGGTTTCTGAGACTGACTCTTTATGGGAGTAAAAAGCCTCATCTTTCTCCGGTGGGCCGACTGGAGGTTTCAAACTGCTGATCTTCCAGCTACCAGCCCAACATGCAAACAGTAGACCACCAGGGCTCCATATCTCTATTTAAAAAACAAACTAAGAAATGAACTTACTGCCAAGCAGTCAAGCCAACTCATAGTGGCCTAGAGGACTGGGTAGAACTGCCCTTGTAAGTTCTGTGAATGTAGAAGTAGAAATCCCCTCCTTCCTCCCGTGGAGCAGCTGGTGATATTGAACTACTGCCCTTTGGGATCGCAAACCAATGCGTAACCACTACGCCACCAGGGCTCTCTTTATAGCTGAGTGTATTAGTTTAGGTACTTTGGAGAAACAAATCCACAGCAACTCATGGATAAGAGAGAGTTTTATGTAAAGAAAATGTGCATCACGAAAACATCCCAACCCAATGCTGCCCAAGCCCACAAGT
>NW_022103899.1:46405461-46413379 GCF_000313985.2 Echinops telfairi | reverse complement strand
GCCTTTCAATTAGCCCCACATGTGATTATCGGCCAGGTTGGCACAATTGACTAACTCACTGAGCAATATTTCATGGTACATGTGTATATTCCTCAACCTGCCTGGCAGTCTGTCTGCTGTGTTGGCTTGAGTGCTACTGGGCAGCTGGAGGTGATGCCCCTGGTATTTTAAACACCAGCAGTGTCACCCATGGTAGACAGGCTAGTGGAGCTTCCAGACTAAGATTTGGGGGGGAATCCTGCTGGGGACACAATAGCCTCAAAAGTGGACCTCGAAATACCAACAATCATGAAGGTAGCTGAGGATGGACGCAATATTCCTTTCTGTTTCTGGCCCCCCTCACCGGTGTTCCTATCAGCCTCCAATACAATGCTTGCACTGGTGGCATAGGAGGTACGCGTTGGGCTGTGCTCTGCATGGTCTGAAGTTCAAAACCACCAGCTGCTCCGCAGGAAAAAGACAGAGCTTTCGATACGCGTTGAGAGTGACCGTCTCAGAAACTCACAGGGGCAGTTCGACCCTGCCCTCTAGGGTCACTATGAGTCGCCATCGGTTCGATGGCCATGAGCTTGGGGTTTAGGGGATTTATGCTCAAATTCTTGTCTCGGCTTTGCTTCTAAGGGAAGGACACTGTAAGGCAGGCACATTGCTAAGGCGTGATGGAGCTGAGATTGGAAAGCTGGTCTTTCTGATTCCAAAGTCTTTATAAAGGACTATCCTCACCATTTTCATGATCATTTTTAGGTATTGTACCCCCAAAACCTTAAATACATTTCAAATCTTAGAAATTATTTAGACACTGCACACAACACTATAAAATGAGAACTTCATAGGAAATGTTAACTAAAGAAACTTCTCTGAACACTTGGCCTTTTTTAATACATGGCTCTCCTAAATAATAATGGGCTCAAGGCAAAATTTTTTAAAAATACAAAATTCAGATAATGTTTTCAACAAAAAAGATATATAGATACATGCGATATGACTAAACTATAATTCATATAATACCAAACCAAAGCCAAATTCATTGCCAGCGAGTCACCCCACCCCCCACACCCCCACCCGCCTCTGTGGTTTCTGAGACCGTAACTGTTTACAGGAGTAGAAAGCCCAGTCTTTCTCCCGAAGAACTGCTGGTATCTTGGAACCACTGTCCATGTGGATCGCAGCCCAACACCAAACCACTTCCCCACCAGGCCTCCAAGGTCATATAATCTATAACCTCAGAGACGGGATGCTCTAGTAAAAGTGGAACCCTGGTGACACAGCAGGTTACGCATGGGACTGCTAACTGCAAGGTTAGCAGTTTGAACCCACCCTCCAGTCTGCATGGGAGAAAGAGGCGGCTTCCTGCTCCTGTAAAGAGTGACCATCTCTGAAACCCACAGGGACAGTTCTACTCTGTCCTACAGGGTCACTGGGAGTCTGAATTGGCTCGACGCCGGTGAGTTGGGTTTTTCTGGCACACTAAAAGAAAATGAGCTTGCAATACAAAAAGCTTCAACAAAGATGCTAAAAATAAATAATAACAAAATGCAACTCAAGCAAGACAAGGAGATAATATAAATAAAGGCATAAATGAATTTTACAACTAGATCCTGATTGATACATGGTCTCAAAAAGTAGTTCATTGAATGTTCAATAAAATAGATAATCTCTGGAAAATGTAATCAATAGAAAGAGAACAAAAATCATAAATATATTTAGATAAATAAATACATTTGGAAGTAAACGAGGCTAGAGCAATATAGATGGAAAATATTTTAATATTATAAGTGAACAATTCACCAGCATCTGTAGATACACGAATAAATCTCAAGAAATGAGTAATGTTAAGTAGCAGCAAAGAACAGGTACAGAATAAGAAATTGACTGAAGAAGGGGAGTTATTTCTAATTGCCGTCATTAAAAACCCTGTGGTGAGGTAATTTCATCAGTGTGTTCTTATAAACCTTCAAAAAGAAGAAAATTTTCATTCTATAGAACCTGTTCCAAAAAGAACCTGTTCCCTCAGACAGAAATCTGTCCAATTTATCGTACACACTATTTACTCTAATTCCAATACCAAATACGGACACAGTGGTGTGTGTGCACGTGTGCACATGCATATCCCATGCACACATGTAGGCAGTAGCCCTTATAGGAAGGCAGGGAGGAGTTAAAAACAGCTCATGGGGGAAATTCCACTAGATTTGCTTTCCATTATTCCATGAACTTTTTGAAGTCCCTTCGTATAGATGTCAAAATCCTAACAAGGTTCTAATGAACACAAAAAGAATAAAATGCCACAGCAATTTCTGGGTCACTGATCTAAAAATGAGTTATTACTAAACACCTAATTATAGAAAGTCATCTATGGAGACAGTTGCTGATGTTGGATGACAGCTCATCCCTCACTCGTAGCATCCCCAGCCAGAGGAGGACCGCCCACCTGGGGCTCTCGGTTGTCACCGTTCCCAATGGGAATCGTCAGGCCTTTGTCCCAGGGAGCCACCGGTGAGCTCAAACCACAGACCTCTCAGCCAACAGTGCTGAAGCACTGCACCACCAGGGCGTGTAGTAAGGTCGGAGTTCATGTCAATAAGTAACAAGTTAAAATACGCGATCATATCCACAAAGCTGAAAAGACAGTAAATAATAGGTCATCTAAGTCCAAACCGTTCCTTTAACTGGAACAAGAAGGGTACTTGACAAGCAGGTCTTTATAGCATGCTCAGGAATCTTGGTAGTGTAGGGGTTATGTGGGGGGCTGCTAACCGCCAGGTCAGCAGTTCGAAACCAGCTGTTCCAAGGAAGAAAGCTGGTCCTTTCTACTCCCTTCAAGAGTCACTGCCTTCGAAACTCAAGGAGGCAGTTCCACCGGTCCTTCGGGGTCACTACGAGTTGGCATCAACTTGATGGCAGTGAGGTTTGTTGTTTTGTTTTGTTTTGTTTTGTTTTAATAGCATCATCTGTAGTTCAAATACAATTTCGTTTCATTCAAAAAACAAAATGATGCAATGTCTAGAAATACTATGTGTCACAAAGAAAAAGACTCAAAACTGTTGGATGTACGAGCACATCCAGAGCTTGTTTCCCATATGGGAAACCCAAAGATCATGAAGTGGCCAGTTCTTCAGCTCGTGTATCAATTTAAAATCACACCAACCACAATAGCGCACCTTTTACATTTTTTAACTTTTCAAAATATCCCCAAAATGCATCTATAATGAAAACATCTGAGAATAATAATAACAGTTTTATAAAACAGAAGTAGTGAGAGGTAACTCCCTCTGCCATATTTTAAAACAATTAGCAGAACAATACACATTCAACCCCTGTAGTATTGATGTAAAAATTGACAAGGCAACTCAATAAAATATGACCCAAACCACACATGAATATTAAGCTCTGAAAGTTCAGTTCTCCCTGAACGTTGGCGAAGCCCCCTTGTATGTAAACTGTTAGGACGTAGTAAAGGGGTCATCAATCGAGAAATGAAGATCTATCTATACAGTCATTAAAGCTACAATGAAAGTCAGTCATTTGGAAGACAAGACCATTTAAAACTACATCTGCAACATTCGAGGTAGGTTCCAGATAGATTAATAGGTGACGTGTAAGAACTAAATGATTAAGACAAAACATAAGTGAGTCATATTTAATCTCTCAATGTTCCCAAGCCATGGACAAAGCCACAAGGAACAATCAACATACTTACAACTCGTGCACTTAAAAAACAAACAAGGCAGAAAGTGACACAACAAATAGGATGCGGAAACCCTGGCTCTCTCTCCAGGAAGGGCTTTGATAAGTCGATCAAGAGATCAGGGGGCAGGAAACTTGGGGAAATCTGAAGAGCAGACCCAGAAAGACATGGTGAGTACACACAGAACCACAGGCACCGTCACCGGGTGCCGTTTTCTTAACGGTGGGATTCCCCGGTGCGATGAGGTGAAGTGAGAAGGGGCTCACTGCTGAGGGAGCTGGAAGTGGTATAATCTTTTTGAAGAGTGTTTTGGTGGAGCATGTGAGGAGCTCAGAGTCGATCAGGTCCGTGGAGCCGCGCAGCCGAAACACAGGAAAGAATCCTGCTAACTGCAGAGCTGTTTATAGTAACAGGGATGCTGGAAACAACTGCAGCGACGTCGAATAGGAGACTGGGTTGGCCAACTGTAGTTCAGTTGCAAGAAAGGGCTATACACTTGCTAAAATATTCATATAGAGCTTCTAATAACCTGGTGAAATGCTTAGGTCAAACAAGAAGCTGTGAAGCAGAATGGCATGCGAGTATTGTTTTGGTTCACTGTCACTTCAATTATGTCCGTAATCTGACGTGTACACACACACAAGCACACAAAATAGCTGTAGTACTATATTAATAGTTAGATGCATGCGTATAGGAATCTGTTGTTGCTACCGCCACTGTGGTTGGTAGGTGTCATCGAGCAGATTCTGACTCAGAAATTCTTTATAAAACAGCCACTTGCAGTACAATCATGCGACGGTGTTCTGCTGCGATGCATGAGCTTTTCACAGGCTGGTTGTCTTCAGAAGTAGGTCATCGAGTTCTTCCTCCGAATCTGTCTTAATCTGCAAATTCCTTTGAAACCTGTCCACAGTGGGTGACCCTGTTGGCATATGAAACACTGATGGCGAACCTCCAGCAGCATCATGCAAGCCACCAGAGTGTGACAACCCCGAACAGACAAGTGGTGGGTTAGCGTATTATATAATACACACAGGTATGTACAGGATACATGCGAGATACATGGATAAAGGCGCATGGAGATATATAGATTAGCAACTGTAGCTTGATTGCTTCCGAGTGGTAGGATGAAAGGAGACTGTCAATTCCTCTGTTGTTGTTCACAATCCGGGTGGTGGGTGCCGTGGACTCAATCCCTGTTCATAACCACCCCACGTGACAGAGTCGACCTGCTCTACGGGGTTTTCCAGGCTGTAATTGTACAGGAGCAAATGGGTCACCCGATCTCGACCCTGCAGAGCCATGGGGTAGGCTTGAACCATCTACCTTAGGGTTGGCAGCCAAGCTCTTAATCGTTGTACCATGAGGGCTTCTTATACTTTATTTTCCATTTTCAATAATGAAATGGGGAGGGAAAATTTTAATTTGGATTGGTTTGTTTTCTGTCTAGGTTCCTGGCACCAATGAGCCATTAGCAGAGATTTTATCAAAGAAAAGGAATTACTTGGGCCCTCCACTCAGGCCAAGGAGCCAGTACCTTTTTGCCTTAGAAGAGTCCCCACAACCTTCCAGAAATCTTCTGCTCTTCTCACATGCAGTTCCTGGTGAAACACCAATCCTGGGAAACACCGAATGGCATTAAACTTGTGAGGCACTCTCACATCCTGCTTTTTTCCAACCGACTTTTAGAAGCGCCTGCATAGGGTTCTGCTCAAAATTTGCAAGAGTAAAGCCTCCTGGCTCTAAGCTGTGGAAACCAGGATGGAGGTGGGGGTCTATATTGTATTTCCACCAGGAAAACTGCCTAAGTGGTGCCACAGAATTCAGAACAATGGATATTCCCAGTTAATAACCTTGGACTCTTCCTAAATCTTTTTATAACAGTACTTACTTACCCATCAGCCATGGGGAAGCACAACACAAAACAGAAACAAACTCACAGTCATCCTCCAGGACAGCAGTCTCGGTACAGGGGCTACACCCTGCCCAGGATGATCACCCATTCCCTCAATGCTAGGTTTCTCTCAGGGAGAGCTCACAGTGGGTGTCAAGATTTCATTCTAGGTAGGTGCTTTGGGTTGCAAACATGACCACATATGACCACTACCCAAGCCCCAAACCAACTAGGGCATACCCAACACAGAGCCCCAGAATTCCTGGATTCATGTTCAAAGGTCTGGATTTTGCCTTCTGAACCCTTAAAATACAAAAAATCCTAATTAGACAGCATTTACCCAAACTCCTCTATCTTCAAAAGTGGGTTCCAGTGACCTTCAGCCTAACTCCCCAAGGCTTCCCATGTGGTTCCAAGATGGTACATGGGTGCCACCCACTCTTTAAAGGGCTACTTTCACAAATTTTCGGCATGACAGGATAGAATATGCAAATACACCTCTGTTCCACTAAATCTTCTTTCATTTCCACAAGACTTCCACATCCTGTCCCAGCTGCCCTCTCATTCCCAGGCTACACGTTCTGAATTTGAAGCTCAAAGTCACATGGTCCAGCTTCCTTTTATGTTCTTCTCTCTTCCTCTCTAAGCCCTTGTCCCTTATTTGTCCCTTAATCATCCTCTTATTTGTCCTCGTTGTCTCTTTGCTCCCCTCTCACTAATCAATGATATTCATTAAAAACAAGTGGTCATGTCATGTCGTTCTAGGAACCAGCTAATAAAAGTGTAAGGCATCTATCCATGGTTTCAAAGACTTTGCAACCTAGTTATAAAAACAAGATTAGCACCAAAAAAGAAGAAGAAGAAGAACATGAAGTGGTATTAACAATCAGTTGATAATTAAGTGCAAGACAAATTTAATTTCCATTCTTCATTTTTATTCCTACCACAAATCTCAGCCTAAACTTTGTCTCTTTTGTTTAAAAAAAAAACTTCTCAAAATTTCATTACTGAGCACCCAGTAATTGAAATACATCCTATAGTTTATAGAATCACTGTAAAATGAGCATGCAAGCGCTTCCTATTTCACATAAACAATAAAATCATTATCAGTCCACAGGCGCCACTTAGCAGATAGCATCATCTTGTTTCTGTAGGTGTTCCAGGGTGGACAAACTCTGGGAGACCTAACAGTCTTCCAGTTTGAGAAGAACCCAAACCAAGCACACTGCCATCGAGGCAATGTTGACTCGCAGAGCCCCCTACACAGGATTATGGGATCAGATGGCATTAGAAGAGTTGGGGGGGAGAAAGAGTAGTGAAGCCCAACATGTGCTTTGCGGGGTCAGTCCTGTGCTTTGGAGATTGAATAGGGAGCTGATGGCCCAGGGCTACAAGTCCTGATCCACTCTGTAGGATGGAACCCCCAGCCCCCTTGGAGGGAACACCCATCATCTGCCTTTGGTTGCTGACCCTGTTAACCTTCTCTACCTCCCAGAGCCCAATCTGCTTCCCAGCCACTGCATGATCCTGGTGAGAGAGGGGAAGTCTCGGCAAGCCTGGGAGATGTGGAACGCTCCAGCCCTGCATGTCAACCTCAACAGTGGTCTGAGTGTCCAGAGGAAAGGACAGCAATCTCTTCTTCCGAGCCACCAGCACTTGCTGACCTCAGGTAAATCAAGGGCACTTCCAGGCATATCAACTGGACATTTCTCTTCTATTTTATATACGAAGGGCTTCCAAAAGTTTGTAGAAATGGAATTGCCTGAATGTCTATCTACATAAGATAGGTGGGATAAACAATCTGGAGGAGAAAACAATGGGAATGACAGTTCCAGGGGAACACGGAAGAAGGGGACGTGGAGGGAAGAAAGAAGGGTGTCAACTAACTCAAGGATAAGGGAACCAAAAGGGATCTAAAATTGATGGCAAGGAGGGTACAGGATGCCTGATGGGGCTTGATCAAAGGCAATGTAGCCGAGAGGAATTACTGAAACCCTAATGAAGGCCGAATGTGATAGTGGGACAAGAGGAAAGTAAAAGGAAATAGAGGAAAGGACTAAGAGGCAAAGGACATTTATAGAGGTCTAAATACAGGCATGTACATATGTAAATATATTTATATATAAGGATAGGGAAATAGATCTAAGTATATATACATATTTATATGTCAAGTATTAAGGTAGCAGACAGACATTGGGCCTTTACTCAAGTACTCCCTTAATGCAAGAACACTTTGTTCTATTAACCTGTCATTCTGTGGTGCTCACCTTTCTGACAAGATCGCTGAAGACAAAATGGGTGCATAAGCAAATGTGGTGAAGAAAGCTGATGGTGCC
>NW_022103899.1:46402988-46404704 GCF_000313985.2 Echinops telfairi | reverse complement strand
GATAAGAGCTGTAAGAGCCCCCAATAAAATGATTATAAAGAAAGAAAAGAAAACGGAATTGAAAGAGAATGGAATTTTTCCATGAACTTTTTAAAGCCCTGTCATGTAGAGAGAGAGAGACAGTTGTAATAGAGGCAAATCATAAACTAACGCTCTAAAAACAAACATTAAACTCTGGGTTTCTCCTCATGTAATTCAAGGTCAAAATGCAGGAAATAATGTTCAATGTTTCCCAAAATCGCTTTGGAAATGGGAACTTTCCCACGCCATCTGACGCTGTTGGCAAGGTGAAGTTTGGCAATAAAACATTGAATGGGATGCTTACTCATCAACTTGTGAAGGAGGAGGAGGAGAGTTTTTGACAGAATCAGATAAAGGATTGTATTCTAATCAGAAATACCAGGCCATCCAAGCTCCTGAAGGTGCCAGATGATTCTGCTAATGTACTGAGTAGGACTTGGTCAGTGGATGGTACGTTCAGGGCACCCCTGGTAAGGCCTCTGCGCGGTGCTGCAGGTTAGAGGCTCGAGCTTATCCTGATAAGAGTGTAAAGGGGGCCCGTTCCCTTTGGCGTGACCACCAGCTTTTAGGCCATCCACACACAAATGGAGAAAATGATCTGAATCATTTGATCTCACCTCTCCTCCCTCATCTGATCACAAGAAGCCCCTCCGAGAACCCAGAGAGAATACGTTCTTTCTTCTTGCTTTCGTTCGTCGCATTTACTTAATTATCCAAAATAAACACACCAGCCGACGCTTCACCCAGAGAATGGTGAATGATCAGACAGCACCTCCTGTCTTTACCTGGTACGGGGCAGGAGAGAGAAGAAAATGCACATTCTGCAGCCTTGCACACAGGCAGCCAGGCACGTATTTTGTCCGTTTTCTTTTTTCTCAGTGGGTGAAATTTAACCAATACTTTGTTAGCGAAGGTCTAGTCGATCCCCCGAGGAAAATTACAGGAGTGAAGCTATCACCTTTGACATGCCACGGTGCTTAAAAGGATAGATTTCTAGGTCTAGCCACCGTTTTGAAATTAGGTTTTAAAAGGAATAGGTTTGTTGCTATGGATTTAAGGGGCCGCTGGGCCAACATTCACTTACAGTTCTCAAAAATAACAGCACGCAAGAATATCTCCGTCTTCTTACAGTGCTGCAGGAGAATGGGGGGCGGGGGACCTCCACGTTGGACAAAAGGCAAGCAATGATGGCCCTGGATGGCTAACGATGTGAACAGTCATGTTATGGAGATTCACGCATCCCCTCATTACCAAATCCTCCTCCAGATTAAAACAGACTTTACTGGTAGCTTGAAACTAACAGCAACAGGGCTGCCCAGCCATCGCTCTGGCAATTCCATCCTCAGGGCTATTTCCCCTGACAGCTTCGTCCCGTATGTTTCCACCGCTGTAAAACTCCTTCCTCCTCCTTCTTTTTCTCCCTTTAAAATAATTAATAAAGAAAATGCCTACCAGAGGAACTTGGTATATTAGGACAGACTTTGTTAAACAACTTAATCCATCTCTGCCTGCCTAGCATGGCCTGGGGAGTCCTAATTAATCAATAAGCATTTATTGAGTGCATAATAGCCCTGAGTCAGGTGCGGTAGGGCCTTCCAGGATCTCCTTAGGAAAAGGGAGCCCCTGGCCTGCAGAGAGGTTTCCTGACAGGATGAGTCCGTACCTCCAGGGAAAGGAGACTATTTGGGGGAGGGG
>NW_022103899.1:46400995-46402476 GCF_000313985.2 Echinops telfairi | reverse complement strand
GAGAAGAGCAAGAGTCTCTTCAGAAGGCTTCTTGGGACCCAGAAATACCAGCAACATATTCTTGGGGCTCCTCGATCCTGACTGGGCTGCGCATCCTTTGTGGAGGCTAAGGGGATGTAATGGTCTGATTGCCTCGGGCTTGGGCACCTACACGCCCTGGCCCTGAGAATGTGGCAGGTGTGAGCTCCCAGTAAGATAGTGTGTTTAATATTTTACTCAATGGACAAAGGAATACAGTACACTGCAGGCCACCTCAGCCCACAGCATCATTTACATTTTTAGGATAAAGACCCTGAAGCTCAGAGACAAAGTTGAGACCGGCTGCTCCCATAAGTCTTTCCAGTCTTGGAAACTCGATCTAGGGTCTCTATGAGTCAGACTCAGCTCGATGCCTTCAATTGGTCTGCTAACATCTCTAAGAGGCCTTGATTGTGCATTGGTTAGGTACTTGACTGCTAACTGGATAATCCTCAGTTCAAACCCATCAGCTGCTATGAGTTGCACTAGGTAGGGTTGCTTTTAGTTGGAATTAACTAGGTAGTGATGGGTTTGGGCAGCATTATATTAACACCTTTACCATTCTAAGAAACCAACGTTGTTTGGAATGCACGTCAAGAAATGGTGATTTCATCCAAAGCTTATCTAACTGATGGGAAACTGAAGTTCAGAATAGCTGAGGCCAATATTGCCCTCAACCACTAAGCCACCAGAGTAAGACTAGAAGCCAGGAATCCAAAGAATTTGCATGTGAATATTTCTATGGGACTATCAATCTTATGTACACCTGCAGGAAACATCTCTGGTTCTCTGCCATCCTCACAATTGTTCTCATGTTTGAGCCATGGTTTCAGCCACTGTGTCCATCCGCCGTGTCCCAGGGTCTTCCTCTTTTTGGCTGCTCCTCTACTTTACCAAGGAGCATGATGTCCTGTTCCAGAGACTGGTCTGACCAAAGTACATGAGAAGATGTCTGACCATCAAATGAATGACCATTTTCACCAGGTGTCTCATCACAGCCAGTTCTTGAACGTGTGCCCGTGCGCGTGCACATGTGTGTGCATATACGTGTGTGCACAAGTGTACACCAGAGACGAAGACTCTCCAGAGTTAAAAAGCTTATCCACACCAGGCATCATCAGCCCAGGAGCTGTGTCTGTGGCCTCTCTTTCTTCTCTGCAGGTTTCGAATAGATACATCAATCAATCAAGAAATGTTTGTGGGGTGTTTACTATGTTCTCAGAACTGTTCTAGACCCTGTGGGGCACACAAACCAATAATAAATCTATCCAGTAATCACACATTTAATATTTACTGTGTGTGAAGCCCTGTATTCAATCTTGCCAGAGATACAAGGTTAAACAAGGTGTTGATCCTTTCTCAAGGACACAATGAAGGACAGAAGGTTGGTGCTCAACTACATACAGTGCAAAGGGAAAGAGGACCAGAGAGGGAACCAGTTTGTCTGCCTGATTGTTTATTTG
>NW_022103899.1:46384603-46399925 GCF_000313985.2 Echinops telfairi | reverse complement strand
ATCCTGATTCCCACTTCTGGGTCCTGAATGGTCAGAAAATAAATGCCCGTTCTTTCAGGCCACCCCCTTGTGGAATGTCTGTCATAGCAGCACTGGGTAAAACTCCGATCTGCATTTCCACAAAAATCCCCAACTGGTACCTTATGGTTGGATGGGTGCTGACGCATGGGTGTTCACCTCCCTGTTTTCCAAAAGAATAGGCTTCCATGGGGTCAAGGGGCTTTTCCTGCGTTCCTATAGCTGGCCCCTGGCAGATCTCAGAGAGTCAGGAGCCCACAGTAGTAGGACCGTCCTTCCCTGGGTTCGACCGTTTCCTCTTCACACCAGGGAGGAAACACGAGTCCCACCTTACTTAGGAGGCAATTGATACAAGGAGATTGTCAGTAACTTCCCCCAAGGACACGCAGTGTGAAATCTGTAAAGCGGGGTCTCCCACTAGGTTCTCACCAGGCTTGACCTAGGGGGCCAGAGGGCCCAGGTGGGAAGCTTTTCCTATAAAGGGCTAGAGAGCAGGCTTTGGGAGCCCAAAGTCTCCATAGCAACCACTCTACTCTGCCATTGTATCGTTTCATTAGCCATCACAAAATGGGCATGACCATGTTCCAATAAAACTTTATTTATGACCACAGGCAACAGGCCAGATTTAGCCCCTAGGTTGTAGCTTCCCAACCTCTCCATAATATTGCCCGGTCCAGGAGACAAGGAGGAAATGAGTAAGAAGACGACCCTCTAGGATGGATGGACACAATGGGTCCAACATAAGAATAATCATAAGGATGCCCAGGACCTGGGGAGCTGGGCGTGTCCTTCTGTTGCGCATGGGGCCGCTATGAGTCAGAACCCACTGACAAGGACAACAACAGGGGAAGGTCATCTCAGGATCAGCTTCCCTGTTCTCCAGCAGAGCCCCTGGACAGACCCCACCCCACTCCCAGGGGACCCCACCCCCACCCCGCCAATTGCATTCCTCAAAAGCTGTTTCCTGGAGTGCTGAAGAACTAGATGAGGGAAACACCTATCCTGCTCCAAAGCGTGTTCAGGGCAAAACGAGGTTAGGATCCCAAGGGATGCTGGGGGCTGGAGGAGGGATGCTAAGGGTATGTGCATGCCCTGGCGATGTCAGCGGGGCCTGCCATCTGATTGCCTTTGCGTGGAATCTGATTCCTGGTGGCCTCTCTGTATGTAAGAATAGGCTGTTCAGTACCTGGTTTCTGGGAAGTAGATACCAGACCTGTCTTTCGAAGAGCTTCTGGGTGGACTTGAACTTCGAATCTTTCTATTAGCAGCCGAGCATGTCCACTGCATCCCCTCACTCCCAGGGACTCCAATGGGAACCTAAATCCCATTGACCAGGGGAGGACCCCTGGCTAGGGGTGCATCTGCCAGAGACAGGCATGCGCTCTGCTGTCCTGCTACTCCTTCTAACCCGGGGTGGGGATGGGAGGTGGGGCTTTTTGCAAGCTCCCTGGCAGAGAGGTGGCTGGCCCTGTCCTAAACTGTGTGATAGAACTGTGAACCAGAAGCCCACCTGGTAACTCCAGGTCCCACACCACCACAAGCCGAGCTCCCCAACCCCAAAAGAGATCCCTGCAGCCAAGGGCTGCTGCAGCCACCTGGTGATATGCTGCTGGGGCATAAAGAACGCCAAGACAAAGTGCGGGAAACCCCGGTGAGCGACGTCTGACTCGGAAGCAAAGCTGTGGCCCATCCTAGAAAATTTGCCTTCATTAACGTTGCCATCCGTGTTAAGCGCGGGGCTAGAATTTCCAGACTTTGCAGATCATTTAGAAGCTTAAGGGATTATCAAACCAGTCATTTAAAATGACATTTTCACTGCACAACTATTATTCTATTAAATAGCGTGCATGGCACAGGCCGCCATCAACTGTGGCAGGGTTACAGGGCTTCCCCCCCACCAACTGCAAACCCCACTGCTTCCTCATAAAGCTGTCAAGCCTCTGCTTAATGACACGTATATAAACGTGATGATGTTAGCCATGTCACAGCAAGCTAATTCATGCTGCCTTTTACCTGTTACACTCCCTTCTGAAGACTTTTATCAATGTTTCCTCTTAGGATCACCCCAGCAGGCCTGCCATTGGCCCAAGGAGATGAAATTTAAGAAAATGCTTAACTTCTAAACAGGCCCAACACTTAAAATAAATATAAGCAACAGACCTGGCTCAAGATGTGACGTGGAAAAGCAGAAAGGCAGACGCTGGGGGGGTTATTAAGAAGGAGATACTGTAAAATTTGCAAACATCTGTTCTCTTTCCAAGTTCCTTTGATAGGAGACGACTGCTCATGCCAGTTCTTGGGGCTAAGCTTCTTTCTTCGGTCCACTTGGCAGGGGCAGGGCTTGGCAAACGCCTTTTTAAAGCTCCGTTTTCAGGTAGTTTGCTTAAAATGTGCATGGATGGGTTTTCTCAGGAGCCCTGGTGGGCCAGAGTCAAGTAAGCCCTTACTTGACTTCTAGCCACAAGGTTGGTGGGTCAAACCCACCAGTAGCTCCACAGGCGAAAAGAGATGGTGATCTTCCCTATAAAGATGTCAGCCTCAGGGACCCTCAGGGACATTGCTGGCTTGTCCTATAGGGTTGCTATGAGTCCATATAGACTCAACTGTACACACAACAATAGGTATCCCTCCACTCCTGGCTCCACCATTCCCAGCATGCCCTAGGTTTGCTCACAAAGTCTGTAAACCAACCAATCACCATCGAGTCAATTCTGACTCATAGTCACCCTATACCAAACCAAGCCCATTGCCATCAAGGCAACCCTGTGGGTCCCAACACTGGTTGCCGGAGTAGAACGCTCAGTCTTGCTCCAGTGGAGATGCCAGTGGTTTCGATCTGCTGACCAGGTGGATCGCAGCCCAATGCTTGTAACCACTGCGCCACCAGGGCTCCAATAGGGTGGGATAAAACTGCCCCTGAGGGTTTCTGAGACTGGGGCTGGGAGTAGGAAGTGCTCATCTTACTCCGCTGAGTAATTGGTGGTTTCAAACTGCTGACCTTGTGGACATAGCAATCTGATGCATGACCCTGAGCCGCGTGCCCTCCGAAGGCACCAGCTATGTCAACCAAATTGACTACAGCATCTGGCAACGCTGAGTGGGAAGCCTGGGAGGCGGCGCGTTTCCGTAAGCAGTGACGACCATCCCACAAAGGAGAGCGGGGCCGGCTAGACACTGGGAAACCAGAGCCACCGTCACGGAGGTGGACGCATAGAAACTGGTGAATTGGGGTACATTTTGCTGTAGATCTTTTCAACTGAAACAACAAAAATAAAATAATTTTGTTGTTGTTTTCAAGGAGAGAGTGAGTCCTTTGGGCATGAGTTCTCCCAATAAAATCAAAATGATTTCGATGGGAAACCTGGATACCCTCTTAGACCCAGGACCCTGTACCACTCTGTCAAGAGTGGCGCAATCAATAATTACTCTGACGTTCTCAAATGCTCGATTCATACACTGCAAACACACATCAAACAATCTAATCATCCTAAAATTAGCTCAAATTATCAAGTATAAGAACATTAAAGAAAGGGTTGAAGTGTAAGGGCAATGCACTACATTCATGATTCTGTTAGCACCATTGTCCCAAAGAACATTGCCCTCATCGTTGGACTCGCCCTGGGTGGAGTGGGAGAGAGCGGGAACTGGTGTCTCCTTGGCTCCTAACTCTCTGAAAAGTCAGTGTCTCTATCCAGGTTTATATAGGCAGTTCAGCTGGCCCTTTGACGTCATTCTGGAAATCCCTCGGCATTCAGCCAAGTCTTATCGGGGTCCCTCAGACTTTCTGGGGTGGCTCATCGGACCAGCTGTTGGTTCTTGGCAGTAGCTCAACATTTAAGTTGGGCCTAAATCTTATACTTTCATTTCTTTTCCAAAAGGGAGTTTCTTGTGTTGACGTCTTGCAAGGTAGTACTATAACACTGTCATCAAACTCAAACCCTGTTTAGACAGCAAGGGAAGAGACCCAGCAATGGGAAGAAGCTCAGGGGGGCTCATAAAGCCAGGGGATTACCCAGCGACTCTTAGAGGCAGCTGGACGGCAGCCATCTGAAAACCCCTGTCTCTCTTTGAGGGAAAGCCAGAAGACAAAAGTTCTCAGGAAAAACAACCATCTCCAGGGACTTGCTTTTTGCCGTAAAATTACTTCCCTGAGGGAAATGCACAAATTGGTCCAAACGACCGGAAACCTGCGTACCTCAATGCCAAGCTATAAATACGAAGCACTTGGGAATAATCTCTCCAACAAATCCTCCTCTCAGGAGGCTCCGGCCATCGGAGAGGCCCAGGAGGAAAGCGCCCATAGGGAAATCCCACTGGCCTGGATGCAGCTTCTAATTTCCCTTCCTCCCCCATGCCAGCCACCACCCAGCCACACAGGCTCTCTGGGCCACAAGCTACCCAACTCCAGGGACAACCTGGCCTCTTGTCTGGCAGGTTGTAGACCCAGGGTGTTATGGCAAAGCCTGCTCAAATAGACTGCCCATGTTGGGGGAGGCCCTTTGACAGAGAGCTGGGATACCCCAGCATGTGTCTGTGAAACTAAGGGTCTGGCTATTTGGGAAAATGAGTTGTTACTTTATTTACCTACCTACTGGGAGCAATAAAAAGGCATTCCCTTTCGAGACAGTTGAGAACATCCCTGAGGGGTACAAGCCAGCTGTCCCCCTTGGCGTAGAGCTTTGAAAGCACCCCGACAAGCCTGGCAGGATTATTGTCACCAAACCAAAACCAAGCTCACTGCCATCGAGTGGATGGTGACTCATAGTGACCCTAAAGGACAGGGTAGGACAGTCGCAGTGAGTTCTGAGAGGTGTAGAAAGCCTTCTCTTTCTTTCTCAGAGCCGCTGGTGGTTTCAAACCAGACCTTTCAGATCGCAGGCCAATATGTAACTACGACGTCACAAGGGCTCCTCACTAAAGGTCGCAGTCCTGGAAAACGCTCCGAATACAGTTCTTCTCTGAAGCAAATCCATCAGATGCCAGATCCGCTGATGCCAGTGGAGTGGACTGAAGCGGCAAGTCTTTTGATGTTGTTTTTCAGTCAATTCGAAACATGTCTTCCTACCGAAGGCTCTGGAAAGTCTCACAGCAAAGATGCTGGTTAAGGTGGTTGAAGCCAGCAGTTGACAGTCATAATTTGACTCCTAAGGCAAGAAGCAAGGATGGCGAGACTGGGTCTGACCTGCTTTGGACATGTTGTCAGGAGAGACCAGTCCCTGGAGAAGGCCATTGTGCTTGGAGGGACGGCAAAGGAGAGGAAGGCCCTGGACGAGATGGACTGACGCTGTGGCGGCCTCGATGGGCCCAGACATAAGGAAGAGCCATTGTTGGGGCGGCGCAGGACCAGGCCGTGTTTCCCTCTGCCGTGCACAGGGCCTTGCCTCCAGGAACCTGAGAACAACACCATCACATGATGGCCCGGGCTTGGGAAGTGCAAACGGTCTAGGCTCATCTGCTCATTGAATCAGCAGCCTGACGTCCTCCGGTGGCAGCAGGACAGCAGAAAGCCCCGATGAGCTGCTTCCACGAAGCTCCCAGCCCAGAAATCCCAACGGAGCAGTTCTGCTTGGCAGCACGTGGGCCGCCACGAGTTGGAAGCAACAGGAGGGCCAGGGACTTTGATTGTTTTGATGTCTTTGGCCACCAAGCCCTTTCCTGCAAGTCGCATTCCTTCGAAAGCAGCACGGTCCTCCAAGTCGGACAAAGCATTGCTTAAGCACCCAGGACCACAAAGGGGGGTGGGGAGGGGGAAGCTCTGATTGCAATCCCCAAATAGAAGCCTCCTGGAGCCAGCATGGAAGAGTCTAAGAGACCTATTTGAGAAATAGGCCTAAGGGAGAGGCCTATTTGTTTACTGTAATTCTCATGTTTTAAAAACCAACCATCTGCCCTCCCTCCACAGACCATTAACTAAAGCCAGCCCCACATGATGCGTGCAGCTGTGTACCGCTGACATAGAGACATTTGTGTACAGAACTTCCCAGCCATGGCGGCGAGAGTAGAGTTTGTTACTGAGAAAAGAAAAACAAAAACACATACCAAGTGCCTACTGCCAACACCGATCGTCTTCCTCCTCAACAGACCTGGTGCCCGTGCCAAGAATCACTCTTGGCTGCCTTTTCCACTCTGCCCTTCCCTATGCACCAAGACTGGGGGAAGGTTATTGTGATTGGGATTAGACAGCCACCTGCAGCTCAATCTTGAGCTGTTATTAGTGCTCTGTTTTAGAGCCCTTTCACAGAGAGCTCATGGAAGAAGACAGGGGACTTTGAAGTTGCCCAATACCATTGAAGGTGATTGCTCCCCAAGTTAACCGCCTCCATACCAGCCCGTGGTGCCAGCTGAGGAAGGAGAGACTCTCCTCCCCAGGCTTGTGGTCAGGAATTAAAGGGCCTGACCTGGAATACTGGAGCGAGTGCTGCCAAGAACTCCTCGCTTCTCCTGGATCTCACCCCGTGCTTCTTCCCTGGTAGATTATCCCTTTGACACAACATCCACTCCTGGGCTGTACTTCCATCTCTTCCCTAACTTCTCCAGTAACCCAAGTCCGCCTGTCTTTCCCAAGCACCACACCCATTTGTGGTTGTGAGAGGTGCAACCTGCAATACAGAGCCGCAGTTCTAAGCATGGCTTGCCTGAATCGGTTTCTGTCTAGTCATCTACTATTTCTTTTCATTGGAGAGCCCAAACAGTTTCCCTTTCATCTCAAAACCCCCAATGCTCCAATCAACACTCACTACACTTGTTGAGGCTTATGGCCATCTGGCTGATTTTGACCCATAGGAACCCTGTAGGATGGGGTAGAACAGTCCCTGTGGGTTTCTGAGACTATAGCTCTTTATGGGAGTAGACCGCTACCTCTTTCTCCTGAGGCACCCTCCAGACAGGTTACAAGCCAAGCCCTGCAGCCATTGAGTCCATTCCAGCCATGCTGGCCCTCTGCGTGACCGAGGGAAGCTGCTCGGCCGGGTTTTCTTGACTGCCATCTTGACAAGCAGTTCATCAGGCCTTTCTTGCACGGAGCTGTTGAGTAGATTTGAACTGTCAGCCTTTAGATTAGCAGCCAGTTGCCAACTGCTCAGGTTAACTTGATAGCTCACAAAGAGGCCTCAAATGTTAGTTCCTCATTGACAGGACTGTCACCAGGATTTGGGACCAAGCCCTTCAGGTGCTTATTGCCAATCTATTGAACGAGGAATTGAAGAGTTCAATGATGAGGAGCCAGTATTGCAGCCTTTGGTATGGATTACGACTCAATGTCAAGACCAGACTCCTCACAACTGGACCAATAGGTAACATCATGAGAAATGGAGAAAAGGTTGAAACTTCAAGGATTTTGTTTTGCTTAGACTCACAATCCACGCTCATGGAAGCAGTAGCCAAGAGATCAAAAGGTGTGTGGCATTAGGTCAATCTGCTGCACAAGAGACCTCTTTAGAATATCGAAGAGCAAGGATGTTACTTTGAGGACTAAGGTGTGCCATGGTAGTTTCCACCGCCTCATATGCCTGTGAAAGTTGAACATTGAATAAAGAAGACCAAGAAGAATCAATGCATTTAAATTGAGGTGCTGGTGAAGAATATTGAAAATGGACTGCTAACAGACAAACCCATCTGTCTTGGAAGAAGTATGGCCAGAGGGCTTCTTAGAGGCAAGGATGGCAAGACTTTCTCTTACATACTTTGGACATGTCACGTCAGTAGAGACGTAACCCTACCAAGGCTTCAAATCCTGGCTTTGCCATTTACATCCTGAGTCACGTCAGGTAAGTTTCTTAACTTCTCTGCATTTTCGTGTCCTTGTGTGTAAAGAGGGGTAAAACCATTGTACCTACTTCACAGGATCATGGTGAGGACCAAAGGAGAGAATCTCCAATTCCCAGGGAGTCCTTGTGGTACAGGGGGTTAGAGGTTGGGCTGCGAAGCAAAAGGGCAGCGATTGGAACCCACCAGTCCTTCCATGGGAGGACAGATGGGCGTTCTGCTCCTGTGAAGATGTAGAGCAGCAATTCTCCACCTGTGGGGGTCGAACGACCCTTTCACAGGGGTCACCTGATTCATAACAGTAGCAAAATGACAGTGACGAAGTAGCAATGAAAATAATTTTATGATTGGGGAGTCACCACAACACGAGGAACTGTATTGAAGGGTCACAGCATTAGGACTGAGAGCCACTGACGTATAACCTCGGTAATCTACAGGGTGCATTCTACCTTGTCCTGTAGGGTCACTGTGAGTTGAAATAGATTCAATGGCAGTGAGTTGGGGTTTTATGGATTTGAACAGCTATTGGGAACTAGAGAGCATGTCACTGTTATCTTGTGCTGTCTTTCCCTTAGTGATCTAGAGAATTAACCTGAGCAAGTGGCGTGTTCCCCTTAGTCCTGTGAGTGTCCACCAAGCCTGAGGGTTGTTGGCAGCTGACCCGCAGCACTCCTTGGTCTCTTACAGACGCTCAAGTTGTTAGAAAATCCACAGACAGTGAGCGCTGCTGTCTGCAAAATAGTAATGGCATATTGGTACATTTGAAGAGCTAGAAAGGAAATCTGGATTCACCTTGCTAAAGGTTGAAAGCAGGAAAGGCAGTTGCCTCGTAAATGCTGCCTTGGCCCTTGCTACAGCACCTCAGATGGATGCAGTGGCTGCATCAAGGGACTCAAACCTGAAAACAATTGTGAGGATGGCGCAGGACTGGACAGTGTTTCTGTTCTGCTGGGAGTCAGAACCAGCTCGGCAGCAGCTTAACAACAAAAACCATAGCTGTGATTTTTGTGAGAGGGGTTGGTGGCGGCTCAGTGGTAGATTCCTTGCCTTCCCTGCTGGCGACCCAGGTTCAATTCCTACTGCTTCCTGTGCAACCATCCCAGTCTGCCAGTGGAGGCTGGTACGTTGCTCTGATGCTGATCAGGCTTCAGCAGAGCTTCTGGACTAACAGGCAAGGAAGAAAGGCCTGGTGACATGTTTGCTACAACCAGCCGATGGAAACTCTATGGATCACATCTATTCAATCCCTAACTGATCTTAGGAGGGCACAGGACTGGGCAGCATTGTATGCTGCTTGGCACGGAATCACTATGAGCCAGGGTCCCAGGCTCCCACGGCTAACAACATTATAATGCAAGCCCAGGAGCTTGGGAGCTGCCCTCTCTGTCTGACATGTGGCACCAGCAGGCTCGGGAGGCAGTGTTCCCAGAGCTAAGTAGCCTGTAAGTGACAAAGACAGGCTCAGACTTGCATCCGATGAACACCAAAATGTCCTTCCGCTCACGCTACTGTCCCCAAACTTATCACGAAGAGGCAAGGAGCCAAAGAGGAGTGTTGCTCTTTCATTGGCTGCTGAGAGAAAGCAAATGCCACGTGGCCCCAGAGAGAGATCTTTTCGTATTCTTTTCATGCAGCCTCCCTGCCCCTGTCCGCATCCCCAAAGTCACTCAGCACAACGAACAGAAACAAGGAGGAAGGAAGTCGAACTTGTGTCCAAGGAATTTCCTGGCAACGTACCTAAGTTAGACTGATGTGCCTGTGCCTGTGTCTACCGAACCCTGACCCCTGCGGGCACAGTGATGAGCTCTCTGCTGCTAGCCGACAGGTCTGTGGTTTGAATACACCAGCCCCTCCCGACACTCTGCTCTCATAAAGATGATATCCGAAGAAACCCTACGGGACAATCCTACTCTGTCCTTCAAGGCCACTGGGGGTCAAAATCAGCTCAGTGACACACATCACCAACCACTGCTGAATCCACTCCCTACCAAATTTTAGAAACTCCTCCAACCCCAGCACCAGGACTGTAATGGAGGCAACGCTAAAACAGTCAGCACAGAGCCCAGTTTTGTTCCTGACCTTGTGGGGTGCTGTTGATGGTGGTGGTGGTGTTGACCCTGCAGATTGCAGGCACTGAGCCTGCTTGCTGCGTCTGGGGTATCTCCCCTCAATCAACCTGGAGCTATCCAAGAGCACATTGTTACATAGTATGACCCCCAACTGGGGCTCCTCTAGCGTCAGGACCCTGGAGGGACTTGAGTAGGCACTGACCACTCTGTGTACTGCTCCCTACATACATAACCCACCAGCTGTCCCCCACAGTGTCCAGTCTTTCTGTCTCAAGATGACCATGGGAAGCCCAGAGAGGGGGATCTACAGTAAGATTTTGACAGATAAGGCCATGGATCAAGCTCAAGGTCAGAGAGTAGGTGTGCCACAGCTAGCACTACTCCCAGGCCTCGTGGCTCCACCACACGTCCAAGCCCCATGGCAGGGATGAGACCCACTGGGTGGGCACGGGTGGTGCTGGAGGCTATGTAGAGATGTCCACTGAGCCCTGCTGGAAGCCAGTGCGGGCTCTGCCTCTGAGCCTCCCCTGTGACCTTGGAGGTAACGTAGGCACACAGATCCAGTGTTGCAGACTTTCTCCTCCCTGAGAGTCAACCACAGGCCCAGGCAGAACACAGAAAGCAGAGAAAGGATGCTCTGTCCTCTCTGGAGCCAGGGACCATTCTTCAGGGATGTCAGAGGTGCTTCGGGAGAAAGGCCTGGTGATCTGTTTCTGAAAGGTCACAGCCAGTGAAAAGCCTATGGAGCACAGGTCTGCTCTAAAACACCTGGAGGCTCTGTGAGCTCAATCAATTCATCAGCGACTGTTCGTTTCCCCTTTGGGGAAGAGGCTGGGGTAGTGTGAGGGTGGGGGTTGGCCTAAAGTTAGAGATGAACCCTCTGAGGGGTCCTCACCAGGAAACAGCGCAGCTCACAGGCAAAATACACACACACACTCAAAGACACACAGACCCACGCTCACACACATACTTTCACACCCACACTCACACTTACTCTCACACATTCACACACACACACTCACACGCACACTCTCACACACACATACTCTCACACCCACACTCACCCATACTCACACACATACTTGCACTCACCCCCACACTTTCACACACACACATACTCTCACACGCACACACACACACACAGTCGCACACACATACCCACATGCACACACATATTCTCACATATTCACACACTCTCACACATCCACACATCCACACACTCTCACACATCCACACATCCACACACTCACACACACACACACACGCACATACTCTCACACACACACTCTCTCACACTCACACGCACACACACACACACACACTCTCTCACACTCACACACTCTCTCACACTCACACGCACAGGCAAGACCCCAAACCACTGCCATCGGGTCAATTCCAACTTCTCGCGGACCTACAGGATGGAGGCCCACCACCTCTTTGGAGTTCCAAGCCTCAAACTCCCTATGGGAACAGACAAACTCACCTTTTGCTATCAGACTCAGCACTCGCTCTGGGACCCCCTTGGTGGGTTCGAACCACTGACCTTGTGGTTAGCAAGGCATAATGCACTCCACTACCAGGGTTCCTTTCACAGACCATAGTTGAAGATAATTAAGAAGCAACATGAGTGCCCTGTGCCAAGACCATCGCCGTCCGTGGGGAAGAGTCATGAGTGAGGTGGGAATTAAGATACGCCCAGAAAGGTGTGATGCAGTTAGGGGGTTAGACAAGCCTCTGCACTGATTTCACACTCCTGTTGGGTCAAAGTTAGCTGAATCATGGTGACCCTATGGGACAGAGTAGAACAGACCCATGGGGCTTCCAAGGTTATAATGTTTACAGGAGGTCTTTTCCATCAGGTCTTTTCTTCCAAGGAGCCACTGAATAGGTTTGAACTGCCAACCTTCGGCTAGCAGCGAAGCCCCTCACCACTATACCACTGGGCCTCCTTCCTTCCACACTACGCATCTTGTAACAAGGCTACCATTGCTTCTGCTACAAATCTCCTTGCACTGTCCCCCTTCCAAATCTTTAAAAGCACCAATGGCTCAGATGTTACCTGCTGAGGGAGTAAGGCATGCTGGTCCGCTGAACCCAGACAACACCCGGAATCGCTTTGATTCCCCCCATCCCGGGAGCCAGCATCATGCTCACACCCCAGTGTGGATTTACAGACCAGGTGCCCCAGCCACCAGACGCCCTGAGCCTTTGCCACATGAGGGCCCGGCACTGTGTGCCTCCTGCTTCAAATTAGCAGAAGCATTCCTCAAGGCACACCTTGTACTAAGCTGAAAAATAGAATCAAATGGAATCTACATTATGGCCAATAAAATGTGCGACTCCCTCGTCCAGATTCAGCCTCCGTCCGCATCCAGTTCTCCTTTTCGGCGGGGCAGAGCTGATTTGGAAGCAGACCGAAGAGAGGCCGTGTCTCCCCTCTAAAGACAAGAGCATATCTCTGCAAGAGGAAACGCTCCCTGTGGACCTCCCCTCGGGAGCATGATGAACCCCTCTAGAACATGGCTGGGGTCCGGCTTGTTGAGTGGCAGGAAAACTGAGCCCACGTTAACAACAGCCCAGCCCTGGGCAGCGCGTCTCACCTGGGAGCCAGAGCTCAGGTCCTGCCACAAGTCTCTTCCACAGTTTGCAGGATGAACATACAGGGAGGGCCATCCCCAAAGGGCTGGAGGTCACGCCGCAGAACGTGAGATTTATAGAGTGTTTCCAACAGCTCCATTGGCTGCACTGCAGGAAGGAAGACAGGTGTCCCGGTGGCAGATTCTCGTTGGGAGATGTAGAAGATGGTGCACAAAAACGGGCACAGTGCCAGGATCAGTAAGGATGAATCTGACCTTTTCCTGTTGCTCCCTCCCGCCTCGCAGACTATAAATGCCCACTTCCCTCCATTTTACTTGTGTGCCCATGACACTTCGACCCTCCCAAGACAATTGGATGGAGGTTCGTATTTTAATGACTTTATTAAAATGGTCCTGAGGCTACCATCCAAATTCATTGTTGTTGGGGGCCGTTGAGATGATTCTGGCTCATAGCAAACCAGTGTGACAAAGTAGAACAGGCCCCATCAAGTCTCTAGGCTGTTACAGAAGGAGGCCCAATGATGCGCTCCACTAAACTGCTAACCCACAGGTAAGTGGTTTGAACTCACAGGTAGCCTCACTGGAGAAAAGCCTTGACCATCTACTCTTGTAAAGGTGACAGGAAAACCCAGAGGGGCCTTTCCTCGGCCATGTAGGGTCAGTATGAGCTGGATGTGGTAGTTACACAATGTCATGTCCACTTGATAAAGAAGAAGGAAGGGGTGGAGTCTAGCCTGTCAATCAGGTCACAGGCTGATGGATCCCTCCTTGTGGGCGTGGCCTTCTCATAGGATTCTGGGAACACCCTGGAGGTGGGACACACACTCTCTCTCCACTTCTTCCTGTGGACAAGCCACATGAAGCTATGCTGATGGCAGCCAGAGCCCTGGAGCTGGAGGAACCACATGGAGACCCACGCCAGCGCTGAGATGCTTCCATCGCCACTGGATCCACAAGATTTTCCACCCACCAGCCTGTGATCTTCCTGCATTCACCATCATCACTGCATCTGTTGCGTGAGTCTGAAGAGTAATTTATAGACTGGTATCAGATATAGGGGCTAATATCAGACTTATGGACTTGATCTGGGCTGGGATGTTTGCTCAATATGCAATTGCTCTTTGATATAAAGCTCTCTCTTACTCACATATGAGTGCCTATGAATTTGTTTCTCTAGTCAGCCCAGCCTAACACACAGGAATTGAGTCAGCAGCACACACCACCAAGAACCTTTACTAAAGCACATGGCTAGATCTTTCATGCACAGAGTCGCTGGTGGGTGTGAACATTTCACTTAGCAGTCAAGCACTTCACTATCCTACCAACTGGTGGGCTACCTGAAAGTCAGACAAGCTGAACAGAGTGACGTAAGTTGAAATATTAGCTGTAGTGTCAAGTCACATGCTTCATTCCATGCCCCGCTCCCCACCCTCCCAGGATGTACTTTGAAGAAGGGTAGCCCCCAAGTCCAGTGGACCAAACAATCTCTTTTTACACAACCATTGGGGGCACTCCCACCTCTGTATCTCAGCAGTGCCTTCAGGAGAAGTACTCCAGATAGGAAGTCACCACCGGGACCCTGAGGCTTTAGGCTGGGGCCAGTCGAGACGTAAAACCAGCGATGTTAATGGAAGTAAATGCACAGAGAGATAGGTGTCAAGGACATGGCTGCCATAGCTGTAGACTCTAGAGTGTAGAGGCAGGGAAATTTCAAGTCCATGGGTCAGATGCCAGGCTGGAGGCTTCTCCTGACATGTATCCGCAGAGGCTGATGTGCCCAGGGTCAGCAGGTCAGATGGCAGGTTTCTGGCCACAGAGGTAAACAAATGCAAGGTTGGCAGGTCAGATGGGAGGTTACTGACAACCGCCAGGTTCAACAGGCAACACAGCAGGCCACTGGTTCAAGTCCGATCAGATGATGAACCAGAGGCAGGATGCAGACACAGTAAAAACAAGCAAGCCTCTCCACTTTTATTAAAAGCAGGCCACACACCACAGGGGATCTCATAATGGGGAGATGATGATGATTTCACTACCAAACCATTGAGGATCTTGATCCAGCCAAGTTGACATACAACTTTAACTATCACACTTGGGCATATCATTTCCTGTACTCTGGTATTCTTTTGGCCAAATAAAGAGCAACTAGGCAGAGGAGGTGAAAAGAGTCCTGATGGCAATGCAGGTTAAGCATGGGTCTGCTAACCTCAAGGTTGGTAGTTCACATCCACCATTCTCTCACCAGGAGAAAGATGAGGCTGTCAACTCTGGAAAGATGTGTAGTCTCGGAAACCCTAGGGGGTAATTCTGGTCTATCCTATTTGGTCGCTGAGTGGGAATCGACAAGATGGCAGTGAGCTTTCGGAAGAGGCTGTGGTGACTCAGCGATGGAATTCTCGCCTTCCAGACAGGAGGTCTCGTGTTTAGTTACATAGCGGTTGCTGAACAGGTTTCAGCCGAGCTTCCAGACCTGGAAGGATGGCCTGGCAATCTACCTCCAACAATTAACCAACAACAACCCGATGTATCACCAACCCCCAATCTGAAATCCATCCCTGCCATTGTTCCCGTGCTTGAGCCCACTGCTGCAGCCACGGTGTCAATCCGTCTGCGCAGGGCCTTCTTCTTTATTCCCGCCCCACTATTTTACCAGCCATGCTGTCTTTCTCCGGAGACTGGTCTCTCCTTGCAACGTGTCCAAAGTAGGCAAGACGAAATCACACCATCCTTGACTCTAAGGCGCTCTCTGGTCGTACATCTCCCGAGACAGATCAGTTTGTCCTTTGAAGAGCCCACGGCACTTTCAGTATTCTTCCCCAGCCCTTTGACCATGGTGGCTCTTGATCTTCCATCAGGGATGATGGCTGCATGACC
>NW_022103899.1:46381559-46383759 GCF_000313985.2 Echinops telfairi | reverse complement strand
GTCCCTACATAGTCCACTGTCCTTTCCAGGATGGCCTGTCACCATGTGTCACAGGTATCTATAACTTAACAGAAATGATATAAGTGGATGGCTTTGCAAACAGAAAATTATTCTCTCACAGTTTATTAGGCTAGTTGTCAACTGGAGCCCTGGTAGTATAACGATCACACATTGGGCTGTGCTCTGCATGGTCAAAGCCACCAACAGCTCCGTGGAAGAAATATTGGGCTTTCTATTCCCATAAACAGTTATAGTCTCAGAAACCCACAGAGAGGGTTTGAGGCAGCATTGACTCGATGGCAATGAGACTGTCCAAATTCAGGGTGCCAGCTTTGGAGGATAGCTTTCTCTCTCTGTTCCTTTGGGGGAAAGTCCCTGTCTCCTTTCAACATCTGTGCACCTGGCTTTCCTTAAAAATAATCATGTGTCTTGCTTGTATCAATCTCTCCCTGGTTCGATAAGGTGACCAGATTTTAACATTGGTAAAGCGGGACACCATTGATAAAACTCATATCCTGGCCAAATAGCCACATGGCAGCCGAAAACCATATACCCTAGCTTGTCAAGCATTTTTTCCAAAAATCGAGACTTTTCTAAAATGCTGCGGGACGCGGGACAAATTGTTAAAAATTGGGACTGTCCCACCAAAAGCAGGACGTCTGGTCACCTTAGTCTAGCAGGTTCTCAACACAGAGACCTCAGGTCTAAGTGATGCACTTCATTCCTGGCTCTTCTTTCTTGGTGGTAATGAGGTCCCTCACATCCTGCTCCATTTCCTCTCCTTTTCTCTCTTCTAAGCTGGATGTCTGAGTAAGAGTGTTGACTTAAATAAGGGTGATGCATCCCACTCTAATCCTGCCTCATGAACATAACAAATATACCTAAATCCTCTTTAACATAACAATCCCATGCAGGCAGAGGTTGGAATTTACAACACATCCCAAAATGGAAGATAATCACACAATGCCTGGAGTCATCGCTGGCTCTAGTTGACATATACGGGTGGGGGGGGGCGGGGGCGGGGGCACCGATGTTGATGCCTGACACCATCAGCCCCATCTAAGCTACCTGCTCCACCCTTGGTCACACACACACACCCTGAAGTGTAACTGAAATGGACTGAACCCTGTGTCGCGGTTCCTAACTCAGTCTCCAAAGTCACTTCCTACGTGGAGATAACTAATGGGATCTGATGGCACAGGCTCCGCACACCCAGACAGAGAGCTAATCACCAAACCTCCTGGGCTGTGCCCTATTGTCCCAGAGGGAGTTGAGCATGGTGAGGCTGCACACCTCCCAGCAGACTTCGTTTCAGTCGCCTCTCCTGGTTCAGCAGCTTACCACCCTGAATGTGCAGCTAGGGTTTAAAGACATACCTTTTTGCACTCAATATGGCCCTCAAGTCAAGCCACCACTTCCAAGAAGCAGCAGAAGGGGAAGTCTGGATGAAAAGACACCCCTAGCATTGGTTCTCCATGTCTCTCGTCACCTCAACTGCTCTTTTGTCACATCTCACTATGCATTCAAATTCTAACCAGGTTTCAATGCCCAACTGAAGTCTCCGCCAATATCTCTCTTTCCTTCCACCAAGTAATTACTTCTGTTTCCTACCTCCCAAGTAAACCTCTTTTGATATATGATGATAATTGCCTTATTTCATGGAGATTTTATCATATCTTTTGTTTATTACTTAACCCCAGACTCCAAGACCCATGAGAGTCAAGATCATGTCTTATCATTTCTTCCTTGTAAGATTACAATAATTAAATGAGGAAAATATAATCAAAAGGCCTATACAATACTATACTGGCATACAGTATTATGCTTAATACATGTCAACTCCTTCCACCCTTGCACATCTTTGTATCTCCCAGAGAACCTTGCAAAGTCCCATGCACCTGTAGCTGTCTGATAAGTGTTTCCAGTATATGAATGGTGGGGTTTCCATTACCCTTCTAAAGTCCACAAGTACAGTTCAAAGGTTTTCATTTTCCTCCCTTGGGCCCAGAGTTTGTAGACCGTAAAGAATATCTCTATTGTATGCTTCTGAAACTGAAAGCAATATTGTGATCTGATGCTGGGAGCACAAGGCAGAAGACTCACCACATCACCAAGCAGTCAGTCCAGAAGCATCCCAACACTGTAATAACCTGAGACCTTGTTGATGGACTAAATTGTGCTGCCCACTCCAGAAAAAAAA
>NW_022103899.1:46379644-46380613 GCF_000313985.2 Echinops telfairi | reverse complement strand
AAGTCCTCTTCAGACTCATGAAACACATGCAATGATGTCGAATGCAGGAAGCTCACAGGTCAGTGGGTGGAAGTCTTCTGGATCCAGTGGTGGTGTAAGCATCTCAGTGCTGGCAGGGGTCTCTACATGGCTTCTCCAGCTCCCAGGGCTCTGGCTATATCAGGGTAGCTTCTCCCCAGAAATGTGTCACAGGAAGTGAGGAGAGAGAGAGTGTGTCTGTCACCTCCAAGGAGGAATACAAAAGTTCCCAGAATCCTCAGGAGAAGGCCATGCCCACACAGAGGCCTCATGACCATGACCTGATTGACAAGCTAGACTCCACCCCTTCATTCTTAATCTTCTCAAATTGACAAAGGATTATATAACTACCACAGCATCAAGAACACCATACAAGAAGAAATCAAAAGGTTATTAAAAAGACAAGACAAGAATGAAAGAAAGAAAGAATCAAAGTGGGTAGCAGAAGAGACTGAAACTCACTCTTAATCATGGAGTAGCTAAGGCAATTGAAAGAAATGGTGAATTAAAAGACCTAAACAGAACATTGTAAAGGACAATTTTAAAAGACAAAGTAAAGAATTATAATGAAATGTGCAAAGACCTAGAGTTCGAAAATGAAAACGGAGGATCTTATCTTAAACTGAAAGAACTAAAGAAAAAATTCAAGTCTCAAGTTGAAGTATTGAAAGATTCATGGAGAAAATATTTCATAATGAAGGCAGCATCAAAAGAAAATGGAAGGAATACAAAGAGTCACTGTACCCAAAAGAACTAGTCGACATTCCCAGTGGTACTCAAGGAAGAAGTCCAAGCTACCATGAAGGCATTCGCCAAAAACAAGAATCGATGGAGTACCAATAGAAATATTTCAACAAGCTGATGGAGCACTAGAAGCACTCACTAATCTTTTTTTAAGAGATTTTTTTAATCTTTCATTTTTATTGGGGGCTTACACAACTCTTATCACAA
>NW_022103899.1:46357822-46377901 GCF_000313985.2 Echinops telfairi | reverse complement strand
ATTATGTAACGGCCACAGTGCCCATTCCAAATAATGATGACCCAACCAGAGGTGAAAAGTATAGAGTAATTTCATTAATATCACATTTAAGTAAATTTTACTGGAGATCATTCAACAACAGTTGCATCAGGACATTAACAGATCCCTCACTTCCTGTTCCTGTCTCTTCCCTTTTATATCTGCCAGAAACTTAGGCTAGATTCAGAAGAGGACATGGAACAAGGGATATCATTGCTGATGTCAGATGGATCTTGACTCAAAGCAGAGAATACCAGAAAGATGTTTACTTGTGTTTCATTGACTATGCAAAGGCATTTGACTGTGTGGATCATAACAAACTATTAAACCTTGAGGGGAATGGGCATTCCAGAACACTTCATTGTGCTCATGCAGAACCTGTACATAGCTCAAGAGAAAGCTGTGCAAACAGAAAAAGGGAATACAGTTTAAAATCAGGGAAGGTGTGCATCACGACTGTATCCTCACATCATCCATATTCAATCTGTATGCTGAGCACATCATCAGAGAAGCTGAATTATATGAAGAAGAATACAGTATCAGGAAGGAAGACTTATTAATAACTTGTGATAGGCAAATGTTACAACCCAGCTTGCCGAAAGTTAGGAGGACTTGCTGATGAAGATCAAAGATGGCAGCCTTCAGTATAGAGTACAGCTCAAATCCTCACAACTGGACCAATAGGGAACATCATTGTAAACAGAGAAAATATTGAAATTGTCAAGAATTTGTCCTTGCTCAGATCCACAACCAATGCTCATGGAAGCAGCAGTCAAAAGATCAGATAACACATTGCATTAGTTAAATCTGCTGTGCAAGACCTCTTCAAAGTTTCAAAAAGCATGGGTGGCACTTTGAGGACTAAGGAGCACCTAACCCAAGCCATGGTATTTTCATGCCAGGGCCTCACATGTATGTGAAACTCGGGCATTGACTATCAAAGACCAAAGAAGAATCACGTATTTGGACTATGGTGTTGTGCAAGCATGTGGAAAGTACTATGGGCTGCCATAAGAACAAACGAATCTGTCTTTGAAGGACAGCCAGAATGTGTCTTAGAAGCAAGGACACTGAGACTTTGTCTCAAGTACTTTGGACATGTCGTCAGGAAACACCAGTCCCTAGGAAGGGACGTCATGCTTGGTAAAGTGGACAGGCAGCCCACAAAAGGAAAGCCCTCGACAAGATGTACTGACCCTGTGGCTGCAACAATGGACGCTAACATAACAACAATGTTGAGGAGGTTGTGCGTCACTATGGGTTGGAATAAACGTGGTGACTCCTAACCATGATAATCACTTCTCGATTAGAGAGCAGCAAAGACACAGAGACAAGGAAGCACAAACCAGAGGAAAATCGATGCCACCTCCCCATCCAAGGACCTGGGGAGCCCAGGGGTTAGGAACACAGAGACAGAGCTCTTTCCCCAGGTCTAATAGTCCCTTGCCCTACCACCAGCGCCCTGCGTTCCAACGTCCAATATCTGTTCTTTAAAGGCACCCTCTGTGGTGCCGATGACGGGGGACCTAGGAACAAGGTGGCCCCTCAGAGCAACTGGTCAAGCGGCCCCTTACCTGACCTTGAAAGCAGCTCCCTAAGGCCATCTTTATAAGGAATGGTGTGCAATCAATCCACCCTTCATTTTCAACCCATCTGATGCCTTTGATACCCTGGGATGAAATACTTATATTTCCGTGTTCGTGTAACAGCTACGTCCCACGTTGTCTGAACCATCCCTGAGTTAGTTAATTGTGCCAGCCTGGCCGATAATCACATGTGGGGCTGGTTGAAAGGCGGAGGGATAAATGGGTGGTGAAGCCTCGCCTTTCTAGTTCTCGGGTCTCTTGTTTTGTGATGGTTGCACCAGGTGAAGCTGCCTTAGCAGTTCCCTGCTTCAGCTTGCAAGATTGACTTCCTACAAGACAACCCCAAGGAGAAGCTACATGGACCTATCCCGATGCAGCCCTGGGTGCTGGAGCAGCCGTGTGGAGACCCATGCTAGTGCTGAGATGCTTATTCGTTCACTGACTCAGCTTTCCTCCTGCAGTCCGCATCATTGCCTCTGTTTTGTGAGGTGGAGGACTTTGTGGACTGGTGTTGGGTTAATGGGTTAATGTTGGACTTGTGGGCTTGGGCAGCATTGGGTTGGGATGTTTTCGTGATGCACATTTTCTTACATAAAACTCTCTTATACACGAGTCGCTGTGGATTTGTTTCTCCAAAGTACCTAGACTAATACAATCCCTTTTCTTTTTTTTTTTAAAACAATTTATTGGGGCTCATACAATTCATCACAATACATAGATCAATTGTGTAAAGCACATCTATACATTTGTTGCCCTCATCATTCCCAAAATTCGCTTTCCTCTTGGGTTCCCGGAATCAGCTCATTTTCCTTTTTTCCCCTCCCCCTCCCTTCCTGCTCCCCTCTCCCCCATGCACCCTTGATAATTTATAAATTATTATTGTATCTTATATTACACTGTCCGGCGTCTCCCTTCACCCACCCTTCTGCTGCCCGTCCCCCAGAGAGGAGGTTATATGTAGCTCCCTGTGATCCATTCCCCCTTTCTACACCCCCTTTCCCTCCTGGTACCATCCCTTTTCTTAGCATAGGGGAACCTTCAGAGTTCAACCCCAGCAAAACTCGTGAAACATTTGTGTAGGCTGGGTACTTCTCAATGCTCTCAATTATTAGAAGTGAAATGAATCATAGAGGGGTGGCACAGGACAGATGAAAAAGAAAAAGGTAAAAAGATCTGTCTTTAATCCCAAATCCTAACACCACAGGACCCCTGGAAATGTGAGTATGGTGGGTGTTCCTCTCGCCCACAGCGAGGCTGGTCACTCCAGGGTCTTCCAGTGAAGCCTTGGAGTAGAGTCAGCCTTGCCATCCACATTGGCTTCCCCATTGTTTACCTTTAATAGAAAGAAAAGCCGGCCCAGAGTCCTGGACCCCCCTGGCAGAGCCCTGATTTCACACACATTTTCCCCAGATTCCTATTGGCTTGGCTGGAAACCACATATTAAAACCCACCAATCTTTCCACTTGAGTCTGATGAAAGCTTCAACAGAAACAGCTGCACTTCGCATGTGGTTTGAGTTAATATCTTATCCCGACTGTTTAGCTCCAGCTCGATGGGCTGCGTTTTGAATATTCACAATCCTCTTTTGTTTCACATTAAGACTGGCTTTCATGACTCGCCAGAGCACAATGAAGCTGGTAGCGCTTCATTTCTGAGATGTCTGGGATAATCGAAGGCATCGCGGGGGCGTGCTCCGCAGAACCCTCTATGGTAGGTACCACGGAAACCCAGGAAAGTGTTAAACAACCCCCACCCCCAACAACGTCCGACCGAAGAGGAACGTTTTCCTATTAAAAACGTCAAACCGCACACTAATGGCTGAGATGTCGGTTCTAAATCCCAGAGCTCATTTAGCCGAGCAACATGATAAGTTCATCGTGTTTGTTCTCTTCGGTGGTTCTCAAGCCCATCCCCTACCCTCGGCATGTCGGAAAGTTTAATCAATACGTGGTTAATTTCACACACAGGCTCACCACACACATGTACACACTCTCTCTCTTCATATCCATTCCGCATGGCTCACTTGGGAGTTCCTAGAAATTAGTACAAGTCCGGTTTTCATTGCAGAACGCACATCGGGTCCCAGTGGGTCTGCCAGGGCATTTCCTCCTTTTGGGATGAGATGTCATCGAGGGCCATCGCTCCTGCGCGATGTCACACGCTGGGTAAGGAGATGGAGGTGCTGGGAACACTCTGCAGACTTCTGCGGGTCCCTACACGCGTCCAAAACAACGGACGAAGGGTACGGTCTGCAAGGATTCAACACGCCTCTGCCGTGTCTCTTCATCATTAAAAATGTGGCCGGAGTTTGTAAGGGCTCTCGCCATTTTTTTTCCCCGCCCGTCGTTTCGCTCTGTGTTCAGCCTTGATTTCCACAGCATCATCATCGCTAGCCATTGAGGAGGACTTCCCATTACCCATCTGTTATATGGTACTGTGGCAGCCGGCACGTCACTGGGATGCCGGAAGCTATGCCACCGAGAGGCGGCTTTCAGAAGCTGCCAGGCTAAGACAGACTTGGAAGAAATGTCTGTTCGTCTACTTCCAAAACTTGACCGATAAAAACCATAGGGGTCACAACAGAAGGATGCCGGATACAGTTTTAGAAGGTGAGTCCCCTCCTCACTCAAAAGATGCAATGGCCGCCAGCCTAGGCATGAATACCTCAGTGGTCATGAAGATGCTGCGCTTGCTCAGTTGTGCATTAGCCAAACATGTCTGGACGGCAATGAACGACAACAATGAGGGTTCTCATGTTTCTCACCATTTGGGAGGCTAGAAGTTCAAATCCAAGGGAAGGCTTTCTCTCTGGGCCAGCCCTGGAGAAAGGTCCTTATCTCTTCTGAGCTCTGCTCCTGCATGGTTTCACGTGGCTTCTCTCTTCCCCAGTCTCTGCTTCTCCTGCTTGCTTGTTTAATCTCTTTTATATCTCAAAAGAAATTGACTAGAGACACACACTACACTAATCCTGTTCACTAACATAGCAACGACAACCCCTTCCCAAATGGGACTAGAGCCATAGGCACAGAGATTAGGATTTGCAACTCATATTGGGGGGGGGGGCGGGGCGCACAATTCGATCTGTAATATCTAATCAATAGGATTTAGCTGAAAAATGTAAGCAACTTCCCTCCCACCAAAATGAGGCAAACTAAACCAGAGTGTGAGAGCCACACCCTGAGGATAGAGGCAGGGGAAGATGAGGGGAGTCTTATCAAGGCAGCCTTACCAGCTCTGAACGGCTCACTCCACACTGTGGGGAGAACAGGAAATCAGCGCCCATCTTGCTGAGGGATCGGGTATGGTACCTTTGTGTTAAAGCAGCAGAATCTCTACAGTCTGAGTCCCTCGGCCCCTGTGCGACCCTGCCTCGCTGGCATGTACTACATCACAGTAGATGTGGAATCAGACATTGTTAGATCGAGCTGGGAATGCACCAAGGGGCTTCAAAAAAACTCATGGGGAATTTCCACTACCATTTCATTGCGTTTTTCCATAAACTTTCCCATGCCCCCTCCGGTTGATTCCGTTAACTGGGTGGGTAAGACACTGAAGAGGTACTCAGGTCATCTAGAAGTGGTGGGGATTTGCTGCGAGCGTAAGAAAGAAAACGGGCCGTCACAGGAAGTCGCCTCCCGCTTCGAGATTTTAGGAAGACCCCAAGCCTTCTTTTGGTGTGATCCCAAGCTCCTGTTTCCTTAGCACTTTGAGGAGCCGTCATCTAATTTGGTCAGATTCCCGTCACTCGATTGAGCACCTTGACTCAGCAGACTCCTCCTCCCAAGCGGTTTAAAGTCCCTGGTGTCCAGCCTGTGGCATCAGTCCCTTTGCTGGGCCCCATCAGCTGCGACCAGAATAACAAAGTTGACATCCCCAGTCAGCTATGTAGGAGGTGCGAGGCAGGAGTGGTCTCAGCTGTTTCAGCTGAAGCCGCCTGCCTGGCCTCCACAAATCACACTGCATCTGGTTCCTGGTTGCCACTCCAGTCCTGGGCCATGACTAGTCTTACATTTTAGGGAGCAAGAATGTAGAAAAGGAAAAAGTCTGGCTCAAGTGGCTGCAGCCAATTAGTTTCCTGCTCTCTAAGGATTAGAGCCTGGCTTGAATTCTTCTGTCCAAATGCCCCAGTGCCCTTGACTTTTCTGCCTCTACAAGCACTCGTGTTGTTGTTGTTGTTGTTGTTGTTGTTGTTGTTGTTAGTTTCCATAAAGTTGCCATGTGTGCAGACTAGAACTGCTCCATAGAGTTTTCTAGGCTGTGGTCTTTTGGCACCAGATCACCTAAGCTGGCTCCCAAGGTCCCTGTCGGTGGGTTTAAACCACCGACCTTCTGGTCCATAGTCAATCACTTACCCACTTGTGCCATGTGAGGACTCATCCAACCTCCACAGGGCACCTGCGTGCAGACCTGTGGCATCTGCAGTGCAAGACTGTGTCTCCTGTGTGTGATAGCAGTGTTCAGAACCCCCTCCCTTCCACACAACATCATTCAGAACTCAGCGGTCACCCATGTCACCATACACCTGAAATGGAGACTTGAAGCAGTCCTCAAGTTTTACATTTTTCTTTTTCTTACTTGAATCTCTAAATACCGTATATCCTCGTGTATAAGCTGAGTTTGTCAGCACATTTTTTATGCAGTTTTTGTGGTAAAATTCGGTGCCTCGGCTGATATTCAGGTCAGCTTATACTCGAGGATATACAGTAACTCCTCAAGTCCCCGTCCATTTCACAGGGCCATTTTGATGTCCTGATGGCGTAGTGTAGCACGCATTGAGAGATAACCTCAAGGTCAGCAGTTGGAACCCACCCGTCACCGCTCGGGAGGAAGATGAGGCAGCCTGCCTCCATAAACATTAACAGTCTCAGAAACCCCCAACGAGCAGTTCTACTTGTCTGAGGGGTTTGCTGTGCATCAGAATCTACTTGAAGGCAGTGTTTGGTTTGGTTTACTTTGGTTTGGTTTTGGTTTGGATGGCAATGTACCCGTGGTGTATTTGCTTGGCACCAAAATCCCAAACAGCAAACAGACCCCGTCCTACACAGAAACCCAAATGGGTATTTCACAGTCTCCGTATGGAAGCTCCCTATGGGGGCTGCCTTAGCTCTTTCTTGAGGCGGCTTCAGTGCTGGCTCTCCTCTGGAAAAGCAGCCCAGCCAATGTGCAGAGGGAGGGGGCGGCAGTCGAGCGAACAGGGTCCACAGACCTGGACCGACCCGGAAGGTGGCTGCTCCTGGTGACTGTCCGGTGATGGCCTTTTGAAACTCCATGTGGCGTGTGCTGCGATTCTAACAGTTTCAGGGGGAGGTTTTTAAAACAAAAGCATAACGGGAAACCAGCAGCATGTTAAGAGATTTCATGTCTGCTTGGTGCTTGTATCCATTTGCTAGGGAGGGAGGTATTAGATTCTATGTCTCTGGAAACACTTAACATTTCAGAAAGACCCGAGACCCCAGTGCAAGCTTCTCTTCGGGTGGTGAGGGTGGAGAGGCAAAACGCTGACCTTTCTTTCTTCTGTGCCACATTGGACAAAGAGTTTGCTCCTCTGGGTCCAGCCGCCTCTGACCCTGGGCCTGGGAGGCCCCAGCCACCCGCCTCCGAGGCTCCCACCCACTCGGGCTGGAGTTTGGGCTCCGCCAGTGGACAGCAATGGAAGGAACCTGAGGAAGTAGAGGGGCAGTATTTATTCCCCTTGCTCCTCCAACAGAGAGGTGACAGGAAGATCACCGCCCCCTCCTGCCCCCCAACCCCCACCAGGCCGCTGTGACCACACAGCCTTAGTCACCTCTGGGAAGGGTGACCATGCGCTCATCTCCCACTGGCAGGCCCTACGATGATCACCAAGCCACCTGTGACTGATCCCAAGGTTGGCACTCCCCCTGCACTTGCTCTAGACCAGTGGTTCTCTACCTTCCCCATATCGCAACCCTTTCAGACAGTTAGTTCCTCATGGGTTGGGGACCCCCCAACCCTACAATTATTTCCACGGCTACTTCATCACTGTCGTCTTGCTACTGTTATGAATTGGGTGACCCCTGTGAAAGGGTTGTTCGACCCCCAAAGGCCCTGCTCTAGATCCTGCTTGCCTCTTCCTAAATAGCCTTATTTATTCAATGTCCCTCTGTCTATCGCAGCTGGAGCGTACGGGGACCCTGACACAGTATCACCAGAAGGAGGGCTTCGTGGCTCAGGCTGGGACAGGCAGGCCGCTCTCTGTCCTGCCTGGTATTTGCTTCCTGGGGCCGCCATCACAGAGCTCCGGGAACGGGGCGGCTGACCCTCTGAAGTCTACGAGTCAGCTTTCGAGGAGCCCTGAAGGCTCCAGGGAAGAATCCTTCCTGGCATCATCCTAGTGTCTCGTTGCTCCCAGCAATTCTTGCCATGGGTTGGCTTGTAGCTGGGTCGCTCCAAACTCCCTTTGCCTCCACATGACAGTCTTTCCCTAGCCTGCATAGTCAAATCTCCCTCTTCTCCCAGAACACAAAGGCACAGTGGAGCCTGCGCTGGGCAGCCACTCTTTGCTGGAAAGGTGAGGCTGTCTCTGCCCGTAGAGAATGGCAGACTTGGAGCAGTGTGCCTCTCTCCTCCGGGGCTGCTGTGAATCAGAACGGGCTGGACAGCAGTGGGGTTGGGCTACAAGAACACTGATGCCTGGACTTAGGGCCCACCCCTAATCAAGCATGACCTTCACTGAATGTGGGTACACTTAAAAAGACCCTATTTCTAAATCAGGTCACATACACATACACAGATGGACATGAATTTAGGGGAACACAATTCAACCCAGTGGAGCCCTCAGCCTCTGCTTCCAGCATGAATTCCCACGACAGCAATAGCAGAAGTCTACACACAAAAAGCTCAGTGCCTCCACCCCAGCACCCTGCTCTTCATCCTAAAGCCCCTCTGTTCCCTGTCTGGGCAGTGAACCCACAATCGCATCCACCCCCAACTCAATCCCATTCTGAAACAGTGATCAAATAGTCACTTCAAAGCTGAGCGTAAAAGCTAACACACGCCACACTGTGGGCCAGGCCCGCTCCTCCGCACCACCTCACTCCTGTTCTGGAATCATCTACCTCCAACCCCGACACCAGACAAGTGGTTCCGGGTCTCTTCTTGCCGCTGCGATGGTTGAGGTTTGGCTTTGTTTTCATTTGATTCCAGTCTCCAGGGTCCCGTCTGTCCCCGGTAATCAGCACGGTAGCCAAGGCGTTCTGGGACTTAGGGAAGTATGGACATCTGTTGGAGCAAGTCCTGGCTCCAATTGTGTCCATATCGTTTGCTTGAGAACGTCTGCAGACATGGTGTTTTTGTTTTGTTTTGTTCTGTTCTGTTTTGCTTTAAAATGTGTAAAGACGCTCCACAGGGGCCTTGTTTTTAAGGAAGAAATAAATAAACCAATACCGGGGAACGTGAAGAATGATAGAGGTTTCAGTGGGGGAAAAAAGAAAGAAAGAAAGCTTACTTTTTTTTTTCCTCCTTCTGGATTTTCTTAGATTGTGTTAAAAATAGTCATGCGCTTTTTTTCCTGCCTGCCACTGTGTCCACCACAGAAATAACAAAAAGCAATGAAAAGTGGAAATGAGCAACTTGACAGAGCCAGTCCCTCGGAGGCTTCTGCTAAAAAGCAAACAATAAAACTTTTTAAAGGAACCAGCAAAACGGAGGTTGGAGCAGTACCACCAATTAGCTTAATCAGCCTCCAGGAGGTGTCGGAAGATCAGAATTGATGAGCCAGGGTCAGCCACCCAGGTAATGGCCAGTTTGTCCAAGGACTCGCCGTCAGAAGCTCCTGGCCAGACAATAGCTCCTGGGATCCTAAAGGGAGACAGAAGAGAGCGAGGCAACATGCCAAGCCAAAGGCAAATTGTACATGTATGTCTTCACGTGGTCACCATTGGTGATGGGGTTTTCAAAGGCTCACAGTCATTGCTTGTCTGGACCAGCCCAGTGGAAGCTGGTGAAATGGACCTTTGGTGATCAAAAGGAAGGCTCAGAGTCTCTCACTTCTTCCACTCTCATGACACCCCACCCCTCTCACCGCCACCGCCACGGCCGTGGTCCGTGAGAGATTCCACCAAGCCCTGCCCCAGGAAAGGACTCACTGGAGACATGGTCACTCAGAATCACATTCGTCTAACAATGCAGGCCCCTCATGAGAAAGGAAGCTGACCCTGACGCGTGTGCTTCTGGGTTCTACAAAGATGCACCTGACACCCCCACATCAAGTTGATGTGCGTTTCAGACGACACCTGGGCTTACGGTAAAGTGAGAGGAAGACTGTGCGATCCTTGCCAGGTAAATGGCAGCCTTTTCTGGGGCACGGGACTATGTGTTATGCACACCTTTAGGCTTCTCCATCCCTGGGACACCATCATACGAGGCAATTAGAGAGGCGCGAATTTAACCTATCAAATCTTTCGCAGGTGGCTGCATTTCAGTAGACTCCTGAGGCTAGAAAACCCACGAGCTTACAAGGAATGCTTCTTGAATGGTGGAATGACAGGCAAGTGGTTGGGACTTTGGAAGAGAAGACGTTCCCTAACTGGGCTTCTCTGCCTCCCACCGTGATGTGGTCCCTGGGTTAGCCCTGGTCCTCCACCATCTTTCCAAAGATATGTCTACTTTCTTCTCTCAAGCTCAGGAGATGCTCAAGGGAAGGAAGGTAGCTCTCCTAGATTGCTTCTAACTTTGCCTGGTCCCTGGGCGTCGCTGTGGCCTGTCTGTACCAAGAGAGAAGCTGGGGTAGCTTGGGCTATGTGCTTCAGAAAGGGATGGAAGGGACGTCAACACCGTCCTCCATTACAGCTTGAGGCTAAGTGTCTGCCTCACACAGTCCGCAGGTGACCTCTCAGTGTCATCCCCAAAGGCATTTGAGACCTGAACACTAGAGCTCATTTTATAGAAGCAGCAACCACCGTCCTCACGCCCCTGACAACTTCCCTGTTGACAGAACAACCCTAGTGCCGATGTATCTCCCCACACCCTCAGCCCAGCATCCTCTTTCTGCTAAGAACCTACATCCATCCCTGCATGCACACAACCAGCCATTCATCTCCCCGATCTTGGGGTCTTGTAAATGAGCCCAGAATTTCTACCTTAAACCTAAAGAAATGATGATAACATAGATTCCAAACTCCCCCTACGCCCACCCCTACCCTACCTAAAATCTCATTTTTTAGACTTGACTGAGAGCAAATAGCAAATACCCGCACTGTCCTCTCTAAACCACAAGAGGAATAGGAATAGGCAACTGCCCAGCACTTGGCTGTGGAAGTTTACTAAGTGTTCATTGTCAACACCAATAGGGGGTCAATTCATGGTGGCTTTATAAAAGCTTCCTTCGGACCTGTGTGTCTGGGTCCTTTAGAGAAACAAATCCACAGAAACTCATGGTTAAGAGAGAGTTTTATATAAAGGGTAAGTGCACATCAAGAAAACATCCCAACCCAGTGCTGCCCAAGCCCACAAGTCCAACATTAACCCATATGTCTGACACCAATCCACAAAGCCCTCCTCCATCTCACAAAACACACGCAATGATGCTGACTGCAGGAGGAAAGCCGAATCAGTGAGTGTGTAAGCATCTCAGCGCTGGCAGGGGTCTCCACACGGCTGCTCCATCACCCAGAGCTGCATCGGGGTAGGTCTATGTGGCTTCTCCTGGGGGGCGTCTTGCAGGAAGTGAGCCTTGCCAGTTGAAGCAGGGAACTGGCCAAGGCAGCTACACCCTGGTGCGACCATTACAAAGCAAGAGACCCGAGAACTAGAAAGGTGAGGCTCACCGAGCCATTTATCCCCCACCCTTCAATTAACCCCACATGTGTTTATCAGCCAGGTTGGCACAATAAACTAACTACCTCAGGACCTCTCCCAGGCCCTCCCCAGTGCTGTCCCAGGACCATCTGTAGGGTCTCCTATGGTCAGCCTGTGACACCACCCTGCTTCCAGTAATAGCAAAATCCTCCTTCAATTCCCTTTCAGGGAGAAGAAGCCACCAGGATAGTCCCCGAGCTATGAATGTGCTCACATCCCAGTGCCTGCAGCTCTAGCCCTCTATGATGCTTTCCACCATCACATTGCCATCAGTGCCAGAGCTGTTTCTTGAAAGGACTTTCAGCATCCCTTTGCCTCTGATTGAGAGAGCCCCCTCTAGAATATGTGGGCCTCATCCCAAGGGGCCCTGGATCAGATCGTTGCTCTTTCTCAGCGTGAAGTTGTGCACCCACACAATCACTGGCTGAGTTTGGGTTGGTTGGTTGATGTGTTTGCTTGCTTGTTTGTGGGTTTCGTGATTTTTCTAGAAAAACAAAACCAGTGACCCCCATGATGTATCAGAAAAAGCTTTAGAACAAGGAAGTGGCCCAGCCCAGGGCAGCTCAAGTCCATGGCTAGCTGCTAGCTGAGGCCCCTTCAGGCTCATGCAGCTGCCAGTGAATGAAGCAGGAAGTCAAAGGGGGAAGCTGGGAGGTCACCAGCTGCTGAGTGCAGAGTGACACTGAGCCAACGTTGGCAGGAACACGGCAGGACGCTGACATCTCCCAGGGTTGGCAGGCCACATGGGCTGCTGGCCCCAGAAGCCAGATGCAGAATCCAAGAAAGCAGGAAGGTAAGGAAGAGCAAGAGAGAGGCCAGTTCTTCACAGTGTCTCGTATAAATAGGCCACACACATCCAAGGAAATGTCATTAGGCTGGGGTCTGATTGATAGGTTAGACTCCACCCATTACCTTCTTGCAGGTGCACCAAGCTGACAGAAAAAAACAAACAAACCCTAAACATCACAATGCTCAAAGCATTAATTTGTGACAAGCAAACACGGACATCTATTTCCATTGTTCATAGCTCTGTCTTGGTTTGTCATCATTGCTAGCGGCCGTGGGCTTGGTCCTGGTTTGTGGTGGTTCCGTGTTGAACAGAGCAAAACATCACCCAGGCCTGTAACATCTTCATGATTGTTAGAGTGCTAACGCTCCTTATTTTGGCTACCGTGTATTTGGACGATATGCTGTTTCAATCCATAGCATTTTCACTGGCGAATGTTGGGAACTATAGCTCCAGGTCTTTCTTCCCAGGCTATCTGAGTCTGGAAACTCATTGAAACCTATCCCCCCATGCCCGGGTGACCCTGCTGCTATTTGAACTCTCCCTGGCCTAGCTTCCCACCCTCACAGCAGCAGTGCAGCCAACCTCAGTATTAAAGACAAGTGGCGGCTTTACTTTGTTTTAACATAAACTAGGAGGATCCTAGAGCTCTTCACTTTCTGAGGAGCCCTGTCCCTCAGCTGGACCATGCAAAGACCCATGTCTGCCAGTACCTACTGCTATTGAGTGGGGCCCAACTCATACTGACCCCATAGGACAGGACAGAACTGGCCCCTGTGGGTTTCTGAAACTGTAACTGTATAGGAGTAGAAAGCCTTGTCTTTCTTCCAAGGGGCATCTGGTGGGTTTGAACTTCTGACCTTATGGTTAGCTGCCCAATGCATCACCACTGCGCAGGCTTATAGCAGGTAGTCAGTGCATACTTATTGGGTCAACATCTCTCTGGGTAGTAACCCACTCCTCATTTCTGGATTCAGGCACCATCCGGCAGGTTCTTTCTTCCCTACTTAACTCTACCTCAATCCTGACTGATCTCTCCCCATCTGAGTGAAATGCTGCCTTCACTCGCTCCATCCTCACTCCCGACCCCTCCTACCCCCACTGCCTCCAATCAGGGCATGTCACTGGCATCCTCCCTGCTTCTCACGCTTCCATTTTCACTGCTGACCATGCAAGTCTGCCAGTGTACAGAGACATGTATAAAGAGCTCACACACCACCTTGTCATCCACGTTTAAGTAGTGGACACTTTGCAGATACAGGGCCAATCCAAAGGCTGTCCTTCACACCTAAAGGAAGCCGTTGCCTGCAAGTCCACAAATCCTTCCCAACTTCCCAGGTGTGATAGCTTGTCTCCAAAGACGCCACAACCACGTGCTGCCAAGTGGACTCCAACTCGTGGCCACCGCCACCCCCCCAAGGGGTCACAGTAAAACTGTGTCCCATAGGTCTGCAATAACTGCTTTTTCAGGACAGGGCACCAACCCTCTCTTCTGAGGCACCTCTGGGTGGACTTTATCCTTCATTTAGATGCCAAGCATCTTAATTGCTCGCACCATCAATTCCTTCTCTTCATCAATATGTGATGTTTATACCTCTAGTCCGTGCGTGCATTCCAGGCATCTCTGACCAATAGAATAATCTGGAAGTGACCCAGCGCCAGTTCTGGGAAAAGCCTTTAAAAAGGACTGGACATGTCTGCTCTCTTCTCCTCGCTGCTCCACGCCACCACGTAAGAAACCCGGGTTACAGGGTTGGAGACAGGGGCCTGTGGAAAAACCATCTCAGATACTCCAGGCCTGCCCATTTCGTCTGAGGCCCCAAATGTCTGGGACAGAGACAGCTGGTCCCACTGTGCCCTGTCTAGATTTCAGACCCACAGAACAGAACCAATACTGAAAACAAGTGTTGTTTTCAATCGTGATGTTTGGGGGATGGTTCACTACACAACAGGTAACCAGAACTTCAAAAGAGACTCTTGAATGTCAATGAATTTCAATTTCTGGGTTAGAAATTGAATTGGTCTGCAAATAATGAAGACCGTGAAACAATGGCTTAACTACCTGAGGGTTTGTTCTCTCTCCTGTGAAAAAGTGAGTCCTCCTGATGTTCCTTTGGCAACTTGGCGCCCAGGTTTCTGCAATCCTCTTGGTTTCTCCCTCATGTTCTCAGGTGCCTGAGCATCCTGATCCATCAGCATCCTGCTCATCCACAAAAAAGGTGTGGTGCCTTCATGAGAAGAACAAAACTTTCCCAGAGAGCAGCAGAACGTTCTGCATTTATCTCATCGGCAGAACTATATCGCATGAGGGGTGTGACTTCAACTGGACAGGTACCAACCTGGGCAGAACGGAGGTATGGTTAGTAAAGAAAAGGGAAAGAATGGTATTAATGGCTATGCCGTTGTCAATAAGGAACTCAATTACATTAGGGAAAGGCAGCCTTCTGGATCAGCCTAGTGATGTCCTCAAAGACTTCGTAATTTCCCATCGCTCCACTTGGTTCTGCACAGCACTGGCTTCCTCCTAAGGTCACTCCCCATCACTCCATGGCCGGCCTGCCCATCACCGTCAAGCTACAGGCCTTCCCTTCACATTAAGCCAGAGAGTCTGGCTTCTCTTGTGTCCTCGCCTGGGTTCTCTAGAAGAGCAAAGCCAATGAAGTATAGCTATAAATAGGGAGAGAGAGATGGAGTGCAAGGAAGTGGCTCACAGAAGTGTATGAGCTAGCAAATCCCCCATCCATGTGTCAGGTGGCAGGCTGGAGGCTTCTGCAGGCTTACATTTCCAAGACTGAGGTCAGGAGACGAGTGCAGGGTCCAGAGGGAGGGACCCTGTTGGAACACCCATTTATATACTGGAGGTAGACTACACACACCCCACACCCCGCTAGAAACGTTCAACTGATTGGCTGATTCCATCAGATCAGATCCTGAAGATGATTATAGATGTACATTCAGTCCAGTGCCTACCAAATCACTGATCAGCAGCGCCTAACCAGGCTGGCCCATTGCTGTAAGGACCACATCATGAATCTCTCTTAAGAGACCTTTAACTCTGCTTAATGCAGACTGAATACCTCTCCCTGTTCTTGAACCAAGAGCCTTGTGGGGACAAAAAGTTAAAGCGCCAGCTGCCAAGTGGAAGTTGGGCAGTTCAAATCCACCCAGAAGCACTTTAGCAGAAAGGCCTGGCAAGCTACTTTCAAAGAACCAGCCATTGAAAAGCCAAAGGAGCAGGGTTTTACACTGACATACATGAGGTCTCCGTGAGCTAGAATCCATTCAAGAGCAATGGTTTTGTTTGGGTTTTCCTGCGTCGTCAGCCATGGCCTTGCCAACAAGGCCCTTCACTTACTGATTCTGGTTAGGCTGCTAGGGAGGGCTCTGTAGTTAAACCATCTAGGTTTATATCCAGTCTCATCACTTCGCTAGCCAGGTAGCCTTGAGCAAGATATTTATCCTGCCTGGGCCCCCATGTCCTTGCTGGTAGAAATGAGAGAATTAATAGGATCTATGGAATAAGTCTAATGTGGACCAAAAATAAATAAAATAACACTTAAAACTAAGGTAGCATTTAGCATGGTGCCTGGAAACCAATCAGCATTAAACGGACGTTGGTGACCATAGCACTGTTTTGCACAAGACCTCATGTGAATTTTTCAGACCTAGAAATAAATGTAACTCAGCGATGCACAGCCTGTCCCTTCTTCTTCCTTTGCAGTGTTCATGATCTCAGCTTTTACATTTTCGAAGAGTCAACGTATTTGTTTGTACAAGTCTCTCTTCAGAAATGGCCTGACCCGCCCCTCGTGCTTCTACAGGTGAGTTTGAAATTCGAGTCATCCCACTTACCAGCAGACATATCTGAAAAGCTATCCGTAGATTTACTACTAAATGATCCATCGAAGGACCCTATAATTAATCCAATCCAGTCATTGTCCCAGCTCTACAAGACATATCACGAAACAGCTGAAACGGTGCCTTCAGCTTCGTCTTGTTTTGTTTTTCACAATTCGTTTTAGGGAGAATTTAAGCACCTCACAACCAACCCATATTATGGACGTGACAGCCTCATTGATGGTCCTGTGCTTAGCTTACAATTATCCCAAAGCATACGCCTACGGTATTTAACAGTATATGCAGGACATAAAATATATCATAGAAGAGACAAAAATAATTGCCGACTATGATGGTTAACAATAGCCGTTAGTATTCCTATAATTTTCTAGGAGCAGGCACTATGCTAAAGGTTGATAGCATTATGGAAGAGTTGCCATTATTATGTCCATTTTATAGATGAAGACGCTGAGGGTCTAAGAGATGAACTTAGTTGTGATCACCGTTCCTAAGTAGCAGGATTAAGACTGCAAATCCAGGTCTGGTCTTACTGCAGCTCACAAGCCTATGAATAGCAAGCGTACCAGTTACCACACAACCTCTTCCGAGTCATCTTTGGCACCCCGATTTTTTGTATTAGGTAGAGAGCCTGGGTTGTGGAGTCGGACAAATTTAAACAAGGATTCTCTCGGTCATTCAGTCTTTTTTAGTTGCAATCAAATTGTGTAGCGCTTCTGAGCCTTGGTTTCCCCATCTCATGGGCTGCATCTGGAACAAGTGTGCCATTTGTGAGTACTGAGTCCGACACCCACCCCCGCACTGGCTCTCAATAAGTATCATCTCCCATTTCCCTTATTGCCCTTCCTGCTCCGGTCTAAACCTCATACTCCCCTTAAGGGAAAACCAGTAATGAAATCAAGATTTGTTACCAGTTCCGACCTTGGTCAGGTTCTAAAACCACAGAGCCAGAACTTCAAAATCCGTTCAACTAATGAATGTTGATAAGCAGAACATTTTTATACAAATAAGTGTACCTTTTCCAAGCAATGTCTTGTTAAGAATTCTCATTAAGTAGTTCAAAACGTGTCTCCCACATCAGAGCAGACCTTCCCCAGAACAGTAGGGCCTCCAGCCCAGTCACATTAGTCACCAGGCCGCCCAGTTCCCTCCTGACCCCATATGAGACTAGAACAAGGACTAAGTCCTCTAGGAAGAGGGGGTGATGAGTGGAAGATGCAGTCACCCAATGCACGAGCAAGTCCATGCAAGATCATGTGTCGTTCTTCAGAGCCATCCAACACCTCTGAATGCCATGCCTATGTTTGGAGGAGTCCCGCCTTCTCAGTCCTTCTCTCCCTGTCGAATTCATATGCTTCCTGTGTTAGTCTGGGTTGACTAGAGAAAGAAGTCCAGAGACACTCATATGTGTATAAGAAAGAGCTTTATATCAAAGAGTAATTGTATATTAAGAAAATATCCCAGCCTAGTCCAGATCAGGTCCATATGTCCAATATTAGCCCACATGTCTGATACCAGCCTGTAAATTCCTCTTCAGATTCATGCAACACATGCAATGATGCAGAATGCAGGAAGATCATAGGCCAGTGGGTGGAAAATCTTGTGGATCCAGTGGTGGTGGAAACATCTCAGTGCTGCCGTGGGTCTCTATGTGGCTCCTCCAGCTCCAGGCCTCTGGCTCTATCAGCATAACAGCTCCAGGAGGCTTGTCAACAGCAATGCCTCACAGGTAGACAAAGCAGAGAGCGTGGATCTGGCCTCCAGGGTGCTATTTATCTCCTTAGCGCCTCCAAATGAGGTCATCAAGCTGAAACCTCATTGATAGGCTAGACTCCACTCCTCCCTCAAGTTGACAGTAGATTATGTAACTGTCTCCTTCCTGACTCCGACTGTTGGTAAAGCATCAACAATAATCCTCTCAAGCCTCTTTGCTCATCTCTTCGCAATGCAACTTTGCTGTCTCTCTAGCAGAAGGCAGTCTATTTCCCCAGCCCTTCAGTTTGGGCAGAGGTGATGTCTGGGGACTTTGGAGACTTTAGAGACCTGAGAGACATTGCAACTTGCATTATCACCCTCTTTCAACCTGATGCCACCCTGTGGACACCAGAAGTGTTTGTTATGCAGTCGTGTGCTGGTAAATGTTTAACAACTAGCTCGCCAGAGGGAAGAGCGGACAAGGGGCTCGGAATGGTACCCTGCCAGTTTCCACGGTGTAAACACTGCCAACATGGTTGATGTCTGGGTACCACTCTGGCATCATCCATCCAGCTCACCATCTGCTCACAGGAGCTGGTAGGCGTGGTTTGACTCCGACATACCAGGGATCACCATGAGTCAGAATCAACATGGCTGAAAAGAATTGGGAAAGGCTTTACTTGCACCACCACTATCACTGCTGAAACTCTTGTAACAAACTCCTGCTTACACTCACTTAATATTTTCAACTACGAAATCTAAATATCAACCACAAGAGGGGGAAATGCAGGTTAGGAGTAAGGAATTGGGCAAAGACCAATGGCCTGGCATCACAGATATGCCCGTGGAACCCCACAATGACACTAAGCCTTCCTCTACCTCAGGATAAGGTCCGGACCCCACCTTGCAAGGAATGGAAGTGGAGATCATCCAGAAAGGTCACCTACAGCCAAGGCTAAAAAAAACTTGAGCGAAGGTCCTGGACAGACTTTAACAGGAACTCTCCCCATGATTCACTATTTCCAATGTCAGGAAATTCTTCTTTCCCTGAAACCCAAGTCCCCAGTGTACCTGTTGAAATGTTTTCCCACCCGTTTTATTCTTAGCGGAGACAGAACAATTATCTACAACCTTCTGTAGAGTAACCTTTCAGATATTTGAAGGCCTTTCTTCTCCCGAGGGAATAGTCCAAGTTAGCTTGGTCTTTTGTCAGAAATGCAATTTTGTGATGATTTAACCTGCTCTGGGACTTTCCCTCTAACCTCATCCGAGTCCTGCATGTCCTTATTAGCTGGAGAACACAGACCTAGGTCCAGGTTTCTGGCTGAGTTGTAACTGGGGCGGGGAGTGTGGTGGGAGGGGCTGTGAGAAAGGGGAGTCTCTTGGAGGTGGGGCATCTCTCATTCAATTCTAGATTACTCCACCACTGAGTCTCTTTGCGATCCAGCAAATGGCCAAAAGTGGGCAAGAAGGCTGTTGTAGGAACAGAAAATTCACCTTTCTGATTGGCACAGCCTCTCCTTGATCAACAGAGCAGGACTCCTGGCCAGGAATGTAACCCAAAGTTCCTTGTACCTCCCTGATAGAAGCTCTCACCCTGAGTCTACCCTACCACCAAACCCTTACTAACTCCAAACTCTTGACTAGTTCTGTCCAACCAAGTTGATCCGGACTCAGGGGCACCTCTTGTAGGTCAGAATCGAACTGTGTTCCGTGGGGTTTCCAATGAATGGCTTATATCAGAAGTGAATCACCATTTTTCCCACTGCCCCCCTGGAGGCACTCTGAACACCACACTCTCGGGACACATTAACCATTTGACTACCCGAGAATCTCACCCCACGTCCTACTTGCATTGGGCAAAATGTACTGGTCTGGGCCACTTTTCAAGTTCCAAAAGGGACAGCTAAGTGAGAAAACGCAGTAAGTCTTGCAGTGAGTGTTTTAAATAAGGCCTAAGGCCTTTCTTCCCTCTCTCTCTCACTCTCTCTCTCTCTCTCATTATTCCATGGCTGCCTGTGGTACAGAGAATTAAGGTTCTTCTGCCCATCGTGTTTGTGACACTCACCAAGTGATTTGACAGGGGCAGGCAAATAAGGTGTGTGAGATGCTAATGAAGGACCGTGCAGTTTTGCCATCCTGTTAGGCTTGAAATGAGCCGGCTCAGAAGCCGGAGTGGGGAATCTCACTGCCATCAGGAAAAAGGACCTGGAGACGATGTCAAGGAGTCCATGTGCAAAAAGAATGTTTGGAAACGGATGGTGGTAGCTGTTGTATATTCTGCTTGACATGATTGAACTATGGAATGAAATGGGGTGTGTG
>NW_022103899.1:46349866-46357722 GCF_000313985.2 Echinops telfairi | reverse complement strand
GGACCCCAAGATTCCTGAACCTCTTCCATTCAGGAGACAAAGCTGTGTTGCCGAGAGGCATGCCTGCAGGCACACCTGAAAGGTGCTTGGAACAAAAGAACTGTGCCTTTAACATTTCTGATTCTGAAATGTACCCTGTTAACTTCCCTAATAAACTCCATAATCATGAGTATTGTCTGTGAGTTCCGTGCGACCATTGCAACAAATTATCAAACCCAGCAGAGAAGGAGAGTGCTGAGGAAGGGACGGTTGGGTCAGAATTGGTCAAGAGGGTTGGAAAGTAGAAGCGTGTCTGACCTCCACCTCATAGCCCTCGGCCGTGGGCTGATGTTGAATTGGCTTTCCTTTCCCCTGTGAAGTCCGTAGGGTCAGACCCAGCCCCCATGCCCTTTCTGCACAGCCCAGATCCAGGCCCTCGATGAAGCTTTAAAGTTATAGGAATAACAGTTTCAAATGGAGGTGCCCAATACAAATATAATTGAGTGCCAAATGCAAGACACGTGTGCAATTGTATATTTTCCACAAGCCACAGATTTTGAAAGAAGAGGTTGGTAAAAATTAATTTTAATAATATATTTTACGTAACCTAAAATATTATTATTTCGACCAAATTAAATTTTGAAAAAACATCTCACTACCATAGAGTTGATCTCAACTAATAGTGACTCTACAAGACAGAGCAGAATTGCCCCTATGGGTTTCCAAGACTGTAAAGCTTTACAAGAGTAGAAAGTCTAATCTTTTTCCTACGGAGCAGCCGCTGGTTTCAAATTGCTGATCTTGTGGTTAGCTGCCCAATGCATAACCCCTGGCACTACCAGGGCCCCTTATGATCTCAATACATACACAATATTTACAAATGGCTAATGAGTAAGGTATTCCATATGTTCTTTTCTTCATACTAAGTCTTCATCCCTTGGCGGTCCATGTATTGTCCAGTGGCGACTTGTGTGTTGCTGGGACGCTGGAAGGTGTATAAATAGTATTTTTAATACTAGCAGGGTCACCCAAGGTGAACAGGTTTCCATCCAGCCTGCTTTAAAGTGTTGAAGAGCAAGGAGGTCACTTTGAGGACTAAGGTGCACCTGACCTCAACCTCGTTCCTTTCAACCGCCTCATACGCATGTGAAAGTTGGACACTGAGTAAGGAAAGACCTCAGAAGAATTGACGCCTTTGACTTATGATGGTGGGGAATAGTAGGGAGAGTGCCGTAGACTACCAGAAGGACAAACAAGGCTGTCTTGGAAGAAGTACAGCCGGAATGCTCCTTAGAAGCAAGGATGGCGAGACTTTGTCTCACCTCCTTGGACGTGTCGGGAGAACCAGTCCCTGGAGAAGAGCATTCTGCTTGGCAGAAAAAGAGGAAGAGGAAGAGCTTCAACACACTGGATTGACCCAGTGGTTGTAGCAACGGGCCCAACATAACAGCAATTGTGAGGATGGCGCAAGACGCGGTGGTGTTTGTTGCGTTGTGTGGTGTTGTGTTGTGCACGGGGTCACAATGAGTTGGAACAGAGATGACAGTGCCTAACAGCAAGTCTTAAAATCCCAATGTGTACTTACACCTAGATCACATCTTCATTCCAACTGTTTGTATTTCATGTGCTAGTGGCCAGATGTTGTAAGTTGCCTTCGAATCAATCCCAGCTCACACAGAGTAGTGTAGCACTGCCCTATGGGATATCCACGTCGTTGACTTTTTGGAAGCCCATCCTTTCTTCCAAGGCATCTCTGGGGGCTTCAAACCATCAACCTTTCAGTTAGCAGTCCAACACTGATCCATGTGTGTCACCCAGAGACTCCCCATGGCCAGGTAGCCCAGGGTTAAGCTGTTGATTTCCAAAATTTGATCTCCTGACAAAAAGGTATCAGCAGCCTCTGAGAACTTGTTCGACATGCAAACTGCCACCCCACACTCAGACCCACTGACTCTGCACAACACCTTGAGCAGGTGTGTGACCTAATAAGCCCTTCTGGTGCGTCTAATGCACGACCCAGGTTGAGAACCATTGATCTGTCTGCTGCCAAACATGCGCCATGGAGACTAGTACTTCATAGTCTCCCCGATGTCTGCTGGGGGTTAGGAATATTCCAGAAACAAGCTTTCCCTATTTTCCTGTTGCTAGGATGCCTGCAATAGCACATTTGGTTCCCACAAGCTATGTGCTCGGTTTCGGTTTCTGTGCCAATGTAACGAGTTTTCCATTGGCTTGCTCCTCTTGTCCAAATGACTCATTTTATTCCTTTGACTTCTTGGCCTTTTTTTAACTTTCACGTTTACCTTCCCACATCACACAGATCTAGGGATTTAGCAAATTAAAACACAGGACACCCTTAATTGGTATTTCAGATACACAACCAGTAGTGTTTTGGTATAAACATGCCTTAGGCAATGATTCTCCAAAACCACATGGGACATGTTTTTACTAAGCAATCTTTGGCAAGTAGTGTGTAGAATAAGAAAGCCCTGGTGGCTCCATGGTTAAGCACTTGGCCATTAACCTACTTGAGTTCAAACCTGCCTAGCACCTCCATAGGCCAAATATCTCATGACCTACTTCCATGAACATTATAGCCTAGAAAACCTTATGGGGAAGTTCTACTCTGGCACATGGGGTTACTATGACCCCAAAATCAACTCAACGGCACCCAACAACATTGTACGGGGTATACCGATACTGAAGCATGACTCATTGTTGATCTGAAATTCAAATTTAGTAGAACATCTTGTATGTTATCAGGCAAACCAATTCCTATCCCTTGGAACCACCTGCCACCAAATGCCTCTGGGGACCAGATTTTGCAGGGGGAGGGGGCCTGGGTGGGGAGAGCGGAAGGAGCTTTGGGGAGAAGCAGGAACTCAGAAATGCAAGCCCATGGCGTCATTGCCCAAAGACAACGGAACTAGAAACAATCATTCTGGATGAAAACAGCTGCCCGAATATATTTCTGGGCTTTCCAAGGATGCATCCTCAGGCTTCCTGTGAATGCCAGCTGCCTCTCGGGATCGAGCCCCCCTAGAGGGGGTGGGAAACACAATCTTAATCAAACAAAGAGAGCACTGTCAGTCAATCGGAGCAGCACAAATGCAGCCACTTAGCTCACCACTCAAATCGGGCCTCCAGATTTGTGCTATTGAAAAGGAAATTGGCCTCACTTGCTTCGAAACAAGCACAAAGTGGGGAAATTAATACAGAAGACGCCGAGTCATGATGAAAGCTGGCACAGGTCACGGGCTGTGTGGCATCAGCCAATTACAGCAAACTGAGACTCTGCCCAGAGGGAGAATCCAGTCTGGACACTGAGAAAAAACGGGGGCCTTGCATGATCATTAGATGGAGGGATGAAATGGATTAGGATTATAAGAAAATTGAAGAGTTTGATGAATGGCCACACCCCCAAAAATGCCCAATACCACTACCGCCCAGAACCCCAGAATAAATATTCGCAGTTGACACTAGACTGTGAGCGTCTCCTGAGGAGCCCTGGTGGCACAATGGTTAAGTGCTCGGTTGCTAACCAGCGCCTGGATGATGTAACCCCACCAGGCACTCTGTAGGAGTAAAATCCAAAAAGATGGCAGCCGGAAACCCACCGGGGAACATTGTACACTGTCCTGTAGGGTGGCTATAGTTGGAATGAACTCAATGGCACAAAAGTCCAAGAAGCCACGGCTACACTTTTGGACCTCAGGCAAGAGAATTGATGGTCTCAATTTTGCCCGGTAAACCTAAAGCGTCAGGTTATCCAATAAGCAAGGTAAGCATGGGCTTATCTGTGCTTACTCACTAGACTGGAGTGAAAATGTTTTCAACGTATCAGAAGATCTGTTTCTAAGTGGAGCTGACGGCTGTCTCTCCCCCTGCTTCTAACCTCACAGCACCTTCCTACAGGTGCAAAGCCTCGTTTCACATTTGCAATCCCTGATGTGGATGGAATGTGGTTAAAGCATCGGGCTGCTAACTGAAAGATTGGCGGTTTGAACCCAAGAGCCACAGGAGAAAAGACATGACAGTTGGCTTGGAAACCCTACTGGGCAGTTCTACTCTGTCCTAAAGGGGGCCTGTGGATTGGAATAGATTTGAGGGTAATGGGTTTGGATGGGACAAAGAGGAAGTACACGGTGAGCTATGTGAGCAGGGTTTACTTGTACTTAACTAATTTTTGTACCATATTTCTGATGAAACCTTACTGGAATTGTTCAGCCTTCGGTATGGATTGACCCTCACAACTGGACCAATAGGTAACAGGGTAAATGGAGCAGAGCTTGTCAAGGATTTGGTCTTGCTTGGATCCATAATCAATACTCAAGGAAGCAGCAGTCAAGAGATCAAAAGACACATTGCATTGGGGAAATCTGCTGCCAAGACCTCCTTTGAGTGTTAAAAAACACGGATGTTACTTTGAGGACCAAAGTGAGCCTGCCCCCCAACCACGGAATTTTCCTCTGCCTCATACGCATGGGAAGGTTAGACATTGAGGAAGGCGGATCAAAGACAGTCGATGTGTTTGAATTGCGGTGCTGGCTAGGAATACTGAAAGCACCACAGCCTGCCAAAGGGCAAACAAGTCTGTCTTGGAAGAAGTACAACCAGAGTGCTCCTTAGAGGCAAGATGGCAAGACTTCATCTAACACACTCTGTCCACGTTGTCAGGACAGACCAGTCCCCGAAGAAGGACATTATGCTTGCTAAAGTAGAGGGGCAGCAAAAAGAGCAAGGTTCTCCAGGAGATGGATCGACACAGTGGCTGCAATAATGAGCTCAAACAGAGGAACAACCGTGAGCATGGTGACGGACCAGGCAGTGTTTCATTCTGTTGTGCAGAGGGTCACCGTGGGTTGCTTTAGTAAGTGAGCACAAATGTTCCAGGGCTGACCTTGCTTAGTGGGTAATCCACCCTTGTAAACTGGGATGGCACCAAGACCTTGAGGGTGGGAGAAAACCTAGCGTGGATGTCGGGGAAGTAGTGGGAAGAGAGCGGCACTAGAGAGAAGGGATTCCCAGACACTCAGCTGAGAGAAACGCCACAAGCATCGAAATGTCACTTGATGAGAAGCGAAGGAAATGTTGAGCCGCGCATTCTGGACTCCATGTGGATTCGTAATTACAGAGCACCGTTGGATTACTCTGCAAACCCTTCCCCCGGAAGGCAGCATGTGGCAGAACCATACATTAATGAGAAGGGCTATGACCCTCAGTTCAGTTCCATCTTGGAGTTACCTTTAAGGTGAATGGTGGGGATTTCAACCTAATAGTAAGATCAAACTGATTGCGTTTCTTTATTCTGCTAACCGCAGACAGTTGACTGGGTTTCTAAAAGAGAAGCACAGTGTTGCACCCAGGGTTAAATACCAATTGGATGAAAATGAGACATTTATACAATATGTCATTTCATTTCCAGGGGCCCACAAAAAGTAAAATAAAAATATATTGCTTGGATATGGGTCTCATATACATGATCTAACAGGAAGGAAGGACACTTCTTTTTATAAGCAGAATGTATTTTGAGCCAGGAATCTTAAGAACAAGACATTTCCTCCTAGGGAAGAAAAGAAAAAAACCCATAAATTTTTGATTCAAAAATCACAACAAAATATTTTCTTTTGTACCATGAAGGCTTAGGAAAAGGTTTAGGGAAAAGAGGAGATAAATTGTCCACCTAGAAGAGTAACAAGATTTGGGGGAGGGGGAGCGGTGGGGGGGGGGCATTGTGGGGGGGGGGGGGGGGGGGGGGGGGGGGGGGGGGGGGGGGGGGGGGGGGGGGGTGGGGGGGGGGGCATTGTAGTGTCCACTTACATACAACTGAAAGATGAAATCTCAAGAACCCGAGAAAGGAGAGAAAGGTGGAGCAGGAGAGTGGGGCCCAGTTCAACAAAGCAGGAGAGGGGGGCCCAGTTCAACAGAGGAGTCTGGGGAGTTGCGGAACCCTAGAAGGAACCCCCATAAGAAAAGGGCTAAGACGTTTTGAGACAGGGATGCGTAGCACTCAGTAAGACATTGTCTGTAGTCCTGTAATGTGATCCCAAAGTTTTCGTAACATCTGCTAGCAGCAAGAGCCTTGTGTTGGAGGACCTTTGTGAAAAATAAAGGGGCCAGAAGTGACATTGAAGATAAGGAAGAGCAGGGAAAAATAGACGCAGGAGGCAAGACAGGTATGAGAGTCAGGATTTCAACAGAAACAGTGCAAGGCAAGCACGGGAACATCAGACCTCCAGGAATCTGCAGAAATACTCAGAGCTCCAGACAGACCTCCATGGAACCTGGATTGGAGCCTTGAACCCGTGTTTTTATATTCTACAGAAGCAATCCCCACCCCTCCAAATGAGAGCTATCTGATTTGTACTGCAAGATTTAAAGCCCCTATAAATGGGAAGAAACAAAAAAGGAAAGTTGAGAGGGACGGAGGGAGGGAGGGAGGAAAAGATTGAGCAAAAGAAAAAGTCAGAAGCCAAATGACTGAAATTCTCGCTGACATCCACTGATCCTCGAAGGATAACCCACAACTAAGACAGCAAAGATCCGATCAGAAATATTATGATAAAGGAGTAAAATGTAAATCAAGTGAAATAAATATAAATAAGCGCTGTTGAGTATGGTATATGGTTTAAACACCTGCATTGAGTTTACTCCAGTCATGGAGATCCTGTATACCAGCGGTTCTCAACCTGTGGGTGGCAACCCTTTGGGGGTCAAATGACCCTCTCACAGGGGTTGCCTAAGACCTTCAGAAAACATATATTTTTGATGCTCTTAGGAACTGAGACACTGCTCCTCTATCCATCTGCCGGTGGTCCACCCACACGCAGATACACCCACATACAAGACCCAGCGTGATGACATCATCACGCCAACCCCATCACATACGCCCCACACAAACACAGGTGGATGTGGCAGGGTCGACACCATAATGTACTTCTGCAGACCAATCACACATGTGTAGAGAGCAGCAACTGTGTAGAAAGCAGCTGCTGTGTTGAAATCAGACACTGTGTTAAAAGCAGCTGCTGTGTTGAAAGCAGCAGTACTGGAGGTAAAAGGACACTTCATGAATTAGAATTATGGGTAAATGTAAAATCAGCTACTGCAAAATATATATTAATATAACTGTACCATGGGACCTTAATCTGGATGCAATCGGTCTTTTTATAACCAGCTGTGGTTGATGTGAATACTGCCCCCTTGTGATAGTAACAGGTATGTAAAAAACAATACAGAGAATGGTAAATCATAGAAACTGTAATGAACTGTATGGACTGAACTATGCCATGTATCATCTTTCGTATTATTAAAGTTATTGTTCTATATTATTTTGATTAGCAAACCGTCCTATGACAATGGATCATGTAGAGAAGAACGTTAAGAAAAGAGTATATAGTGAGGATTTTTTACAGTGTGGTTTTACCTCAATAATTACAGTAGGAATTGAGAAATCGCAATGTGCAATTTGTTGTGAAGGTCTATCAGCTGAATCTCTGAAGCAAAATAAACTAAAACACCATTTTGATAGCAAGCTTCTGTGCTTTGCCTGCAAGGATACCAACTATTTTAGAAGTAAAGCTGATGGACTCAAGAAAGCCAGACTTGACACTGGTGGCAAGTACCACAAACAAAACATAGCAGCCACTGAAGCTTCATATTTGGTGGCACTCAGAATTGCCAGTTATGAAACCTCACACTATTGCTGAGGATTTACTGTTGCCAGTGGCCAAAGACATTGTTCAAGTTATGATCGGAGAGACGAATTTGTTATAAAATTGAGTGCAATTTCCTTATCTAACAAGACTGTCTGCAGAAGAATAGATGATATGTCTGTTGATATTCTTGAGAAGGTAATCCAGGAAATTAAATCTGCT
>NW_022103899.1:46290364-46346889 GCF_000313985.2 Echinops telfairi | reverse complement strand
AAATGAGGAGCTGATGCCAGGGGCTTAGGTGGAGAGCAAATGTTTTGAGAATGATGATGGCAGTGAATGTACAAATGTCCTTTACACAATGGATGGATGGATGGATTGTGATAAGAGTTGTATGAGCCCCTAATAAAACGATTGGGGAAAAAAGAAAACCTCTTGAAACGACAACTACTGCACATGATGTATTTGACACAGCTGGTTCACTTCTGAAAGAGCATAAGATCTCTTGGGAAAAGTTTTGTGGTGTTTATGTAGATGGTGATCCAGCTATGCTAGGATGTCGATCTGGAGTTCAACGTTTGGTACTGAATGAGTCACCAAAAGTCATCAGAACTCACTGTAGGATTTATTGGCAAATATTAGCAATGAAGATGCTGCCACAAGAGTTACAAGAAGTGATGAAAAGCATCATAAGTTCTGTCAATGTTGTAAAGGCGAGCACTTTAAACGGTCGGCTGTTTTTGCAACTGTGCAACAAGTTGGATGCGCTGACCTGGTGGAATGAACTCCAAATGGATTATGAGCCAACATTTTCATCGGTTTGGGAAGTTGATGGATGTCCAGAATGAGGTTTGTCATTAATCAACATTCCACCTCTTTTGAAACAAAAAAAAAACCACTTGTACACTTGAGTTTTTCCCATAGCACTGTCCTTGTAAGCTGTGTTCAACATCACAACAGTTTCTGGGGAATTTGTCCAGAGCAGGAAAGGGCATTTCCCAGCTTCACACTGTACTATTAAATCAACTGTATTAGACAGAGCTCTCTAGTGAAACAAAACTAGGACACTTATGATTATAGAGATAGAGATAGATAAATACAACACTAAGAGATATAACAGCTAATCAGTCCATACAGCAGAGGGCTCAGTTCAACTTGCTTCTGTGGAACAGTTAATATACAGAAAGTCTTTCAACTCACATGGCGGCTGGGTCCAAGGTCAAGGAAGCAGACAACTGAGTCTTCCCTTAGGCAATGCAGGCAGTCTGACCACAGGCAGCAAACAGAAGGGCGGGTCACCAACAGTCAGCAGCTCAGGAGCTTAGTAAAGCAGGCCCTAAGCCTGGATGGAATATCAAACTCAAGCAATACAACACAACAGGATCTACCAGCCTCAAGCTCAAGCGATGTATACACCAGCAGCATGGTGAAGCAGGTCTCAAAGGAACCTCAAGTTCTAGTGACACAATCCACAGGTTGGCTGTCCCACAGGTAGAATAGCTCACAAGTTGAGGCAAAGCTCTGCCCATTGGAGCTCTTTTCTCCCTCTTTTGGTGGGGGGATCGGGGGTGGGGCTACAGTAATCTTGAACAATTTGCCTATCCCTCTCAGAGCAGTTTCCTCACCTGTAAAGGCAGAATAATAGCTTCAGTAATACTCTGCTTAGAGAGAAGTTGTAGAGAATAACTGAAATTATTACGTGACAATGACACAATGGGTTGTTTCTCACCAACATTCCCACTAAAATGAATCAGAAAAGCTGAACAAAATGGTTTTTGTGGATGATGGACTTCCGCCCGCCACCCTCCCGCCCCACTCCAGCCCCCACCATGACCAGCACCACCAATCAAATTGAAAGCCCTGGAGAGTTGCCAAGATGGTGACCAATTGAGGGGCTAAGATCTGGTTAAAAGAAGGAAGTGAAGGCAGGTGGTCTAGCAGTGAAAGCCAGTTTTCCACCTTGAAGCAGTTGCCTGTTCTGAAAGTTAAGGCAGCAGATAGCCCAAGAAGCTAAGTAGAGTTGTTTAGGGTCTCAAAGCGGTTCTCAACTTTCCTAATGCCATGGTCCTTTCATACAGTTCCTCATGTAGTGGTAACCCACAACTATCAAATTATTTTTGTTGCTACTTCATCACTGTCATTTTGCTACTGTTATGAATCGGGCAACCCCTATGAAAGGATCATCCAACCCCCAAAGGGGGTCTCAGCCCACACGTTGAGAACCGCTGGGACAGAAGATCAAAAATTTGAGTTCAATGCCCCCCAAGGTAGAAGGGCTGTGGTAAATACAACAGATGAATTTGAAATGCTCAATCTTTACAATAAAAGATATCCAAATTCGTTCAATCCCTGATTAGATGAAGTTGAGCTACCCTTAGTTTACTGCTGGAGTGGTGGGGGTGGAGAGGTGGGGAGTCCATTTCATCGGGAGTAAAGTATTGTAAACCAAACCCCGGTTGTCTAGTTTTTCAAACATAATGTCCAACACGCAACCAACAAATAAGAAGGGTGGGGGAAAAGTCAAGAAATGAACAAAAACCAAGTGGGAAAATAATCTGAGAAGAGCAAACAGAAAATCTAGATATTGGAATTATCCAACTTTAACTACAATTGAGGGAAAACAGAGGAGCTGATACCAAGGGCTCAAATAGAATGTAAATGTTTAGAACATGTTGATGGCAACATATGTACAAATATGCTTGATACAATGGATGTATGGAATAGTATAAGAGCTGTAAGAGCCCCCAATAAGATTATTTTTATAATAATAATAATATATTAATTAAATAACTACAACTAATATATTCAGAGAATCAAATTCTACCCAACCCCATGGCCATTGATTTCAATCGAACGTATAACATCCCAACTCATCTAAGACACAGTTGAACTTCCCCAGGGAATTTCTAAGACTGCTCTATACGCAAACAGACCGCCACCTGTTTCTCTCACAGGGAAGCTAGCTGGTGGTTCACACTACGAACCTCTCAATTAGCAGCCAAGCACTTAATCACTGCACCACCAAGCCTCCTTAATGATGTTATGAGATGTAAAACTCATCAGAGAGTGGCAACGTTTCAAAAAAGTAATTCAAGAAAAGCTCTAAATATGGAAATAGACTCACAGAAATTAAGAACACCGTGAATGGGCTTAACAGTTGATGAGACGCGGTTGTGAATTAATGAGCTGAAAGGTAAGGTTGGAAGACTAAGCGTCAAGAGACTACAAACAGTGAAACCAAACCCACAGCCGTGTAGGCAATGGGAGTCATAACGACCCGGCAGATAAGATAGAACTGCCCCTGTGGGTTTCTGAAACTGTACCTCTTACAGGAGTAAAAAGCTCCTCTTTCTCCCTAGAGATGAAAAGATGTAAAAGCAGAGGGTAAGGGACATAAAAGAAACAATGAAGAAATCTAAAATAGGTATATAGTTATATTTGAAGGATAGGGACAGGAATGGGGTAGAAGCAATGTCTGAAAGAATGACAAGTAAGACTTTTTAAAAACTGATCAAAGAAATCAATAGGCTACCGATCCTGGGATTCAGAAAACCTAAGCACATCAGGAGAAAGTTCTCAAAGTCAAAGGCAAACAGAGTAAAACCTGAGACATAGGTCTCAGCATCTTCAAACGTAAGGACTTGCATCTCTGATTCTGAGGGCAAGAGGGTTTTCTTTTGTGATACAGAGGGAATTGACACCCTTTTAAACTGGCCTATCAGAAAATATATGAAGAAAATGTGTGTATGCATGCACAACACACATGTGTATGTGCGCTTAGACCATTATATATGTCGATATGTGTCGATTGGCCACTCAAGTTTTCAGATCTCACAACTCAGTGTGTTTTACTTGTTATCATTTTATCTCCAAATGTAAACTTAGAAAATAAAGTATAACTGTTTTAAAATATTACAATAATTTAATGTTCAAATTGCCTATCACTAACAAACCAGTAAAATTTCCTATTCTTTTCTACAGTAGGAAAAAGACCTCATGGATCTTTGGAATCTCCTTGGCCCAATACCTTCCCCTTTCCCTAGCTCTTTCCCAGGTTCACGCATCAGAAAAGGACTAAAAACTGACTCTGACCCTCCTCTGCCTGGCCCTGTATGCCAAACTACTGTCTTCCAGAAGCCTACATGTCATTGTTATTGGCACTTTTTGTTTGTTTGTTTGTTTGTTTTCTTTCCATCTCTCAGAAACCTTATGTGGTAGTTATATAAGCGTTTGTCAATTTGAGAGGATTAAGAGTGAAGGGGTGGAGTCTAGCCTGTCAATCAGGTCAGAGCCAACAAGGCTTCTGTGTGGGCATGGCCTTCTCCTGAGGATTCTGAGAACTCCGGTATTCTTCCTTGGAGGTGGGAGACCCTCTCTCTTTCACTCCCTGGGAGACATTGCAGTTGACAGGCCACATGGAGACAGGCTGATGGCAGCCAGAGCCTTGGAGCTAGAGAAGCCACGTGGAGACCCCTGCCAGCACTGCGATGCTTACATTGCCACTGGATCCACAAGATTTCCCACCCACTGGCCTGTGATCTTCCTGCATTCAGCATCATTACATGAGTTTCATGAGTCTGAAGAGGAATTCATAGATTGGTATCAGACATATGGGTTAATATCAGACTTATGGACTTGACCTGGACTGGGCTGGGATGTTTCTTAATGTACGATTACTCTTTATATAAAGCTCTTTCTTATACGCCTAATAGTCTCCCTGGATTTGTTTCTCTAGTCTACCCAGACTAATACACCTTGTTATTATACTCCAAGAGTCCTTTTCAAGAATAATAAGCTTGAGAAGTATGAGTACTTAACACAGGTATGTTTTACCGCACAGTAGAAAGCCAAGGAAGAAAAGGAGGACCGCAAGGTTGAAAGAGGAACAAGAAGAGAGAAAGAATAAAAGGAGGAGAAAAGCACAGAGAAAGAGAACAATTACCCAACACACAGCAGCCATTCATTTGTAGCAACCATGCCACCAAGGAGTGCCAGATAGACAGACCGCAGCCAGCCCCAGGTCTGAAAAGGACAGGTTCATCCACATGTCTCTGTTATTTGATCTGAATTCGTCTGAACATTCAAGTTCTCAGACAAGCCCATATTTCTAGAGTGAATATACGGGGTGTTTTCAGAACCTGCTTTTCCATAAAGCCATTTAATCAACAATCTAAAACCAAGGATCTGGCAAATTCCATTCATCCTTAAAATGACCCTGGAAGAGATATGAAACTCTTATGATAACTCACATTTTTCTGATCTCACACTGGGACTTGTCTAAGAGGTCCTAGTCAATAAATATGACTTCCCAAATAAAGTGCATTGCATTAACCCCAAGATAGCACTGTTTATCATAGTTGGTTGAGAGGTGGGGAGATGTGTGTGTGTGTGTGTGTGTGTGTGTTTTAAAATACTGAATAATTCTACATAAACCTTCTTATCTGTGGCCTAAGATTTGTCCAGAACTCTAAGCAGCACAGGTTCTTCCCTAAAATCACTTGGTTCGGTCAAGGAAAAGGTAGGGCTTTTGCAATGACAGTGCTTCACCCCTAAAACCCAGGTTCTGCAGCTCTGAACAAGGCCAGCGCGGCTGAAGCCACAGTTGGCTCTCCCCATCAGTCCCACGTGGCTTGATAAGGTCAGGTGGAGAGGTGTTAAGCCGGGTCAATCCCACTGCTGATGTCACTGTGTCAACAAGTCAGATCTAATTAAGGAGACTTTCCAACTCTTCATCTGTTTTTCTTAAGAGTTCGTGCCTGCTGTTATTAATGCTAACAGCCCAAAACTGTGAGTGGTATTGTCACTCATTAAGAAGAGCCAACAAGATGAAAAACATCAACACAAGCACCATGGGGATCATCTTGTTGTTGGAGTATCAGCTCCTTGTGGGGGAAAAAATGTGTTCTGCATTCTGTGTGACCGCTTTTCAAAAAGCACCTCCTGCCTTCTTGTCAATTCTGACTCATAGCAACCTGAGGTCGGCGCCACAGGATTTCTAATATGGGCAGTCTTCACAAGATCAGACAGCCTCATCTTTCTTCTGAGGAGGTGGTTTGAATTGTCAACCTGGCAGTCAGGACTCCTTGCATGGCCACTTCAAGCCAAACTAACAACCAAACTCACTACCATTAAGTCAGTTCTGACACCTGTGGGTGCCAGGAGGCTGTGAATCTGAAGCTGAAAGCCTCATCTTTGAATCATTGACCGGTGGTTCACAGCCCAAGGCGTAACCCACTACACCAGTAGAGCGCCTTACACAGCCGGCCGCTGAAGGAAAGTCATGGACTATTTGTTGCAAAGCATTAATCTAGACTTTGTGGGTGGTTACACAATGCACGACATCACTTCTGTCTTTACGGACCTCAAAGTCAAGTGATGGAGGCAAGAAAGCGTTATGGGAAGAATTATTTACATAACACAAGGCTGCTTGATAAGACAACAATAAAAGACAAGCCATGAAGCAAGCCATTCTTTAAATTTTCCAGATGAATTATACAGCTAATACCTCAGGAGAACATAGAGATTTACTTCAAACTGTGGGGGGAATGAGAGCTTTCATGAAGGTGGAAGGACTCAAGTGGAGCTTTAAATTTACACACACATACACACACACACACACACACACACACACACACACACGAGGTATTGCTAAAGGGCTATGATCCAGGTTCTCTCACATTGCATAGGGCTCAGTATTCAAATCCAAGCCTGATTCTGAAACCCACACTGCCATGCATCGTCCATTGCATGGATATTTGGTACCCCGGTGACACATTCATGGTCACAGCAGAGTGCTCGGCCGCTAAGTCACTGAGGGGCTCTGTGGAGAAAAGACCTGGAGATCTGCTTCCATTAAAATTACTGCTATTGTAAACAAGCGGCCATCTAGCTGAGAAGCAACAAAGCCCACATGGAAGAAGCACACCAGCCTGTGTGATCACGAGGTCCCGAAGGGATCAGTTATCAGACATCAAAGAACAAAAAAATCATATTATTGTGTGCTCACCTCCATGATAAGATCACTGAAGACAAATGGATGCATAAGCAAATGTGGTGAAGAAAGCTGATGGTGCCCGGCTATCAAAAGATACAGTGTCTGGGGTCTTTAACGGCTTTAAGGTAAACAAGCGGCCATCTAGCTGAGAAGCAATAAAGCCCACATGGAAGAAGTACACCAGCCTGTGTGACCACGAGGTGTAGAAGGGATCGGGGATCAGTCATCAAAGAACAAAAGCCCATCTGTAGGCACCTGGACATCCCCTTACGGAAGGGTCGCTGGGAGGAGATGAGCTAGTCAGAGTGAAGTGTAGCAATGATGAAACATACAACTTTCCTCTAGTTGCTAAATGCTTCTCCCCAGCCCACTATCATGATCCCAACTACACCTTACAAATTTGGCTAGACCAGAGGATGTACACTGGTACAGATAGGAACTGGAAACACAGGGAATCCAGCACAGATGATCCCTTCAGGACCAGTGGTGAGAGTGGTGATACTGGGAGGGTGGAGGGAAGGTGGGATAGAGAGGGGAAACTGATTACAGTGATCTATATATAACCTCCTCCCTGGGGGACGGACAACAGAAAAGTGGGTGAAGTCAGCTGTCGGACAGTGTAAGATATGACAAAATAATAATTTATAAATTATCAAGGGTACATGAGGGAGGAAGGAGCAGAGAGGGAGGGGGGCAAATGAGGAGCTGATGCCAGGGGCTTAAGTGGAGAGCAAATGTTTTGAGGTTAACGAATGTGCTTTATATAATTGATGTATGTATGGATTGTGATAAGAGTTGCATGAGTCCTCAATAAAATGATTTTTTTAAATTGCTGCTGTTGTTGTCAGGATCTATCTCAGAGCATCCCTATGTACAACTCACTACCAAACTCACTTCCCTTAGTTACAACTAAGGAAATCCTAAGGGGCACTTCTGTGACATGAAGGCTACAATGGGTGGAAATCGAGTCAACCACATTTCGACAACAACAAGGTTTAAACAAACACACAGAAATGAACTTCCACCATGACTGGGATGCACTGAGCATAGTGGTCCAGCACGGCTGCCCTCAACATGGGAATTTCTGGAGAGCAGGGTGCTACACCTGGATGGATAGATGGCGTGTCCCTCATCTACATTCACTGAATTGTAAGCAGTCAGGATTACAGTGGAAGCCAATGATGAAGGACGTGACTGTTCTGTGCAAAAGATTTCTACTTCCTTTTCTCAGTGGGATGCAGCAGTATCAAATTCTAAACATGCCAGCCCTCCAGCCCAGGTAATCTACATATGATTTGCATAAGATTGCACATCAGGCTCAAGCCCCTCCCTCCACCTTGGGTGACTGCTGTTAATTAGTTGACTGGCAGAACCTCCAGCAGCTTCTCCCTCCCCTGCCTCCTCTGCCGCTGACCACCCAAGCTGCAGGTGTTTCATGCCTTGGAGTCTCGGGGGTGGATTCCTGGCTGGATGCAGTTGACTGGCTGCTTCTGGGCCCCAGTTCTGAGACTTGGGAGGAGGGGCCTGCCCCACCTTGTCTGGAAGATGGCAGTGAGCATCTGCCCCGCACTCCACCCCCACCCCCACCCCCCACCCCAACCCTGCCTGGCTTCTCTTCAGCTCCAAGTCAGAGTGTTCAGAAGCCCTTAGACTTTAACTCCAACTTGAGAGAGGAAGGGGTGTGGGTAGAAAAGTCAGTCTCCACTTACCTGCCAAAAAAGAAGAGCTAAAGATAGCAAGGAGGCTAAGAGAAGCCAGCCAGGCCAGGTGAGCATAAGGCCTTCAACTCATTTCCCTTCTTCCTTGTTTCCCTCACTGAAACTCTACGAGACCCAAAGGCCCAGAAGTTTGTAGTAAATGGGCACATCCCTTACTTGGAACAATGACTATCATGTGGTCAATTTTGATAGACGGTGACACCCCATGTGTGCTCCCTGGAATTTTCAGTGGCCCAGTTTTTGGAAGTGGACCACTCCGTCTTCCTTCTGAGAAACCTCTGGGTGGACTTGACCTTCCATGCTTTCCATTAGTAGCTGAGTGTGTTATTTGTTTGCACCACACTTGGGGGCCTGCAGAGACGCCCCCTAGTTTGGTAGCTTGTTTCCAAATGCCTTGGGAGAAGTGTCACTTACAAAGTCCCTTTCCCTGCCCTCCACCCTGATCCACCACAGATATAACCCAATGTGGCGGTAGGGTCACCCCATGCCTATTTTCCCAAACCAGCAAAAGTCTGCGGGTTCAGTTCCCCAAAGTCAGGCACGAGTATTCCAGTGCATGCTCCTTCAAGGGACGCTCTTTTAGCACCGACAACACTTCCCGCTCAGCTCTTATTGAGAGACGTGGAAATGACTGCAGGCTAGGTGCTGGCTCTCCTTGAGCTCAGAACAGTGACAGAGTGAAATACTAAGAGCGATTGCCAGCATATTGGGGCCAGCCCTGCAGGGGGTAAGAAACCTTCCTTTTGCCCCCAAACCACTCCCTCGGATGCATGTGCTGATCCTGAAGGCAAGTCAGCTTTCATTAGTGTAAGCTTCATAGCCCTGAAGTATAAATAATTATTTGAAGAATGATTGGAACCAATATTTCTGAGGAGTCTGATTTTAAGTTTGTTTATTTTCTGTTGACACATTTGTGTCCACAAATATGTACGTTTTCAGGTAGCTGAGATGGAAATTAGGCTATTTCTGTGATTTCAGGCAGAGCTATCTGGATGGTCATTATTAAAAAACACTGAAAAACTAGCAGAGTCCAAAGAGAAAAGCCACAAGAAACACGGTTTCATCTTTAAAGATAAATAATAATTGGAATAAATTGCCTAAACCATTACCATGTAGTATTGAATGCACAACCAAATAATAATAATGCGGATCAACTTTACCTTTGTTGTTGTTTTGCAGCCAGCAGTCAATCCGAGCTCACAGTGAGCCTGGGTTGAACAGAACAAAGCAGCGCTTGGTCCTCCGCCATCCTCACACGGCTCGCTAGATTGGAGCCCGTTGTTCACAGACAGACGCTGTGTCAGTCTCACTGAGGGTCTGCCCCATCATTGCTAAGGCTACATTTTACCACACATGTGGCCCTTCTCCAGGTACCAGGCCCTTCTGATAACATATTCAAAGCACATGAGATGAAATCTTGCCATTCTCATGTCTAAGGAACCTTCTGACTGCATTTCCCCCAAAATAGATTTGTTCGTTCTTCTGGCAGTCCATGGTGTATGAGGAGATGTGGTAGGCTTTGTGTCATCCTCATGATGTGCTCTAACACCATGTAATACATTCTAGAAAGGGACTGTTAGGTAGCAAGAAGCAGGGATGTCTAAGGGGCATGCACCAATTCAAGCCCGGGCCAGGTGGGCCGTACACCTGGCTGGGCCCAAACGAGGTCAAGTGGGCTTCATTCAACTAGGCCAGTATGGATTCAACCAGTATCATTGACCACGCCTCCCAGCTGAAGGCCCTAAATACCAGAACCTGGAGACTGCCCGCCTCTTCCGCTGCTTCTCCGCCTTCCGCTCGGCCATGCCTTGGTCTCTCTCTTTGGCCACCACGTGTGGGTCCGACCATCACAAAGCAAGAGACCCGAGAACTCAAAAGGCGAGGCTCATTAAGCCATTTATTCCTCCGCCCTTCAATGAACCCCACATGTGTTTATCGGCCAGGTTGGCACAATAAACTAACCACCTCAAAACGATTCAAATCTCCTTGTTGTGTTCAAACGACTGCCGTGTGATCCAGGTACAGGTCTGCATGAGCACAATGAAGTGTTCTGGAAGTCTCATTCTTCACAATGTCATCCGTAATTTGTGATGATCCACATAGTCCATGCTTTTGCATAGTTAATAAAATGCAGGTAAACAGCTTTCTGGTATTCATCCGACATCAGCAATGCAATCTCTTGTTCTGCATAAAACAGTGCAAAGCTTATAACTGTAAAGAACTATACAAGTGTGACATCTCTGGCAATTGATCTTGGAAGGTAAGCTCTGCAAAGGGATGTAGAGGCCTGAAGCAATAAACATTCTAATTCAGACTTCTATCAGATTCTTAGAGGGTGGAAGCAAATATATTCTCTCTAGGTGAACCTCTGGGGGTCTCCACTTCTTTTATATCTGAAAGGAAATCTGACTTAAGCCTCATCCCAACCCCCAACCTTTGGTTTACCAGCTGAGGGCATTAACTTCTTGCCCCACTCGGGGACTCTCTTAGCATCCCACTTCCATCTGATGACTTCTGTCCCTGTATCACTCCCCCTTTCTCCCAACAGCCTTCTGGGGCCTCTTGCGTCTTTTATTCAGAGAAATTCTGTCTTCTCTTTGTCTCTCTTCTTTCCCAAGTCATCCGCTAGCGCCAGAGTGGCAAAGAGCCCACCTCCTTCACACCAAAGGGTCCATGAGGGCAATCTCCAAAACAAAGCGCCCATGCCCGCAATGTGAAGGATGGCACTGCCCTCAGTGTCAAACCACTGGCAGTCTGCTCTGGTTTCCCACAGAGAGCTTCTGCCTCCTGCTCGACATACACGAGCTGGCGAAGGAGCGGGACACTTGGTGCTGGATTTTATGTCGTTGGTGAAAGCCTGGGCGTGCTTCAGCTGTTCTGCTCTTTTCCAGGTCTGCATAACAAGAGAACAGCTGATCCTTTTTTTTTAATCCAGCAAACTCACCAATAGTTTCAAGATGCACCTTGAAGCCGTACACGAGCCCAGACTCGGTCGTGGTCAGTAGAGGCATTCACCGGTCGTGGTCAGTAGAGGCATTCACCGGTCGTGGTCAGTAGAGGTATCCGCCACACTCATCTTAGCGGCCCTTGGGAAAAGGGGCCCTTATGGGCTGGGAAAGCCATGGGGACAAAGGACTGGATGGATCCAGCCGAACCTGTCTCTTGCCAATTGACTGCGAAGTCTGGACATATATGATCATTGGGTTGGATCATTCAACGATTGGCGAGCATATGATTGACAGCAAGTCTGAATTCCAGTCCATACACTGCCTCCAGACTTCAGAAACTTCAGAGGAAAGCCGCTAAGCAATTTCTGAATGAAGATGAAAGATAAGTGGGTGCGTGGGTGGGGAGATGGGTGGATGGACAGGCATTCATCTGTAAAAAAGAAAAAAAAGGGTGAGGAGATGATAATGTCTAACCTGCCTCCTATCAGGGGTTATTGAACATGTAGGTCGGCCGTGAAAAACCCTCAGCCTCTTCAAGGGAGAAAGATGCAGCTGGCTAAAAGCCAGCCTCCGTGATTTCATCGTGTGAGCAGCCGTCCTCTTTGACCTGCTTTCCGAAGCCCAGGTCAGGGCTGAGAGAACACGATCTCTGTTTTGCTCTGACAATATATCAAGGCTTTCTACTCCCGTAAAGAGTTACAGGCTCAGAAACCCATGCAGGGCAGTTCGACCCTGTCCTGCGAAGCCCCTGCGAGTCAGGATCAACTCAATGGCAATGACTTTGATTTTTCCTTGAACATCTGGAAGAGCTTGCTGTGATTATGAATCGGGTTGGTTTTATTTTCCTGTGTTGTTTTTGCCTCTGCAGCCAGAAAAGAGGTTAATGTTGAATGTTTCTAACAACACAGATCCTGGGCCATTTCTGAAGGACCACTACCTCTGGAAGTCCTGTGTGTGCAGATGGCACCCCTGTGGGACCGGGCAAGAGGACAACAGAGGAAATGCAACTTCCTCTCCTTGTTTCCACCCTCCCAAGCCTTCCCACCCCCGTGATCCGCACGCGTTGATCCCATCCTGTCCTTTGCTGCCTAAAGCAGTAGTCCTAGTTAAAGGCAGCACTGCTGTGACCGCTCCTGCTATTTCCTTAGAGGGTGATAACTCTGTGGTGAAGCTTCATTAATATGCTCATCAAGTTTGGTCTGAGCTGCTTTCCTAACTGCCACATTAAAGCATCCCAACAAGGAAGGCCTCTAGAGCCCTTTGCATTGCACTGGGTGAATATTAATGAGTGAGTCCCTAAGAGCTGTTTTTGAGCCCACCATCAGGTAAAGGGGTCCGGCCCTCACTGTTATAAATAACTAACTAAACAAACAAACAATCATTCTAAAGCAACAACCAGAGGGAGCGAAGCTTCCCAGGAGGGAAGAGGGACAGAGTTGACACAAGAAAATGCCTTCTGCTTCAAGACGCAAACTCCAGCCGCACTGCCATCGAGTCGATTCTGTACAACAGAGTGGAACTCTTACTGGAGTGGAAAGCCAAGTCGTTCTCCCTCCGAGTGGCTGGTGGGTTCGAGCCGCTGACCTCAGGGTTAGCAACCCAAGATGAGGATAAATGCTCCTGCATTAGCCATGAAGAAACAAGGCCTCAGAATCACCAGAAGATGTATTCCCGACTTTGCCATTCCTCGTGACAAAGTTTTGCTCCCTTCAGGCCAGCCAGTGACAAAGCCGCAGACGAGGCCAGTCGTGGGCAGTTAACTGATCTGAGAACTAAGATAGGTCAAGCTGATGACGTTTAAAAAACAAAACAAAACAGAAGCTAATGGAACTGAGTCTTACGTCAAGGTAGATGCATTCAGGGTTCAGAAGGACGTGGGAAACTAAAGAAAGCTAGTATTCCACAGCAGGAAAGCCACCACTTTGGTAAGTTCGAGATAAAGTCCAAGGACATTACCCTGCTTTAAATATGATTCTCACAGATTCTCCCCTAACACCTATGCTGCCTTAAAGTGAGCAGATGGGTGATTCTGTCTCCCAGTAGAAGCAGATATTCTTGTTATCTCCTCCCGCCATGGCACCCATTCCCCCTCATGCCTTCTCCCAATGCAAGTAATAGGTTTCCTCACCTGTGAGCTCAGGTACTGTGGTTACCACCCACTTTGTGACGGCTGTAACTACCAAAGATGCATGACTTATGGCTACCTATAAAAGCCCCCAAACAACAGACTCTCTCTCCTCCTCCATCTCTCTGCGCAGCAGAGAGCTGCTACCATGAAATGTGTCTGACTCCTTTATTTTATCTTCTCTCCTACCTTTCCTATCTTCTATGACTTTACTATGATCTGTATATATTATAACCGTACAATTGCACCTACGAACCCCATGATTGTTAGAGGCTGGTTTACTCTAACAGGAGAGACTACCTTTAGGTCCCAGAGGAAATTCTGGACAACTTGGAGTAGGGAGAAAAGACCTCCCTAGAGAACACAATCCAAATATGGGGCAAGAGTCTCCCTTTCTTGCCTGGCTACTAATCAGGAAGCCGGGCTAGTGGAGGCAGCTGGCACGCCTTCCAGTTCAAGCAACTGGGGAACCCCCCAAGGGAACACTGAGAGGCAGCCCATCTCAATAACGCTCACATTTCCTCAAAGTTCTCATCCTCTTTGCCTCTAGTGCAGTGGTTCTCAACCTTCCTAATGCCGTGACCCTTTCATACCGTTCCTCATGTGGTGGTGACCCCACGGCCGTAAAATTATTTTTGTTGCTACTTCATAACTATAATTCTGCTACTGTTATGAATCAGGTGACCCCTGTAAATGGTTGAGAACCTCTATAGGTTGAGAACTGCTGCTCTAGACCAAAGGAGAAGAAATGCTAATAAACCCATTGTTGGCTTCTGCTTCCAAGAGTCAGACATGACTACAGTACTGTATCTTATCTCTGAGAAGTATGTGCCCTTAACTATGTCTCATTAAACATGAGCACCCCTCTTTAGATTAGGTACTAGTTCAGATCTTCCAACTAGAGAGAAAGAGACTTTTGTGTGTGCTGAACTATTCAAGAGTCATTCCAACTCTTTCTCTCTCTCTCTCTCTCTCTCTCTCTCTCTTTTCCCCGTTTCCTTAACTTCCTTCCTTTTCCCCCTTTCTTTCTTTATTTTTCCTTATTTCTTTTGGGCAACTACCTGAGTCTTCCCCCGATGTTTATAACAGTCCCTTCCTCCTCCACACCCCCCTCCCCATGTATTCACTTAAGACACCACCTCAAAGGGGGCAGATGTTAAATGTGGATGCATTTGAGCCCATCGTATTGGTTCCATCCCCTTGCCAGAGATCCATTTAGGCCCAGACATGTGATACAATCCTGGCCCGTAGCATCAAGAAGAAGACCATGTGCGTTGCTGGGTAAGTTTCCTCTGTTCTTCACATGGGAAACAGGCCAGAGACCTTGCTTTCCTGGTGCATTTAGAGGTGGGCAACGTTTTGAGCTGTAGCAGCCACGGTGACATGGACCCTGTAGAAAACGCCAAGAGAAGAGTGAAGATGCCAAAGGATGACCCACCAACAGCTGGTGGTCCTGTTGGGCAAGATCATGGCATTTGTATCACCGTTTGGGCCATCTTTATTTGGATGTTCTGACACTTGTCCTAATCAGACCCCCTGTGTTAGGCCAGGTTCTCTAGAGAAGCAAAACCAGAGGCACTGGCATTGGCAGATAAAGAGAGAGGTTTATAAGAAGAAAGACATGTCTGTCAATACAGCGGCCCACATAGCTGCAGAGCGGTAACCCAGTCCAGCTTAAGTCTGGGGATCCGATATTGATCTGGAAGTCCTTCCCAACTCAGGCAGGAAGCTTTTCTGGACTGCTGTCATTGCTGGAGCTGAGAACTCGGGAAGCCAAGAAGTGAACCCAAACTGGGGAAGGGGAAGCTAGAGAAATCACATCTGGTGGGTGTAGAGACACATCAGCAAATCAGATAGTATGGCCGAGAATGGCTCCCAGGATCGGCAGACAATAGCGTAGCAGCTGGTCCACATCTCAAAAGACCACACGCAGCATCCAGGGCATCAAGGAGGAAAGGAAGAAGAGAAACCTTCTTCATCCTATCTCCTTTGTGGATATCAAATAGGCCACACCCCCAGGAGATGTCATCAGGCTGTGCCCTAAGTGAGAGGCTGCCTTGCTACCCAGGCAGCCTGGAAGTATTTCCATTATGTTAGGTTCAAATTACTGAGGATCCCAGCCAAGTTGACACAAAACCTAACCATCACAACTCCGTTATTTTTTTGGGACAGAATACCAATTTTGTTTGAGTAATCTATACCTGTGCACATCCTAAAATGCTAATCTCACAAGAAGAGTCCCAATGTCTTATTAGGAGTTGGACTGGGGTGTAAATGTGATTCAGATACACCAGTGAAATTGGAGGAAAGGACTTTAGGTGGGGGGAGATAGTAAAAGAAAAAATTTTCTTTCCCTGCTGAGTTTCTTCTTGATTGGATGTCCTTGGATGGAACTGCAGCAGCCCTCTGGTAACCACGATGACTGAGGTCCAAGTGGCTGTGCTGGTGATGAAGCTGAATGCTCGAGAGACCTGAGTCCTTGATAAGTTTTAACTGCTGAATCATCATCGTCGGTGGCCCCAACTCATGGTTTCTGTTATGAAAACTAATATTCCTGTTGTTAAAGACATTTCAAGCTGCGTTTTCTATCGCATGACCTTGTCACAATAAGCTTTAAGTCATCCCTTTTAAGAACGGATTATTTGTTATTATCTAGCCAGTCACTCGCCTCCCAACCCTTCCCTGGAGTGGGAAAGAAAGGGGTATTATAAAAGCTAAACTCCAAAGAACTTGCAGCCATGTATAGCCCCTCCTCTCCTCTCTGGGCCACAGGAGTAGTGAGTGCCCATTAGGGATGTACCATTAATACTTGTGGTGATCACAAATTACTGTAGTGCTTGTGGATTCTTATTTTATTATGACTTCCATTTTCTTTTTAATTTAATCATCGCTAAATTTTTCATAAGGAAAGAAGGCAAAGATAGATTAAGAAAGCCTGTGAAATGCATTACATCTTTAAAAGAGGAATTTCATTACTTGAATGCTTGTAAAATGCTTTCAATGAGTATCAAATCCCCTTACCACACACACACACGAAATAAATAGAAAGCGAGCAAAGGAAATAGTTGAGTGAAAATGATTTCAAGTGCTTTATTGTCCTTCAAAATGTTTTGAAATTGAAGTCTACACCTGCATAGACGAAGTCAAACATCGTCTATGATGGTGTGTGTCAGGCAGTGTGATTAAGTGCCACTCCCCCAACCCATGTTCTAATGACCATTCTGACCTTGACAGCTACTCACTGGGCTATAGCTGCAAACACAGCAAACTTGTAGCTTGTGGACACAAAGATAAAATTGGGGGAAGTATTGTTTTAATTTACAAGTGCTTCAGTAGCTAAATTGAGCATCACCAAGTACAATTCAAACCTCAAAACTCACCCCCATTGAGCCAATGCCAACTCATGGTAACCCTATAGGATAGAGGAGAACTTCTCCTATGAATTTCCTAAACTGTAACTCTTTATGGAAGTAGAAAATCCCACCTTGCTCCCAAGGAACAGCTGGTGGTTTCAAAGTGCTGACCTTGTGCTTAGGAGCCCAGTGCATAACCTCTAGGCAGGTGTGCCAGATACAGATAATTCACTCAGCAAAAAGAAAAGTAAAGAAATTCACTTTGTGACCCTTGATCTTGTTTTGCAAAAATAGAGGAGCATCCGTTTGGTTATCTTTTCGACTAGATTGACTACTATGGTTTAGTCCTGTAGAGGCTTGATGGTCAATTCCTAGGTCATAGAAGGGACCTTAATGCAGGGAAGAAAGAGACAGAAGGGAGGGAGGGAGGAAGGAAAGATGCATGTAACCACCATCATCGATGCCCAAGCGTTTTCTCTTTTGAAAGTAACTATAGAAGAATGAAAAGGCCCTGGTAAAGAGCATTCTCTGCTAAGCGCTGGATTGCTAACCATAAGGTCAGTGGTTCTAACCCACCAGCCATTCTACAGGAGAAAGATGATACCACCTATGCCTATAAAAATTTACAGCCTCAAAACCCTGTACAGAGTCATTGAGTTCTTATAGCACAATGCAAAGAGTGTTTGTCTGGAAGCAAAGCACCTGCGCTGGAGTTCTGATTCCATCAATAGGTAGCTGCATGTCTTGGGCAAGTCACTTTACTTGTCTGGGTCTCACTGCCCCTGTTTTTAAAAAGAAAGGATTCTGTATTGGATTGAATTGTGTCACAGGAAACAGATATCCAAGTCCTAGCCCATGAGACTTGCAAGTGTGTGACCTTACTTGGATAGAAGTTAAGAATCTCAAGAGTTCATCTTGGATTTAAGGTGGACCCTGAATCCAATGACCAGTGTCTTCATGAGACCAAGAAGAGTGACATTTGCAACACGGTCACAAACTCAAAAGGAAAGGTCATGTGAAACGGAAGGCAGGAATCAGAATGATGCATCAACAAGCCAAGAAATGCCCAGGGCTGCCCCGTAGCCACCAGAAGTTAAGAGCAAGGAGGGGACAGCGTCTTCCCCTCAGAACTTCCTGAAGGCAGCATTCCTGCAACTACTGATTCCTGGCCTCCAGAACCGTGAGGGAAGAAATGTCTCTTGTTCCCAGCCTCCCATTCTGTGATCTTCTGTCACAATGACCTGAGGAAACAAAGGTGTGTGTGTCCCGACCCGCAATTTCACCAGAACAACAGCATGCATTCCTCTTCCTTCGTGGTTTTGAGGGGGGTTGTGGGAAAAGCAGGTTTGCAAAAAGAAGACAACACCAGAGTCCTCAGGATTAGGATGAGGAATGGCGCTTGTTACCTTCTTCCCTTTTCCTTTGGTCATCTGGATGAGGCATTGACGCTCTCCAAGAAGGCTGCTTTGCAATTGCTTCCAGCCTGTCAAAACTAAAAGCAAAGTAAATCCAAGTGCTGTAATTTGACTATAATTTGAGCAGGACAGTCTGGGGCCTGCATTGACTTTGTGGTGAGATTCTAGTAGAATTCCATCCTGTTGGCATGTGGGGAATCAAGACAGTGAAAGGGGTGCTGTGGTACTTATGTAATCTGTTGTCAACGTGAGACTTAAGAGTGGAGGGTGGAGTTTAGCCTGTCAATCAGGTTGCAGCTTGAGGACTTCATTTGGAGGTGCTAAGGAGATAACTAGCACCCTGGAGGAGGGACACACACTCACTCCATGGGAGACATCCCTATGGACAAGACACATGGAGCTACGCTAGAGCCTGGGAGCTGAATGAGCCACGTGGAGACTCCTTCCAGCACTGGGAGGCTTCCACTGCCACTGGATCCACAAGACTTTCTACACACTGGCCTGTGATCTTCCTGCATTCAGCATCATTGCATGTGTTGTGTGTATCTGAAGAAGAATTTATAGATTCGTATCAGACATATGGGCTAATATCGGACTTAGGGACTTGATCTGGACTGGACTGGGATGTTTTCTCAATATTCAATTTCTCTTGTATAAAAGTTCTTTCTTATACAGATATGAGTGCTGTATTAGTCTAGGTACTTTGGAGAAACAAATCCACAGCAACTCACGTATAAGAGAGAGTTTTATGCAAAGAAAATGTGCATCACGAAAACATCCCAACCCAATGCTGCCCAAGCCCACAAGTCCAACATTAACCCATTAACCCAACACCAGTCCACAAAGTCCTCCACCTCACAAAACAGAGGCAATGATGCCGACTGCAGGAGGAAAGCTGAGTCAGTGAACGTGTAAGCATCTCAGCACTGGCAGGGGTCTCCACATGGCTGCTCCAGCACCCAGGGCTGCATCGGGATAGATCCATGCGGCTTCTCCTTGGGGATGTCTTGTAGGAAATCCATCTTGCAAGCTGAAGCAGGGAACTGCTAAGGCAGCTGCACCCGATGCAACCATCACAAAACAAGAGACCCGAGAACTAGAAAGGCGAGGCTTCACCACCCATTTATCCCTCCGCCTTTCAACCAGCACCACATGTGATTATCGGCCAGGCTGGCACAATTAACTAACTCAAGTGCCTATGAATTTGTTTCTAGTCTACCCAGACTAACGCAGGTGCTTACTTCAACAAGACTGTGTTATCTGTAAAACAGCCTCCTGAGACTCATGGCTTTTGACTCAAGAATGAATCTTGCATTCAAGATAAAGGACAGTTGGAGAGAAACAGGCCACTTCATTTATTCATTCAGACATGCATTCACTTATTCATTCATTTTGAAAGTGTGTATTAAGCCTCCACCCTGTGCCAGAAGCTGAGATGGGAATGGGAATAAACAAGAGGACCTCAAAAAGTGTGTGTGGAAAAAAATGAAATTGGGAGATAGTGGAATTTTTCCACAAACTTTTTGAATCCCCCTCACAATCGATTCCAGAACAGACCCAGATCTGGTGGAGGTGGCCAGGGGATACAGAAAATAAGCAAGTAAACCAGTACTTGCGATTGCAAAGTATGATCAGTTCTGTCAAGAAAATAGTATAGGATCAGACAATGAAAAGGGGGAATCTGAGATCTGAGAGGATGTTCCCATGGATATAAGATTTAATCCCATAATATGGCAGACCTGAGGATAGAAAGGAGCCAGCCAGGAAAAGGGGGAAAGGGGGGACATTCTAGGCAAAAGGAGTACACATGAAAGTCCCATGTGGCAGAAAGAAAGCAGTGTGTCTGAGGAAATGAAAAATGGTCAGTCTCCTAGAAGATTGGGTCAAGAGGAAGAGAGGTCCAAGATGACCCTGGAGGGGCAGGCAGGGGCCTGATCCTGCAGGACTTGAAGACCAGGATAATAGGTTGGGGTTTTACTAAGTATGCATTGGGAAGTTGTTGGAAGTTTTTAGCAAGAGAGAATTCGAGTTTGATTTGTGGGTGTTTGTTTGCTTTTGCGTTCTCTGGGGACCAGGTAGAGAACAGATCAGAAAGGAAGAAGTATGCGTAGTAGGTGGTTCTGGCTCAAATCAGATTGGAGGCTGACCAAGATAAATGGCTCTTCAAGGCTGGCCACTTCCTCAGACCAGTCCACTATTGCTCTGCACTGTCTGTGGGCTGAGCCAACTCATAGATTGTGGTGGATCATGTCATCGTGCTGTGCATGCCTGTACCTTGAGGCTCCATCGCAACCTGCTTCCCTGTGCTGCTGTGCTGCTGGCCTCTGCTACCCACCCCTGGACATCTCATCTTCCTGCTGTCATGGCCCCTCTTTGCTTGTCTGCAGGGAGACTCTGTACCTCCCATCAGCCACTTCGCTGCCTGCTTCCTTGACCTTGGACCGGCAATTGGAAGGATCTTCAAGATATTTAACTGTCCCATGAAAGTGAGTTGAACTGAGCCCTCTGTACTGCTGTGTGGTCTGTTGTATTCCTTATCACAACATAAGCCTACCCTTTTATAGATATAATCATAAGTGTCCTGGTTTTGTTTCTCTAGTGACCCCTGCCTGACACACCCTGTATGTCATCCCAGCATTCCACTCTTCTGAGCAAACGCCTCTCAGCAGTTATCAAGTTTATGAGGCACCTTCTCTGGTATGACCTTAGTAAGACATCGAAAGAAAACCCCTCTTTCCCAATAGGGCCATATTTACACGCCCAGGGGTCAGGACTTCCACAGATATTTGGGGGAACCCAATTGAACCCTGCAGCATTGCCTCTGTGTGTTGAACAAGGATCACCTCTTTGCAGAGACTTGAACTCAACAGCTACTTCCATCGTGGTCAGGGCACTGCAGGAGCAAGGTGGGAGCTGGTTAAAATGGCCATGCGAAGGCATCCGAAGATGGGCTGGCGGATCACAGCACTGGAGGTTCAGTAGCAGAAATGTGGGCGCTTAACTTGGAAATGAGAATGCTTTGGGGGCACCAGACAAATGCCTTCAAACAATTGTTCTGCTGGGTTGTAGCTGCTGAGCCCTGGCCTGGGCCCGGCATTAGAGCAGTAAGAGGCCACCAAATGAAGGACCTTCAGTATATTGAACTGTCCCATGAAAGTGAGTTGCCCTTTCGGACCTTGCGGGTAGCTATGGTGGACTAAGCTGGCTGTCTTGTATAGCCAGTTCCTCGTCTCTACAGGGATCCAGGCAGAGAGGGGAAGACAGCCTGTCAGGAATTGTGTGGAAGGATTCCTCTATCTGGTCTGGGCCAGATGGTCCCGAAGGACCTCTTCATCTTCCTTTCAGCAGATGTCCGCGTGAACGATCCCTTCGGACCACAGATTGGAAAGACGATCCGCGTGAACGATCCCAGCGGACCACGGATTGGAAAGACGATCCCGTCCTCCAAAACATCACCTGCCTTTGTCAAAAAAAAGTCCAAGACCAAATTCCTTCCTCTCCTGCGCACTGTTCCGTGCATGTTGCTGTGCTGCCAGAGAACATGGCGATGTGTTGGTCTCGCCACCCGTCTTCCCAAGAGGCTCTACCGCCCAGCGGAGGCATGGCTCTCATGGGGCGTTTGTGTAGGTGCCTCCCGGACCTTGTTGTGTGAGGAACCACATCAAAACTTGTCATGTTTCAATGCCTTCCCAGCCCCCACCCCGGCCAACAACTGCTAAGTTGGGCCGTGCTTGTGGTGCACATGTGAGACATCATTAAATATCATGGCCGGATGTGAGCAAAACATCAGGGCCCTTCTGGGATCAAAGAAGCACACACGGTTGCAAAGCAGCTCTTTAATAGCCGGGTAGGAGCAGGAAGTTTCCTTTGTTAAACAACGGCCCTAATGACTTCGCCCTGCTTCCCTCATTAAGGCTGCCTAATGATGTTACATATATCTGCACCTCCCTTCCAAGCCCCCTTTGCGTCTGCGTCCCCCACTGTCAACTTTGCAGCCCGTCGGGTCATAAAAGCCCGGGGAGTCTGCTGTTGGAGAGCTGGTTTAGAGACCAGGCCTCCTGGCTGTGGACATACACAGAGACTCTCATTATATTTTAGCAGTGAAACGAGGGGGCGGGGCGAGGGGGGGTTGTGAAGCACACCAGTCCTCCCTCAAATGAAACCCTGCTTATTTCATCTTCTTCCAGTCCGAGCGGGACCATCGTCATCCTGCTGAAGATTAAAGGCAGCATCTCATTTCCAAACAGAAAACTAAAGAGACCCAAACTGTATCTCCCCAGTGGGTAGATCATCCATTTCAGCTCAGCCTGTATCAAGATTGGAGCGAATGACTGTCCTGAAGTCTAACAGGTGCTGCCACGGTCTCAAAAGGCAACCAAGTTGGCAGTCACAACACATTCTCCAAGACCGTTCTTGTCCATTGTTGTTAGGGACCATCAAATTGGTTCCGAAGCACAGCGATCCTATACAACACAATAAAACACTGCCTGGCCTGGCACCACCCTCACAATCACTCCTGTATTTGAGCCCCTTGTGGCAACCACTGTGCCAATCCATCCCATTGAGGAGCGTCCTCTTTCTTTTCCCACTCTCTATTTTACCAGCATGTGTCCTCCCCCAGGGATGGGGCCCTCCGAAGTACATGAGACCCTCCTGGAAATCGGGCTCTACGTCTTCCGACACAGACTTGTTCATCTGTGGTCCATGCATGGTATAGTTAGGACTCTTCACCAACACCGTAAGCCAAAGGCGTCGGACTCTTGTTCGTCATCCTGATTCATTGGCCAGCTGTCACTGAAAAAGGCCATGGTTTGGGGGAGGCACACCTTCCTCTGCAAGGTGACAGCTTTGCTTTTTAACACTTTCAGGAGACCTCCCACAGCAAAAGTGCCCGCTGCCATTTGTTGTTTGATGTTATGGCTGGTGATTTCATAGGCATTGATGGTGGATCAAAGCCCAATGAACTCTTTGATGACTACTCTCTCTTCTCCATTTCTCATGATGTTGCTGACTGACCTGAGTCACCAGGGGTTAAGTGTTAGGAGGGGTTTGATTTTCTTGATGTTGAGGTGGAATCCATACTGAAAGCTGTAGTCTTTGATTTTCATCAGGAAGTGCTTCACACCTTCTCCCCTTTCAGCAAGCAAACTTGTATTAGCTGCATCTCCCAAGTTGTTAATGTGTTTTCCTTCATCTCTATAATGCTGAAGTTCTTCTTCATCTATTCCAGCCTCTCGGATTGATGTGCTCAGCATACAGATTGCATAAGGATGGTGAAAGGCTACACTGAACCCCTGATGAAAGCCTTTCCTGATTTTAAACCATGCGGTATTCACATGTACTATTCAAATGACTGCCTCTGGGCCAATGTACAAATTCCTCATGCACACAATTCAGTGTTCTGGAATTTCCCTTCTTTGCAATGCTATCCATAGTTTGTTATGATCCACACAATTGAATGCCTTTGCATAGTCAATAAAACATGAGTAAACATCTTCCTGGTATTCTCTGCTTTCAGCCAGGAGCCATTTAACATTAGCAATAATATCCCTCATTTTACATTCTCTTCTGAATCCCATTTGAATTTCTGGCAGTTCCCTATCTGTGTACTGTTACCAAGGTCATCTAATTATCTTCAACAAACTTTTACATGTGTGTGAGTAGCCAGTGCAGGTAGTGCTGTAGGGACAAGAAGGGACAAAGTCTACCTTCATTCACTTCACCAAAAGAAGACTCGCAGAGTAAAACATGAGTTTACAATGGAATGTGATTGTTTGTCAAGGAGTGATGCTCTGGATCCTGAAATGCCACTCACTCAAAGAAGATTATCCGGGGCTCAACTATTTGGCAGGATCACTTGAGGAAGGATCTATAAAAGCACTAAAGATTTGAATAATTGGAAAAGGAGTAGAGATATTTCTCAAAATTAGAAAAAGGATGATTCTAAGATTTGGAAGGAAACCAAGACTATTTGAGAGTTAATGAGGAACCATGACTGGTGTGACCATTTTTCTTACAGTTAGATTGGAGGAGTAGGTTTAGAAAGAAAAATATAGGTGGTTGGATAGTTTCTAGCACAGTGGTTCTCAACCTACCTCATGCCATGACCCTTTAATACAGTTCCTCATGTTGTGACCCTCCAACCATAAAATTATTTTTGTTGCTACTTTATAACTGTAATTTTGCTACTGTTATGAACCAGGTGACCCCGGTGAAAGGGTCATTCGACCTCCTGTCGTGACCCACAGGTTGAGAACCACAGGGCTATGGGTTAGGCATTGGACTGCTAACTACAAGGTCATTGATTCAAATCCACCAACCACCCCTTGGGGATAAAAACAAGGTGGATTCTGTAAAGATTTATAGTCTCTGATACCCCAGATAAGGAGCCCGGGTGGCACTGTCAGGTAAGGGACTGCTAAGAGCAAGATCAGTGGTTCAAACCCACTAGCTGCTCAGTGGTAGAGAGATGAGGCTATATGAGGGGTACCCCCACAAAACTGGAATTGTGCTGAGTGGAGGAGAGCTTTCAATGTACGCATTTTTCCCGCTACACAAGCATCACGCCACTTACTCTGAGTTAATGGACCCAGTGGTGTCACCTGAGAAGGTTCTTTCTGGTCACAGTGTATTTTTCATAAAAGCAGTTCCCTCAAACCTCGTTTTTTGTAGTGGCCCATTTAAGAGAATGGCATGTAGCTGTGAAATTTTGTTTCCTGCTCGCAAAAAATACCACAGAAACTGCTGTGCTGTTGAACACAGCTTATAAGGACAGCACTATGGAACAATTCAAGTGTACAAGTGGTTTTCTCATATCAAAAAGGAGGAATTATTGATGGATGACAAACTTCATTCTGGACATCTGTCAACTTCCCAAACAGATGAAAATGTTGACTCGTAGTGCATTTTGGAGTTCGTTCCACCTGCTCAGACTGCTAATCAAGGTTTCTATGTAGAGGTTCTGAAAAGGTTGTGTAACTGTGTGTGTGGGGGGGGGGGATTTGTGGCAGATGGGACACTGGTTTTGCCACCACTACAATGCACCTGCTCACACAGCCATCTCAGTACATCAGTTTTTGTCGAAAAAGCAGCATGCCTCTCTTGCTCCACACACCTGACTCACCTGGCCTTTCTCTGTGTGACTTCTTTTTGTTTCCACGAATGAAGAGGGACATGAAAGGACAGAAATTTGATGATGTAGAAGAGGTCAACAAAAAACAAGGGAGTTGCTGTCAACCATCCAAACAGATGAGTTTGAAAAATGTTTCTAAGAATGAAATCAAAGATTTGACAAATGTGCTACAGGTAATGGAGAGTACTTTAAAGGTGATAAGGGATTTGTGTTGTTGCTGTTAAAAAAAAAAAAGTAAATACATAGCTTTGAAAAAAATCACTTTGGGGGTACCCGCTTGTATGCTCATATAAAAATATATAACCTCATAAACTCTGCGGTCCATATGAGTCAGAGTCAATTCTATGGAAGTGGACTTGGATGGGAAACTAACATAGAGTTATTCTGATTCAGAATAGACTCGATAGCAGTGGGTTTGGGTTTTTCATGATATTATTCAATAACTTCCACATTCCTCTTCTAGATCACTGCAAAACACTCACTCTCTATACCACTCAGCTAAGTACTCAATCAGTCATTCCATTTGCCTACAATTTGTCAATTCTTGCATGCACCTATTTCTCCCCAACATGACTGAAGGCCACTTAGAGGGTTTGGTTTGGGTCTGGTTTTTGTTTACCTCTTGAAGCTCCAATGGGGGTTATAAACACACACAAAACACTGCTGATGAGTTGATTCTGACTTATAATGACCCAACGGAACAGCCTGGAACTGCTCCTTAGGGTTCCTGAGACTATAAATCTTTATGAGAATAGACAGCCTCATCGTTCTCCCATAGAGTGGCTGTAACTTTGAATTGCCAGCCTTGTGGTTATCAGCCCAACACTTAACCCACTGGGCCATCAGGACTTCTGATGGAGGTGATGCAAATAGCAAATAATAAATGAATGGATAAATGTTGGATGAGTAGATGGATGAATGGACAGATGGATGGATGGACTACAGAAAATAGTTACTCCCACATTCTGAATCAATAATTACTATTTTAATATGTGAGTTCACAGCCTCCCAAGGGAATTGTCTGAATATGTTTGATCAAATCTGCCATACTAAACCCTAGGTCAGAAGGTATGGTTTCAGATTAATTTTCATCCCTGGAAGCTTCTCTCACTAGTACTGAACACGGCAGCAATTCATGAATATTCCAACATCATAAATCTGGACTCTGGCTTTTAGAAAAGGCGCATGAAAAACCGCTCTGGTAGCTTTTTCTTAACTCTTACACAACCTGTTTCTACAGCCCTCCTTGTGGTCTGTGTCACCCGTGGTAAATGCCACCCTGGCTTCTGGAGACACCGGGGATAGCACAGAGATGTCACCTTTGGGGAGTTGAACAAATCTGAGTTTTCAACCCAACTCTGTCATTTTCTAGCTGTGGGGCTTTGGATGGGATATGTGACCACCTCTCTGACCCTCTGTAAATTAATGACAATAATACCTTCCCCTAATCTGATATTGGGGATGTTTCAGGAAGTAATAGGAGCCCTGGTGGCATAGTGGTGCAAGGTCAACAGTTCAACACCACTAGCCACTCCTTGGGAGAAAGACAAGGCTTTCTAGAACCATAAAGAGTTAACAGCCCAGAAACTCATAGGTGCAGCTCAACACTGTCCTATAGGGTCACCAAGGGCTGGCATCAACTCAAAGGCAGTGAGTGTTCATTTGCTTTTATGGTGGCTTTTGTGATGTTGCATGCAACAATTAGCTCAATACTAGACAAGGCTAGTGCTATTCCCTGGTGGAAAATCACCAGGACTGTTTTCCAGGATTCAGTGACTAACACGTATGTCCACCTACCAAAGATGCACACCAAGCACTAAAAAAACAGTAAAAAAGTATCGCCACTCTCAGCACTGGTCCTGAGGGGTTCATTTGTCCTGGATTCCCTGTGCTTCCAGTTCCTATCTGTACCAGTGTACATCCTCTGGTCCAGCTGGATTTGTAAGGTAGAATTGGGATCATGACAGTTGGGGGGAGGAAGCATTTAAGAACTAGAGGAAAGTTGTATGTTTTATCACTGCTACACTGCACCCTGACTGGCTCATCTCCTCCCTGCGACCCTTCTGCAAGGGGAGGTCCAATTGCCCACAGATGGGCCCTGGAAGGGAGATGTCGGATGGTGTAAGATATGACAAAATAATAATAATTTATAAATTATCAAGGGTTCATGGGGAGGGGGAGTGGGAAGAGAGGGAAAAAATGAGGGGTGAATACTGGGGGCTCAAATAGAAAGCAAATGTTTTGAGAATGATGGGGGAAACAGGTGTACAAACGGTGCTTGACACAATGGATGTATATGTGGATTGTGATAAGAGTTGTACAAGCCCCCAATAAAATGATTTTTTTTAAGTAAAAATTTTAAAGACTCACTGCCATCCCATCAGTGCCGACTCATAGTGACCTAAAGGACAGGGTAGAACTGCCCCTGGGAGTCTCCAAGACTTCAACTCTTAATGGGAATAAAAAGCCTGTCTTTCTCAAGGAGCTGCTGATGGTTTCGAACTGACCACCTGGAAGTTAGCAGCCCAACGTGTAACCAGTATGCCACCAGGGATCCTCTACTCCAAGCACAAATACTGAAAAATACAAATTGACATAAATACTTACGTCTACATTAGGGCAAACCAGGTGGCAAGCAGAAGGCTTTTGTGATTATGCCAAGTGCCCAGATAGGGGAGAGCATCAGAATTTGGCCCTGGGCCCCAGTGATGATGACTTCCAGCACCTTCCTCAAGAAGACGAGCCAGAATCATAAGAGTTGCCATGTGCATTGACTTAGGAGAAAGTGAGCAAGCCACACGACATTCCTCCCCAGCAAGAAGGCGAACACCATAGGAACCTGGGAGGAAGACACAGCCCGAAACTGCAGCTCGTTGGTGACCTAGTCCGCCTCTTAAAGGTGCTGTCATCTTGGATAAGATCCCTAACACGCCTGAGGTTCGGTGTTCTTGACCTTGAGCTAGACCGTGACCAAGGGTCCAATTCAGGACTAGCCCAGTTGCTGGCACAAAGAAGCCCTTTGGCTAATGTTTGTTGACCTGTTGCTGGACCCAGGTGGCTGAAGACCCACTTGCTGGCATTTTAGAGAATCTTAAGTCTTCAGCTGTTTCCGACGGGCAGCATTTCCTTCCATTGTGCATGGCATCTCCAGAAGTCAAGGATGAGTCTATGGCAGAGAACAGCAACCATTGCCATCTCGTTCCCTCACTTGGGAAGATGTTAAAACTCTAGCTTCTTTAAGATAAAGTTCCGAGGGGACTGATGGGGGTGGGAGGAGGCTATAAATATGAAGAGGCAAGAGAAGAGAAACAGCTGACTCTTGAACTTGCTCCTGAGAAGAAGCCCCAGTCTGGATCTTGGCTGTGTTGACAGGATACTGTTGTCAGGAAATCACAAAAACTCCCCAGTATGTGGTCCATTTGGGAACAATAAAAGTACTAGTAAGGCCAGAACTGTCCCCCCAAAGGGAACATTTTTAGTTTCTCCTTTGAAGCCAACATTAGATTATTGGCACTGAAATTAAAGGCCTCTCTCAGTCTGGGGCTATGGTTTATCTTCAGATGCAAATGCACACACAGTTCTTTCCCAGTGTGCAGCCCGGGCTGCAGCCTCAGGACTCTGGGAGACTCTTTCCAAGGCTGCCTCCAGAAAGCAGAACAAAATCTCTCTCTAGAACCCTGACCGCCTCTTCAACTACCAGTGGAGAAGTTCGGTGCTCCTGCTCTGTAGGACCCCAGGGGAGAGTCCGTGCTGACTCATAGTAACCCTTTAGGACCCAGAGTAGAATTGCCCATAATGTTTCCAAGGCTGTAAATCTTTACACAAGCAGCCTATCACATCTTTCTCCAATGGAGCAGCTGGTGGGTTCGAACTGCTGACCTTTTGGTTAGCAGCCAAACATTTAATCACTCCTGAGCCACCAGCGCTCCTTGCCCCACGGAAAGCCTGACCAAATGGAAGCATTCTGCTAAACGACTCCTACCAAGTCAGTGCTGCACTCGACCAGACAATGAACCCGACTTCCTCCTTCCTAATGCTAAAAACTATATCCTTTCACCCTCATTCCAACAGCCTCTGAAAGAACTTCCTCTACCGATGGGAAGGTTACTCTTTTGCAGCCAGATCATTCTATTATTGGGAAACTCTAATTAGAGAAATCTTTTTTTATAATGAGCTGAATAGAGTTTCTACTTACTGGTCTTGGTTCTGCCACCAGAATCATTAAACGCGAAATTAAAATGATATTGAGTTGACCAAATTCTTTCCTTTTTTGAATATAAAGGCCATTTGCAAAATTTGTATAGCTCTTCCTTCCCCTTTAAAAAAAATTATCTAATTTCCTTCCTTTCGTCTTCCTTTTCCCCCTGCCTTTCTTGATTAAATGCCATTCTCTCTCTCACTGCCATGGAGTCAGTGCTGACCCTTAACAGCCCCTTGTGGATTTCCATGACTGTGTTTACGGGAGTAGAAATCCCAGACTCTCTCCCAAGGAGCTGCTCGTGGTTTCAGACTGCCAACCACTTGGGTCGCAGCTCAGCACATAATCACTACACCTCCAGAGCCCAACATGCCATGAAGGAGGTCCGAATGAAGTAAGTGGTCTGGGGAAGTCAGGACCCCGTTGGTGCCAGGGCCCACACAGAAAGGTGGCAGGAGTTAGCGGGTGGAGAGACTGGATAGAGAGGGGGATTCGATTCAGGAATTTGGGTTTTTCTCAGTCAAGAAAGAGAAGCATAACTAGACAGAAAGGAAATTAGGATGGACACTGTGGTGTTGAGTTGGAAGTATCCAACTGAATTGATGGGGTTTAATATATAGGTATGAATATATAAATATACATATTATATATATATAAATACCTAAATAGAGATGAGATGTGTGTTATAGATGTTATAGTGTGTGTGTGTGTGTGTGTGTGTGTGTGTGTGTGTGTGTAGATACACAGTCCCTAGCTCTGTCTGCTGGGCTCAGTGACAGCCCACTAGCTGTAAGTTACCTATCACCCAGATCTTGGCTTCCAAAGACTCTTCTCCACTAAACTAAACCAGGACTTCTAGGTGTGATGGTTGATCCTGAGGATCCAGAACCAAAATCCAAATTCCAGCTCATAGTGACCCGAAAGGAGGGGGCAGACTTTCCCCTGTGGATTTCTGAGCCTGGGGCAGGGGGAAGATGAATTCATCATAGAAGATGAGTTTGAGCAACTAGTCTGCTGCCACAGACTAACAAGTGCTGGAAGAGTAATGGAAATCTATCAAAGGGATACCGGAGCCAATTGCCAGGGGCTTCTATTGGCCACTATGGAAAAGTTGCTATTAGCTGTTCTTAGAACCAGTTCCAATTCATAGCGATGCTGTGCACAAAAGCAGGAAGGCCTGCCCGGGCCTGCACCATCCTCACACCTGTTCTTGTGCTGGCACGCGCTGTCACAGCCACCGTGGCTCTTTACAGGAGTAGAAAGCCGCCTTCTTGTCAAGGGTCTTCCTCTTTTTGCTGCCCCTCCACTTTACCAAGCATGACGTCCTTCTCCAGGGACTGGTCTCTCCTGATAACACGTCCAAGTACATGAGGCCCAGTCTTGCCATTCTTCCAAGAGAGATCTGGTTTTCCGTTGGCAGTCTGTGGTACTCCCAATATTCTTCTCCAGCAACATGAGTCAAACGCACTGACTCTTCTTTGGTCTTCCTTATTCAACGTCCATCTTTCACATGCATATGAGGTGATGGGAAAATGTTAACGAATATAGTTTTTAATACATATAACCATAGGCCAGGGCTTTTTTGAGTTTCTCCCTTAAGAAAACTCGTCCTACCTGATAATACCTGAAATTCTATCAGTATGGCTACCACCCGCCTCTTCCTGCTTTCTGTGATTTAAAGCCTTCAGCTTTATTAATATGCAGGTATCTCTGGGAGGGGTAACACTTTAAGTCAATGCTTATTGTCAATAGTATTTCCCAGCGTGGCTTGTAGTAGCTTAGACCCATGAGATATTTGCTAGTCAGCATGAAGGAGTAGGAGATTTGGGTCTTATAAAAATTGGGGGATAACATCAAATTGCACAAAGAGGCACTGATCCAGGACTCTCTCTGAGTCTTTACAAAGCCGATGCGAATGCTAAATTAGCCCTGGGGGAAATGTCATTTGAGATTATTTGATCATTGAACATTAGGGTCTAAAACGCACCCACATACATTTTTGGAGAAATACTGGCTCACAGATTTCAATTAATGGGCAATAAAACATTGACATTTGAACATAGGCATGAGAGCCTGTGTTCAAATTCTGGCTGCCCAACTCAGGGACTGTGTGACCCTTGGCAAGCCAATTAATCTCTCTGTGCTGCCATTAACAGGAGCCTGGTGGCATTGGACTGCTAAACACAAAGTCAGTAGTTCGAAACCACCAGCTGCTTCGTGGGGAAAAGATGAGACTTTCTCCTCCCATAGAGAGTTACAGTCTCAGCAACCTACAGTAGACAGTTCTACTCTGTCCTACCCGGTCGCTGTGAGTCAGAATCGACTCGCTGGCAATGAGCGAGTGCCTCTATTTCCATATCTGCAAAATGGAGGTTAAGGAGCGTTCTTCCCTTGAGTCGTGGGGATGATTCGACATGAAAATAAAGATTGAAAATTTAGCACGGGACTTGACACACACAGGGATTCAACATGAGTTTGCTGCTATCGTCACTCTGTGATGCTTATTCTATCTTGAGAGACCATTTGGATGGAAGCTGAGGCAAAAAGAGAGCGTGGGACATTAGAAGGCACCACCAAGGTCAGAAGAGAAGGGAATGATCAGCAAGAACTTAAACACTGAAGGTCCGGACCCAAGGCAGATCCCCATCCCCATTTTCAGAGGCACATTACCAAAGCAGAGGCTGGGTGGCACAAGCAGCTCGAGGTGGGTTGCTAACCCAAAGCTCGGTGCTTTGAACCCACCCACGGGCTCCACGGAAGAAAAGACCTGGTGAACTTCTTCTATAAAGACTGCAGCTGATTAAGAACGTCTGCCCTGATGGCGCCCGGAGTTACACTTTGGACTGCTAATCGCAAACTCAGCAAAGATGAGACTTTCTCCTCCCATGAAGAGTGACCACAGGGGCAGTTCTACCTTAGCCTATAGGGTTGCTTTGAGTGGGAATTGACTGGTTCCTGGCAGCAGGTCTGGTTCCTTCCTTTGGGGCTTTGAAGCCTGGGCCCTTTGATGACCTCTCTCTAGGGGATCCAACTGATGACAGCAACTCGAAAGACTAGATAAGAAACTCAGGGAGTGGGGCATGAGTTCATGTACGTGGCGGAGGAACAACTCAAGAAAAGAAAGCTAGACTGGTTGTACTACTCGAGGAACATAACCCAGGTCACTGGCTTGTAGAAACTCCTGAATCCCCTATGTCCTGCCAGGAATATGCTCAACAACAACAGAAATGTTGAATTGTAAAAATTAAATACAAAGATTGTAGCCAAGAACATGGGGCCACCAGGCGCTGGGGGCTGACTTAACTGCAACCCACATTATCAAAGCTGTCCAGGCCCCTCCAGGAGGCCCACTGTGCTGGAGGACCAAGAACTAGAAAAGGTCAAATGCCTCATCCCTTGCCCAAAGCAGGGCATCCAGCTTCCCAGGAAGAATGGTGTGCAAGAGAACATTCCCCTCCCTAGCAAATACGCGTGGCTGCTTTCTTCTTGGTAAACACACACTCAACTGGTCTACTGAGGCACCCTCCCACCACCTGCCTCTGGTCCCTGGGCTGACCCCTCCAGTGCTGCAGGCCAGGAGGAAGAGGGGTTGGCATGTGTGGAAGCCTGCCAAATGAGGTGACCCGAGCCATGCCCCCGATACCCCCCAGTCACCACAGAGGAGCTGACCCCACAGGGCTGTCAGCTTACCACAGACAGCCTTCACCAGCGCTTCAGAAAATGAAAAGTTTTATTAAACTTTCAAGTCCAGAGCAGATGTGTCCAGACATAAATATTCAGAAGGTCCCATCTGTTAGGTAAATTGTCTTCTGATGGAGTAACAGAGGGGCCGTACGTTACGGAGACCCCATCGCTCTGGGAGCCCAGGAGGGCTGGAAATCCTGGAAGCAGATGCTCCTGGCATGCCAAATAAAAGGAGTTCAAGCAAGAGAAACAAATCAGCAAGGACCTTAGGCAGGGCCCTGGGACAGAGGATGCCAGCAATGGGAACCCCCAAAAGAGCACGTGAGCAGGGGGACCAGAAACAACCTAACTGGCCTCTCCCGATCCTCAAGACAGATTTTGCTTAGAGCTTGTGCCAACTCCCAGTTGGCAGGGAGTCGATCCCAACTCAGGGTGACTCCCCGAATGTCACCGTAGAACTGCGCTCCACCGGGCTTCCCAGGGCTGATTTTTCAGAAGGAGCACGCCAGGCCTTTCTTCTGAGGTGCCTCTGGGTAGGATCTGCCAAGTGCATGCTTAGCAGCTGAGCACGTTAACTGTTTGTACCACCCAGGGACTCCTTAGGACTGCGACAGCATGCTTCTTCTCGCCCGTCGGCTAACTCCTTAGGCAAAGTGCTTAACCGCTCTGGCCCTCGGTGTCCTCCTCCAGAAACTTAGATTCCTGAGTGGCCGCTTTGTGCAACTGTCTATACTGAACATTGCAGTGTGGAAATCATCATACTGACCACAAGGGGCCTTAAGGATAATCAGTAGTTCACATTAAAATTTCTATGAGTCAGCCACAATGTTCAACACTTTACATGCACCGAAGAGCCCTGGTGGTACAGTGGGTTAAGCAGTAGGCTACCAACCACAAGGTTGGCAGTTCAAGCCCACCAGCTGCCCCAATGAAGAAAGATGAGGCTGGGTGCTTCCTTAAAGATTTTGTTTTGGAGACCCTGTGGGCAGTTCTGCCCTGTCCTATAAGGTCACAATGAATCATCATTGGGTCCACAACAGTGGGTTTACTCGCACTGACTTGTTTTCAGCCCCCCAGTAACCCCCGGAGGTAGACCCTCTTACTATGCCCATTTCATAGATGAGGGAACCTCTGAGGCACAGAGAGAATGAATGATGACCCAGGGGTACAGATGGTAAGCGTGTGACCCTTCAAATTCAGGCCCACTGCTCCAGGTGAGTGTTGTATTAGAGCTTAAGTTCTAAGTAGTTGGTTTTAGAAGGCTACGATTTGCAGTGGGAGCCCTATATCCATTCTGGGGTCCCCACATGGAGTCAGCCTCCATCGGACCCTTGGTCAGCAATGTAGAAAGCTCTACTCTCAGGCAGAGTGTGTTTGAAAGTGTATTACTGCCACTCTCCCAGCCAGCCCAGGGAGGGGCAGCCTGTGCGCCATCAGGGACTTGCCTGGACATGGCCTTGATGGCTATTGGGGTGCTAGAGTTGCACAATCACAAGTTGTGTTAGTCTGGGTAGACTAGAGAAACAAATTCATGGACATTCTCATACCAATCTATAAAGTCCTCTTCAGACTCATGAAACACGTGCAATGATGCTGAATGCAGGAAGATCACAGGCCAGTGTGTGGGAAGTCTTGTGGCAGTGGAAACATCTCAGAGCCGGCAGGGTCTCCACATGGCTCGTCCAATTCCCAGGGCATAGGGTCTATTAGCGTAGAGCCATGTGTCTTGTCAGTACAGCGTCTCTCAGGGAGTGAACAGAAAGAGAGTGAGTCTCCCGCCTCCAAGGATCAAATCCAGGAATTCCCAGAATCCTCAGAAGAAGGCCACACCCACACAGAGGCCTCGTTGGCTATATCCTGATCGACAGGCCAGAATCCACTCCTAAACTCTTAATCCTCAAAATTGACACCAGATTATGTAACTACCACACAAGTCACACCCTAGCTGCCGTGGTTAAAGACCCTGCACCAATCTTGTAAACTTCTCTAGCCTGTAACAGTGCACGTTTCCCAATCACGGTTCGTTTCCCATTTCTGGAGTCCGACCTGCATGTGGGATGGTTTGGTCTCCCACCAATCAGGATTCTGGAACACTTTCCTTTGTTCTCCAAGTCCTATTTAAGTGGCCACAGGCCTGTAAATCCTCAGACCCCGGTCCATTATGGCCTCAGGAAGACGGTCTCCCTCATCTGGATGATTTGTCTTTGTCTGTGTCTTGTCTCTCTCCTGTTTGGGACTTAATGCATCTGTGTCTATGAACTGTGTTTGAATCGGAGCTCTCTTTTTCATCCTGGAACAGGTATCACCACCATACTAGCATGGCACAAAAATAGAACTCAGAGCGGCCACTTGCACGAAGGAGCTCACATTCTGTATGGACTGAATCACATCCTCTCAACAGGAGTAGAGTGCCCAATAAGCAAGGAACGCATGGGCTTATTTGTGTTTACTTATTCATTTGTAGTAAATGGTAAAAACCAACAACAAAAACGTGAAACTATTCATTAAAGATTAGTACTAAGCACAAGGTAACCCATGCTTACCTTGTTTGCTGGGGATGCCATCTCTGTGAGGGACCGTAAACTTGAAAAGAGGCTTCCATTCTGCGGGAAGGTGCTGTGGGGTTGGGGGAGAGACAGACGCCAGGCAGACCGAGAAGCAGAGTCTCTGAAGTGGTGAAGACTTGTGAAATGGTTTGCGCTTGATTAGCAAGCACAAATCAGCCCCTGCTTTCCTTGCTTATCGAGTAGTCTGACGCTGCCCTGTTCAGAATCTGTGTTGGCATCCTCACCCCTCCAGCTGTGGATCTAAACCTGTGTGAAAAGAGGTTTTCTTTGCTATGTTGATGGGGCTGCCAATGAGTGTGTCCTACACCTCGTGACTTTTCAGCAGAGGGCACCAAGGAAAGACAGAAGCCATGTGACTTTATAGGCATGCCTGGAAAACCTCCAGGGAGCAGTCTGCCAGGCTGAGACTCCGAGCCACCTGCTTATAATATTTGCCTTACAACCAGCCAAACCAAACCCACTGCCAAGAGTCCATTGTTTTTTGTCTTCGGCATCCTAGTGGAGTGAAATGGATCTCAGTGTGGTTTGGATCTGCATCTCTCTGGTAGCTAATGACAAGAGCTCCAGTGGCACAGTGGTTACACATTGGGCTGCTAGCCATAAGGTCAGCAGTTGGAAACCACTAGCTCCTCCTTGGGAGAGAGATGAGGCTTTCTATTCTCATAAAGATTTGTACTCTGGGAAATCCATCCTATCCTGTAGGATTACTATGAGTTGAAATCGATCAGCAGTGAGATAGCTAATGACACAGAGCAACTTGATTCCATTTGAATGTCCTCTTTGCTGAAATAAAGAGTAGAATTCTTTCTGCTCCAGCAAAGCATTACAGTCTCAGAAACCCACAGGGGCAGTTCTACCCTGTTCTACATTTGATCTTAGCCAAAAGGCCGAGAAGTGATGAAGCGTCCTTGTGAGTCAAAACTGACTTGATGGCAGTGAGTGGGTAGTGTGGTGGGTTAATCGTTGGGCTGCTAACCACAAAGCCAGCAGTTCAAAGCCACCAGCTGAAGCTGTCTGCTCCAGTAAAAATTTACAATCTTGGAAGCCCACAGTGGCCAGTCTACTCTGTCCTATAGGGTGCCTATGAGTCAGAATTGACTCAATGCCAATGAGTTTGGCTCTGAGTGTATGGTGAAATGTCTGTTTAAGTCCTTTGTCCAGCTAACAATTGGGTTATGTGTCCTTTTGTTGTTAAGTTGTTGAAGTTTTGCATGCATAGTGGATATTAGATTTTTATCATAAGTATGGTTTCTGAAGAGATTCTCCCAGTCGGTAAGTTGTCTTTTTACTTTTTTGGAAAAGTTCCTTAATAAATAAAAGTGTTTCATTTTTATGAAGTCCCTTTCACTATTTGTACTTTTTTATATTAGATAATCTATTGTTAGCTACACCTTTAAGAATTTTATGATTTTAGACTCTTATGTCCATTTTAATTTTGATTTTGTGTGTGGTGTGAGGCATAGATCCTGTTTCATTTTTCTGCAGATGGACATCCAATTTCCCTGATACTATTTATTCAATAGACTCTTCTTTCCCCACCTACTAGATTTAGCACCCTTATCAAATATCAGTGGATCGCAGATACGTGGGCTTACTTCTGGACTCTGATTCTATGTACATAATGTTAGATGACTATTGAGCTATTTTGTTTACTGTGGCTATACCTCAAAATACTCAAGCTCACTGCCATCAATTCTGGCTCATAGCAACCCTATAGGACAAGGTATATTTTCCCCCTGTGGGTTTCCAAGACTGTACTTCTTTACAGGAATAAAAGACCTCATCTTTCTACCAGGGAGCAGCGGGTGAGTTTTGAACTGCTGACCTTGTGGTTAACAGCCCAATGCATAGCCCACTATGCCACCGTGATTCTTTATTGTAGCAACATAGCATGTTTTAAAATCAAGAGATGTTCCCTCTTACTTTATTCTTTGAAGTCACTATAGTTTTAACCATTCCAGGCCTCTTGCCATTCTGTATATAACAGAGGGTTGGTTTTTCCATTTCTTATAAAGAAGGCTGTGGAAATCATGACCAGGAGTTTACACAGTCCAGAAATATAAGTTCTTAAAGTCTAACTGACACCTATTTCCGGTCCTAGTCTACTTGGGAAACTTGCTAACGCCTAGCTCCTGGCTCAGGTAGAATACACAGCATCCTGTTTCTGCCTCTTATCCATCCTTGGGCTACAACACTAAAAGCCTTGTGCTGTAATCATTGTATTTTCTCTACTCTGAGTTGCATTTTTTGTTTGTTTGCTTCTAAGTTGCTGAAATCAAGGCTTACCTTATAATGTGTATATTAAATGGCAGTGTGTCTTTTATTCCCCAAAGTGGTTTTTAAATCAACGTTGCATCTTACCACCTTGGTTATTCTACAGAATAACCAAGACAATGAAGTCATTGTTTCTAGCTTTAGACTAGCCCGTGAGCGCCTTGAGTAGGACCTTACTGATTGTGTGTCCTAAACGCTTAACATCAAGTCTTTTATTTGAGTGTTGATGAACATCAGTAGTGCACTTCAAGAAGAGGTATGTTTTTAGTGTTCGTTCATTCATTGGACAAATATTTACTGAGCACCTACTATGTGGTAGGCATGACACAGTTGCCAAACAAGCCTGCCTAGGTCCCTGATTTTCCCTCTTTGCTGAGTTTTCACAGGGCAAAGTCTGACTCCTTGGGACAAAGGCAGAGCTATGCCCCAAAGCAAGCAACGGTGCAGGTTGTGTCCACCAGTTGTGAAGATGAGAAGCCAGGAGGTTGTAGAAGATGAGGGTAGTTAAGTGTGAGTTTGCAAAGGTCTTGAAACACATGCTGCGGAGTTTAGATTAAAGGTGGGAGGCAAATGGGAGCTCCTGTGGATTTCTGAATGGACGAGTGACAAAATCAAAATAGCACTCAGAGAAAATTAGCCTAGCTGTTGGGTGTAGAATGTTCTGAGCTGGGGGGAGGCTGCAGGTGGAAACGCCTGCTAGGAAGAAGGCTGTTGCGGAACTCAGCATGGGAGGCGATTGGAGTCTGGACTCCATGGGAGACTTGGCTGGTCAATGGCTCAAGAAGGTCAGATCCCAGGGATGGGATTGTCAACCCATTCTGAGAGCTGGCAGACAAAGAAAGGAAGCAGTCCAAGGTGACCTCAAGGTTAAATGCTGGGAGAACAGGATGGCCCTGATGACCACAGGCAAAGTTGGATTGCTTTGGAGTCAAATCTTTGATGCCCTTGAGAAACGCAATCAAAGAGAGAGAGTGAAGGTTAGGGCTACAGCGAAAAAGAGAACATGAACCGTATCCACTAAGCTGTGGTACCAGGTATAGATAGACATACTTGTCTGGAAAACAGAGAAATTCTTCTCTCCCTGCATCTGAAAAGGTAGCCCTATATCCCCCTTCCTAACTCAGAAAGAGGAATAAGAATAACATCTCTATTTGCATCTGAGTCTGAAATTGAATAGGCAATTAGGCAAAAGACCTAGACTAGGCAGCAAGTAACTGGACTAGCCCTAAATCACTGCAGAAGCAAGATAATCTGGGAAGACTCCTTAAGCAGCAAAAGAAAAGGCACAGAGTCAATGTCCAGACACAGCTATCCGTTCAGCCTCCAAATCTATGTGGAAGTTTATTGTTCCCCTGGGAATCAAAAAGAGAGACCTGGTGGTATAGTGGGTTTAGAATTCAGCTGCTAGCCAAACAGTTGATGGTTTAAACTCACCATCTACTTAATAGAAGAAAGATAAGTTGCACACATGGCACTACCTTAAATCAGAATGGATTGGCAGCAACTATTTTTGTTTTTGTTTTTATGCATATATAGTCATTGCCGCAGGTAAGGTTGTGTCAACTTGGCTGGGCCAGGATTCTAAGTGATTTAGCAGTTAAGACATAGTAGTCCCCCAATGGTAAGATCTAACACGAATACAATCCTCAGGGGGGTGAGCAGCTTCTGATATAAGTAAATGCTCTGGAAAAGCTTACTTGCTTCTTGCTGGGTCTGGATCCAGCATTTGGCTTGTCATCTGGCTTCTAGGTCTTTAGTCAAAATCCTGCTATATTACCTGGTGATCTCATTGACCCTAGATTCATTCACCTCTATAGCCAGAAACCTGCCATCTAATCTTCCTACCTTGGGTTCATCAATTTGTACAGTCACATGAGTTTGGAGAAACCTGTGGCTTGACATCTGGGCCATGAACTAGAAGCTTGCCTGCCTGTACAGATATGTGAACCAATTCCTTGGTGTGAACCTTATGTGTGTGAACACACACACACACACACACACACACACACATTGGTGGCACTGTCAGGTAAATGTTGGATTGATAATCACAGGCCAGCAGTTCAAACCTACCATTTGCTCCTCAAGAGTAAAATGAGGTTATCTGCTCCCATAAAGATTTATAGCCTTGGAACCCTATATAGGGCTGCTACGGGTTAAAATCAACTCGATGGCAGTGGGTTTGATTCTTATATATGTATACACACACACACAAGCTTCACTGGCTTGACTTCTCCAGAGAACACAGCCAAAGCAGTCATATAAATTCTCATTAAAGGTGTTTGGTGCACACTTGAAGATTTGGTCATGCTTTACTGCATTTTGTAGGGGTGTTTTGGCTATAATGGCATATTTTAATTTGGTATTCTTGCTACATGAGTGTCACAGGTGTTAAAGGGTCGAAGATTAATGAGGAAAGAAAATCAGGATCAGACAAGGCACAGCGAGTGCTCAGAACGACTGGGTGCAGAAGATGCCTCTGGCCTTTGCTCAAGCCTATGAGAGATGAGAGAGAAACAGGAACCCTGGTGCCTGCTCTCCAGGAGACACAGGAAGTCAACAAACATCCCCCTCAAGAGCAACAGACCTTCCTTCAGCCTGGTTTCGAAAGCAGAAGCAGAGACCTGCACCCCTACTCCTCTCTTTTTGCTATGGTGGCAAGACTCTTCCTGCTGCACGCTTTCATTTGGCTCAACTCCCGATTGCCATCTTCCAGTGTTACTGCTTTGCAGGCTTCTGCAGCATTTGAGACCGAACAGCCCTGACACACCTCTTCTCGTCTGATGGTCCAGGCCAAGGCCAGCACGCTGCCACAGCTCACACCTGGTCTCCTCTGAGCGCTAAGAGATGAAAGAGAAGTAACTCGTTGAAAGTAGAATACAGTGAAAAAACAGACACTTAAAGGAGTCAAAATCTTAGTGCCTGGTTTGTAATGAGACTAGGGTCCTGGAGACAGAGCCACCTTCTCTCCTGTCGGTCCAGGAGCTCTGGCGGTGCAGCGGGCTGCTAATGGCAATGTCAGAGGTTCAAATCCACCAGCAGCACCAAGGGAGAAGACTGAGACCATCTGTTCCCATAAGGGTCCCATGAGTTGGCATCAACTCAATGGCAGCGGCTTTGGTTGGAGTTTAGTCTGTGTTTCCGAGACAATGAGTGGTGCAAAAAAATAAACGAAACGTAAAGAACTGAGCAGCTAAACCAAAAGACTGGAGGCTGGAGGCCACCCAGAGGCACCTCAGAAGAAAGGCGTGAAGAGCGTATTTCAAAACAGAAGCGACTGAAAACCCTGTGAAGCACAGTCCTACGCTGACACGGACAGACGGACAGACGGACGGGGTCGCCCGGAATCGGAATCAACAGCCACAGCTGCTTCTCCGGACGTCAGCTTCATAGGGCATCCTCCGCAGCCCCAGAAACCTTCCAAGTCTCCTCCTCCAGCTCCTGCGGAGCGGAGCACACGAAAACTTCTGTTCTCTGTCCTCCCTAAAGGGGCCTCCCGTCTCTGCTTGAACACTGCCTGCGACAGGAAGCACACTCGCTCCCCATCCCCATCCAGGCAGCCTAGTCCGCTTTCAAATGGCTAAGTCCTTCCTGGCTTCTCTTTCCCACACTCGCTGGAACTCCCACTGTCAGATCCCTGGGAGGGAGCTAATTAGTCCACCCCCTTCTGCTGTTTCCCCACAAAACGTAGAGACTCCAGCCGTTTTATTGAGGATGTGACTAGACCAGCGGGCACCTGATTTTCTTTACACTGTCTTAAAATGGGGAGGCATGGGGAGGTCATGTTGTCACCAGACTGCAAATGCCCTCAGATGGCAAGGTGTAGGAATTTGCCTCTGGCTTGTGGACAAATGCAATGAGGGTTCCAAGTCAGAAATGACCTTTATTATGCATGGAGATGACTCTGGGCAAAAGGCTCATGGAGTTAGTGGGACACTCCTGCAGCACCAGCCTGCCCATGACAGCGGAAAGTGACAGCCCAGAAATCTAGCCGAGAGAACCTTTGGCCATGAACTGGGTCTGCGAGTCTTAAGCTGCCTTGATTAGAGCTTAGGGAGGAGAGCAACAGAGGCGGTGCATTTGCAGAGGCTAGAGAGGCCCCCTGGATGATGGATGCTAAATGCTGGCTGTGGAAATGAGCCTCCTCCACTCTGCCCTGATATCACATGACACCAGCTCCCAGGCCTCATATCCCTCACCCATCAGGACAAGCCCAGAGATCCAGCTTGTCCTCCCAAATGGTTAGGGACTGAAATGTGTCTCCTAAAAGATATATAGAAGCTCTAATCACTGTGCCTGGGGATGGAAATGGGGTCTTTGGAGACGGTATCACATCTGTGATCTTGCGGTCCTACTGGATGGAGTTGGGTGGCTCTTAATCCTATAGGACCGGTGTCCTTATATAAAAGATGAAATGATACACAGAGACGGACAGACAGAGGGAAGGAGTCCACCGCATGATGAGGCTGCAGCTGAAAAGCAAGGAGCACCTGCCTGGAGTCACGGGGGGTTAGGAGAGAAGCCATCCAAGCCTGAGAAGGAATTAACATGGCCACCCCCTGATTTGGACTTTGCGTCTCCAGAAGACAGTAAGTTTCTGTTCTTCTAAATCACCGGATGTGTTTTGTTTTGTTGTGGGTGCCCTAGGAAAGCAAGACTCGGATACATGACGCCATGATCAGATCAGTCCACTCAGCGGTTCTCAGCCTGTGGGTCACGACCCTTTTTGGGGGGTCCAATGACCCTTTCATAGGGGTCGCCCGATTCATAACAGTAGCAAAATTACAGTTGGGGGGTCGCCACAACAGGGGGAGCTGTATGAAAGGGTTGTGATGTGAGGAAAGCTGAGAACCACCGGTCCTGCTGCTTCTGTGTGGTTCCAACTGAGAATGCTTCTCAGGGATTGAGGGAGATGATGAGGCTTGGCAGTACAGGAACACCTAGTACTTGCTTGGACATTCACTTTTCTTCCTGCCTGGGCCTCACAAACTAAAAGGGTTTGAGTGGTCAGGAAATACCTAGCGACTACACCTGAAGAAAAGCCCCAAAGCTGCTCCCTTGACCCCCTCATTTTGTAGGTGAGGCCCAGGAAGAAAGGCCCCAGCGCCTGCCATGAGGGGCAGAGGAAAGACTAACCCAAAATTTGGCCCACTCAGCCAACCCATTCCAGGCTGCATAACTCCTCCACAAATACCTCTATTGACACTTGAAAACCCTTTCATCTGTTGGTTCTTTGAAGAGCAGGGCTGGCAATTCACCTTGTTCTCTGTTCCCCGTGGGGTCTGATCCACAACTGACTGTGTGGCCGCCAGAGCTCAGCAGACACTTTCTGAATGAAGGAATCCCCGGCGCAGGCTGGTGAAGACCAAGAGCCAAGACTCTCAAATACAACGGAGGCAGGCAAAGCCCATAGAAGAGGGCAGAGGGCAAGGGGTCAGCTTAGTTTGGAAGTGGACCCTCTGTCGCTCCTCGGTGATGCCGTAAGGAAAAACAAAGGAGTCAGTTGGCATCAGGTCTATTCTGACTCAGTGATTCTTATGTATCGGAGCAAAGCTGTGCTCTCTGCCTCTTTCCATGGCTGATAATTTGGAACAAAGCCACTAGAACATTTTTCTGAGGTGGGAAGACTCAAACCACCAACCTTTCCGTTAACTACCTGAGCATATCAACTATTTACACAGCCCAGGGATTCCTGTGATGCTCTTAGAGGAGATAAAATGCATCTACAGGTAGTTCTTGAATTATGGTGCATTCAAGCTACAATCAACTGTACTTACAACCAGCTTTGGTTTGGGGTGCATATTATCATTAGGAATATGTACTACCTACAATGTTGCAGTGTACAATATGTGAGCATTATCATTCTGTGACATTCACTTCACTGAGGGGCAATGTCATGGGGTATAAATATACTGATAATAAAGGACTATGATAATGAAAACCAAAAATACATGAGGTGTTCAACTTATGTCAGAACTAACTTATGAGAATCATTGGAAGGGACCCCCAACACAAGTCAGAGACTCCCTAGACTCTCATGTGCTCTCATTAGCACCCATCACCGTCTTCAGAGTTGGGCCAATGTTCCTTCCACTCATAGAGCTGCTTATGACTGATTCTATGATACCCAAAACCCATCCACCGAGAACCTCTCCTCTCAGGCCTCTTCACACCCAAAGCTCAACAACTTCCTAGAGGTGTTTCTCTGCCCTTCTTAACACGTGGAGGCTGAAGGAAGAGCTTACTCATCTCTCCCTTCACACCTCTCCTCTCCTCTTCTTCTCAAGGATGGCCTGGTGCCCTTCACACAAGAAATGACAGTAGTCGTGTTTGTGGGTGACACTAAAGAATCAATAAACTGGTTTACACACCATTGTGCAGATAATCACCTCCCATTAACTGTTGGAATATGGCAATGCCTTTCTGAGCCACAGTAACCAGTGCACCAGTGGCTGCCAAGTGGAGTCTAACTCATGATGAGCCCTTCTGTGCTGAATAAGACTAACAGTGCTTCATGGGCTTACAGAAGCAGACCACCAGGTCTTTATTCCAAGGTACTTCCAGGTGGGTTTGAACCATCATCCTTCTGGTTGGTAGATTAGAATTGAGCCATTTGTGCCACCTGGGGACTCCCTGGAGCATAGTAACAGCCCCAAAATGGGTCAGTCAGAAAGCAGCCCGCCTGGTGGCTGCAGGTGGTCCCAACACTAAGGCAAATTCACAAACCCAATGCTTTGGGGAGCCATGTTTTAACAAGGCAGGTTTTCCTCTTCATCTTTAATCATCCTTGCACTCCAAGGTGCAGTGTCTCCATCCTAATGGTCTCTTGCCTCTCTGGTGCTCTGTGGACCTCAGAGGAGAGATTTGCTGTTTCCATCCTCCTGCCTGCTTGTTTGGCAGTCTGTCAGCTCGCCACCGCAATTTGTCTTTAACACCCTCACTGGTCCCTATAAACCAGGGTGGGAGCCCTTTTACTATCAGGAGCCACCGCCCAAAGGGCAAGATCAAGGGCCACACACACACCGACTCATGACCAACTAACTTCATTGCTTGGTTTGTTTTGGAGAAAATAGAAAATTTGTCAAGTTGCTTGGCTTTTACATTAAGTCTAGCGGATGTAATACTTCATTTCCACCATATAGAGCCCACCTCTGGCAGTCACATACAATATGGCAGCATAGCTGAGCTTTCTCATTTGAGTTTGTTTCCCTTTATTTATTCCCTCCATTCCAATTTCCTCCGCTGTTTACATTATTCTGTGGCATGTATTTTGATGAGCTATCAAAAATCAAATTTTTTAAAGTCAGGATGTAAAAATTACATTAAAAATTTCATTCCTATCACAAATAAGAAAATACAGGCTTTGGGATTTAAAAAAAGAAAAAACTGCTTATACATGTAAGCTTTGAAAGTTCATGGAAAAATCCACTATATTTTCATTTCATTTTCCCACAATGTTTTTAAAGTCCCGTGTGTGTGTGTGTGTGTGTGTGTGTGTGTGTGTGTGCTTCGAAAAGGTCGTGAAAAAAATGGAATTACAAAAAATAATGGACATTTTCTATGAAGGGGTGTGTGTGTGTGTGTGTGTGTGTGTGTTTATGAGTGGGAAAGGGGCAAGAAGGAGACTCAGAGAGAGGGCGTGGAGGGAAGAAAATGGACAAAAAGATGAAAAAAGTGAATCAGTGAACAAAAGGGAAGACAAAGACAAAGATGGTGATGGTAAGGTCCAAGTCTTACCAACATGGAGTGTGGGTGTGCTTACACAAGCACGCGTATGCACACACCCATTTTTCTCAGTGTGTAAAGTTCTTCCTTTCGCCAACTGGTTCTCTGGACCTACAATAAAGATTGTTATGAATTCTTTAAAAACCTGCTATGTGATACTAACAGTCTTTACAACAGATCCGTGAAGCAGCAATGTGAGAGGAAACAGCTCAGAGAAACCAGGTATGTCTAGGGTGACGTGATGGTGAGTAGGAGTTGTTTGGCCAGTTTGCCTTGCCCCTGATTTTGGTACCAAAACATCTACATCCGTTTGGGAAAACACTCTCTGGATCAATCAGCATATAATAAATATATCCTGACCTGCAAAAGTGATCCAGGGATAAATGCACAATCTAGTTTAGGCCAACAAGATTCAATTCTGAGAATTTAATTGTCAATACACAGGAAAAGAGCTTCTTCCCACTGGTATGGAGAAAAGGAGGCAAGATAGGAGAAGGAGCTAGCAGGTGGAGGAAGAGAGAGACCAAAATAAGCAAGCTCTCAGGAGCTCCCCTAAGCCTTTCAATACAGCCATGGCCGGACTTCTCAATGGACCCCTCCTCCCTCCAAATATGTGCTGTAATTCCTAACCTCTAGGTCTGTGATTGTAATCACATTTGAGGGCAGGTGTCTTTTGTTATGCTAATGCGGCCGGTCCATGCAGTGTGTCTTGAGTCATCTGGTTTGAGATGTAACAGAGAGTTGACATGAAATCCAAAGAAGCTGAGGGGGTGAAAGAGGAAGATGCCAGATCACATGAAGACTGACCAGGAGCTGACCTTCCTCCAGAACCGACAGACAAAGAAAACCCTGCCCTGGAGCCTTCACCCTTAACTTGGACTTCTAGCTTCCTAAACTCTGAGAACATAAATTTCTGTTTCTTAAAACCATATGGTATTCCTCATATAGTAGCACCAGATAACTAAGACAGAATTTGGTACCAGGAGTGAGGTGTTGCTCTGAAATGCAGGTGTGGTTATGGAATTGAGTAATGGGTAGAGGCTTAAAGAATGTTAAGGTTCCTGCTAATAAAACCCAATGCCTTGAAGAAACTGTTGATAGAATTATGAACAGCAAGGGCAATTCTGATGAAGGTTCAGGAAAATGTGATTTACGAAGCAAAGCTCTATTATCTTCGAGAATGCGTGTGGATTCAGTAGTAGAATTTATTACTAGAAATGTGAACATTAGTATTAATGAGAGAAATGTTTAAAGAAATTCATGACCGTGTCATTGGACATTGGAGCAAAGTCGATGCTGTTCATTCAATGGCAAAGAACTTGCCTGAATTGTGTTCAAATATCCGGTGAAAGGTAGAACTTGTAAATGATGGGTTTGGAGCTCTGGCTGAAGAGATTTCTAAGTAAGATCTTTTAAAAAGGTGTGTGGTTCTCCTTGATGCTTACAGTGCGATGTGAGAGGAAGACATGGGCTTAAAGATCAAGTCTACAAAATTAACAAACCAAGGATGTGGATCCTGGGGTGTTCACCAAGAATGCAGCTATATAGTCTTTTGTTAAAGAGATTAAACCTGTGACTGTTGAACCTAACCAACTGCCACGGCAGAAAAGTGCTGTCTGCCTCTTGAAATGCTACAGACAGGAAATAGGCCAAAGAAGCCATCTCTGTTGTCCTCAAAGCAAAGAAAATGAGGGCCCTGGAGTGGTTCGGATCGGCAGAACTGTCGGAAGGAGCACAGGCAACAGGGTTTTCTCCGTTTCAAACAGTTAGACCACAGCATCCTGGATCTCAAAGGGGGTGAGGGTTTTAAAGAGTCAGATCTTTGTCAACTAGGTTCAAGAGTGTTGTACTGCCGTTAAGGTATGCTAGAGGAATGGTCTTGCCACCCAACGCTGAGGGGCAATGCTGCCATGTTCAAGGGGCAGAGAAACAGAGCCTGCTGGGCTAGGGAGGGAGGGTAGGCTCTGAAATCGACTAGGAGATTGGGACCACCCAAAACCAGGGAACAGAGTTGCCCTTTTAGTGAACCCAGAAGGTGAAGCTAAAGTCCAGGATTAAGGGGTCTCCATCTAAATACACAGAGTGTGGCCAACACCAGAGTCAAGAAGGAAGAGGTATCATCTACATGGTCTCAGAGAGCAGGGAACTGTTCTCACAATTTAGAGCTAATGTAAATGGCTCTGCTTGGTTTGAGATTTGCGTGGTGCCTGCTAATCTCTTATTTCCTTCCAAATTCTTCCACTTGTGAGGAAATGTCAATCTTGTGCCTGTCTCACCTCTGCATTTTGGAAGCAGATAACTTATGCTCTAGACTTCACAGGTTCACCAAAGAGGAGGAATGTTGCCTCAGGATGGAATATGCCCACAGTCTCACCCATATTTTACTTAGATGATTCAGAAGACAAGATTTAAGGCTTTGGAATGATTCAAAGGAGTGGATGTGCTTTGCATGTGACAAGGACATGAATCCGGGGAAGACCAAATGGAGAAATGTTCTGGGTTGAACTGTGTCCCTTAAAAGTGTGCGTTATAATTCCTACCCTCTATGCTTCTGGTATAATTCCATTTGGGAATAGACTGTCTTCGTTATGCTAATGAGGCAAGATTAGTGCAGGGTATGTCTTGAGCCAATCTCTTTCAAGATATGAAGGAGAGTAAACTAGCCAGCCAAAGAAGCAGAGAGCGCTAGTGCGCTAACCACAAAGTCATCAATTCAAAACCATCAGCCTCTCCTTGGAAGAAAGATGAGGCATTCTACTCCTGTAAAGAATTCGTCTCGGAAACCCAAGGGGGCAGTTCTACCCTGTCCTACAGGGTTGCTATGAGTTGGCATCAATTTGATGGCAGTGAGTTTGGGGGTTTTGTGTTTGTTTGTTTGTTTGTTTGTTTGTTTGTTTTCTTGTTTTTAGTTTGAATTATTTCAACCAGAGTCGTGACTAATATTCCTAAATGTGAGTAGCTGCCTTAGACGCAGGTTTGTCTGACACTAATGCATGTGCTCTCTCTCTCCCATCATGCTGCTTCTTCCCACCATCCTGCCCCTCAACTCCACACATGGAAATCCCACACCCTGGGCTGCTGCCTCCCACTACACTAACATCTGCCAGGGGCCTCTCATCTCCAGCAAAATGTTGTCTCAGAACAAAATGAGGAGTCATTCAGCAAAAGCTTGGCACATGACTGCGGACTTGCCCACTGATGGAGAAAGTGAGCCATTTCCAAGTTCATCTAGCTGTGCGTGCTGATTGTAGCAGGAAGGGCAGGACTGCCAAAAGGGAATTTATACAACTTGCCTCAAAAAAATTAAAACTGAGCGTTGGATCAAGCACCCCACTACTGCCATACAGGTTCCGAGAGAATCAACTCCATTGTTCTGACAGAGTTGACAATGGGAACACAAAGCTGCACGTAGAATCTGAGATGTGGAAGGGGTTTATAAGTCATCTGACTCAAAGTCCTCTAGAACCAGACCCCCTCCCACATACCCTGAATATTGCCTGTAGAGCCTTTGTGCGGATTTTCCCAGTGAAAGGAGAATCCTGATCTAGTGAGATGATCCCTTTCCTTGCTGAGCATCTATGATCATGAGCAAATCCTCAAACGATGTAAACAAAAATGATTAATGTCTGAGCAGTCCCCAGGCGGTACAAATGGCCTACATTCATTCAACTACTAAGTAAAGGTTGGCAGTTCAAAGGGATGGGAATGGGAAAAGGAGAGGGTAGACTCCAGGCAGAAAGGCAGACAAGGCTTTGGGGTCAGGAGATAGGAGGTGAGAGATGAAAAGGTCTATGGTGTTGCTCACTATGACATGGAATCAACTCAATGGCAGTGAATTTGGTTTGGGTGGCATAGTGGGTCTGTGTTGGGTCATTAACCGAAAGGTCAGCAGTCCAAAAGTACCAGCTGCTCCCTGGCAGGAAGATGAAGATTTCTACTCTTGTAAAGATTCACAGTCTTGACAATCCACATTGGATGGTGGTGAGTCAGAACTGACTTCATAGCAGTGAGTTTAACACCTCATAGGGCTTTGTTGGCCATTTGTCTCCAACAGATATTGGGAAATGATTAAAAGATTTTAACCCACGGGGTTGGGATTACTGATCAGACTTACTTTCTTTAAAAGATCTTGCTGGCTGTTCTGTGAAAATCAGATTGGAAGGAGTCAAGGTGATTGGACAACGATCATTGAAGAACTTATTGCAGCAGGCCGGGCTTTATCCCCGAAGATTTAAGTTGTTTCTAATCCTCATAACCTTGCAAGGATATGTGCACTAGCTACTGCGTTTCTGTCAAAAATGGCTTTAAAAGGTTTTAAAATATTTTTCCCAACTATTAAAAAGGAAAAAAGAAAATAAATAAAGTTTGGCAGTTCAAACCCACCCATTGGCGTGAAGAAAAGACCTGGCAATCTACTTCTATAAAGATTATACCCACTTAAAAAACAAACCCAGCAATTATGGAGCACAATTCTCCTCTGTGACACACCACGAGTCATAATCAATGCAACAGTAATAGGTTTGGGTGTTTAGTGTTTAGAGTTTCCTTTTCTATTATTATTTATTTTTTAATGTGTGTGAGCCTCTGCTCTTCACCCTTTTTAAAGAGAACTGTCTTTGCCAGCTCAGTTTCTGGGGCAATTGGGGGGGGGGGAGAGAAGGGGGATGTAGAGAGAGTGTGTGGTAGTTACGTAATCTTGTCAATGGGAGATTTAAGAGTGAAGGGGTGGAGTGTAGCCTGTCAATCCGGTCGCAGCTTGATGACCTCATTTGGAGGCACGAAGGAGATAAAAAGCGCACTGGAGGTGGGACACAAGCTCACTCCCTGTGAGACATTACTGAGGACGAGCCCGATGGAGCTATGCGGAGCTGATGATGTTAGAGCATTGGGGCTGATGGCACCACATGGAGACCCCTGACAGCACTGATGCTTCCACTGCCACGGGATCCACAAGACCTTCTACCCACTGGCCTGTGATATTCCTGCATTTGGCATCATTGCATATGTTTGGTGAGTCTGAAGAGGACTTTATAGAATGGTATCAGGCATATGGGCTAATATTGGACTTATGGACTTGATCTGGACTGGGCTGGGATGTTTCCTCAATATTCAATTGCTCTTGTATAAAATGTTCTTTATTATACACATATGAGTGTCCATGAATTTGTTTCTCTAGTCAACCCAGACTAACACAGTGACTGAATTAGAGATGCAAAAAATGGGATATATGTTCCAGAAATTGTCACCAAAACCCAATAGAACTAGAAGGAAAGGTGGGGAGAGGGAAAATAAGGAACCCACAAGCACAGGGGTGATGGTGATGGAGGGAATTCTTGGTTTGGAACTTGAGTGGAGAAGAGAAAGGTTTGATAGGGTAGGAGATGGAAGAGAAAGAATTCTAGAGATGGGGAAAGTTTAACAAATCTTATTGTGTAATAAAGTATACACTTACTTCCCTTGACATTCTTCCCAGAGATCCCAGTAAAATTTTAATTTAATTTCATGGCTTCTGCTAGATGGACTATGTCCCTCCCAGTGCAATTCTCTGCCCAGACTAGATGGCATGAGGCACAGTTTGGGGTTGAGTTATGGTGTATTCATTTCAAAACTACTTCCCAGTCAATCCCACCCAAGATATACGGGGAATACAGAGGTGAAGACATAGAACCAGCATGGATCCAGAGTGTAGGATAGAGAAGGGATAATAAAAGAGGTGGGCACATCGTGCTACTAGAAGAAGAGCCTGTGGTCAGAGTGGCATTAGCTGGAAGAATGACTGATGTGATGATGAAACACCTGAGATGTTTTCTAAGGACACTGTGGGTCTCAGCACCTGCAGGTTGCGTCTAGTGGTCCAAGCCACGGAGATGGGAACCCGTATAGGTTAGGAGCATAGATCTGTAAAACCAAAACCAAACTCATTACTGACTCATAGCAACCTCTGTGGGTTTCCAAGACTATAACTGTCTACGAGAGCTGAAAGTCTAGTCTTTCTCCCCAAGAGCTGCCAGTGGTTTCGAACTGCCAACCATACAGGTCACCAACTCGTAACCACTGTGCAACCAGGACTCCTTTCAAAAATGACATTTAGCACCATGCACCACGAGCCATGACTTCCTTGCCTAATAAACCAAACCCATGAGCACTAATGACATGGCTGCCAGCAAGCCCACATGCAGGCACGGCTGCCGCAGACTGAACTTTTCCACAATGGCCACTACTGATATGGTGGATGCCACTCATTTCCACGCCACACGCTTCCCCTGCAGCCACCATCAGTCTCAAGAGTCAGATACCTTTACAGCCACTTTCACCTGTCACATGGAATCCACACTAACCTGTGTCCCCCTCTGGCCTTCTTTGGAGTCAGAACCTACCTTTGTGCCCTTTGGTAGGTGGGACCAAGGGCATTATCTATACCTGGCAGGCAAAGCAATAGGAAAACTAAATTTTCAGGCATCTGCCTACAGAAATGGAACTCTAAAGACTGATGATTCTCTAACTAAGAGAAGATGTTCAAGAAGGGTCCAGAAAACTAAAACAACAACACACACAACAACTAAATTTTCATTTTTCAATTCATCTTAGAGTTTGGCAAATTTACTTGGGTTAATCTGGTTTAAGACTTGCCATTGGTTTCATTCCATTGTTTGGCTTTCTACAGACTCAGCCTTATATGATTTCCCCCAGTGTTCTGTGTTTCATTCCACAAATAAAATCAAAGAAAGTAAAACCCTTTGGGGTCATCAAGGAACCTTGGTGACGTAGTGGTTACGCACTGGGCTGCTAACTATGAGGTCATCCATTTGAGACCAACAGTCATTCCACAGGTAAAAGGTGAGGCTTCCCATTCCCGTTAAAGAGTTACAGTCTCAGAACCCCACAAGGGCAGTCTTACAGAGTTGCTATGAGTCAGAATCGATCCGATGGCAGTGAGCTTTGTGTGTGTGTGTGTGTGTGTGTGTGTGTGTGTGTGTGTGTGTCCAAACCCAAACCCATTACCATGGAGTCATTTCTCACTCACAGTGACCCTAAAAGACTAAAGAGAATTGTCCAATAGGGTTTCCTAGGCTAAAATCTTTACTTGGAGTCCTGGTGGTTTGTTGGATTAAGGATTGACTGCTAACCACAAGATGGATAGTTCAAACTCAGCAGGTAGCACCTCAAGAAAGGTGTCAGCTCCTGTAAAGATGTGCAGTCTGGGAAACCTTCAGGGACAGTCCTGTTCTGTGCTGTAAGGTCCTGGTGAATTAAATTTAACTTGATGGCCGTGGGTTTGGTCTTATATGTGAAATCTTTCCAGAGGCAGACTGTCACATTGTCCTTCTGCATTTGCCATGACAGCGCCACGAAGTGCAGTGCTAATGTAGTATAGGGGTTGGTCTGTGTGTCCGGTGTCGTATGGCAGACACCAGCTGCCATGTTGTAACCAAGCAGGCTGATGGAGACGATTACATAATGAGGCTCAAAGGCCTCCTTCCAATAGCCAGACTAACGAGCCAACCATGTAAGGGGGTCACCTCGGAGGTCCATCTTCCAGCCCTCCCTCTAGGGAAAATCCGTATCTCACTTTCTCTTGCTTCCATCTTCCTGGGTTCATTGCTGGCCCCCAAGTGGCATCTACCACGTGCCTGTTGGTGTCTGCTTGTTTCTTTGTCTCTGCTGCTCTTTTGATAACTCAAAAGTGATTGGGGTTAGAAATCCTACACTGATATGGCCTCTTTAACATAACAAAGAAATCCCTACTCCTAACTGGGATGACATCCACAGGTAGAGGGGATGGGTTTGGGACACATATTTTAAGTGGGCATCACATTAATTCCAGACAACCAGTCAAGTGCCTTAGAGAAAGTGGGGTCCATTTTTAAACCCTGGGGAGTCTGGGGTCCCGGGAGAATCAGGCTCTATGACATTCCTCCAGTGCTTTAAACAAGAAACAAAGCATATCTGTAAGTTCCCCCAGCAAACTAATGTGCATGTGACAAGAGCTGTAATCAGTAAGTAACTTAATAAAGTGGATAAAAATTGACCCAGGAGGAGAATGTAACATCCTATTAAGCAAAATTCAACCCAGACCACTTTCAATCAGCCATATCAAACTGCAAAACTCCGAACTCCAGGTCTCAGGGGACAGTGTAGGGGAAGGCGAGGTGACGGGTATTAGATCGATATTTTAAGCCAAATCTCCCTAACTTTGTATTAATAAGCAGGGGGTGTGGGATGCAGTGGGGTGAGGCCCTCTAAATTTGAAAACAGGAAGAAGAAAAAAAGATGGGGAAAGGAGAAGACGAGAAATATGTGAGTTGTAAGCTACACACAACTTTGAAGAAATAAATCTGTCTTTCCTTGAACGAGACAAATGCTTAAATCCACCAACCCGGCCCCAAACGATCCTTCATGAATACTGAAAGAGGAGACGGGACTATTCAGGTCACAAATTTATCTGATTGAAAGTCAGGAGCTACGTGAAGCCTGCAGAAGTTGGATTTCTTTCTCATTAATATTGGGGGCGGGAATAAAGTACTGGGAGATGTTGGTGGAGGAGGTGGAAGGGCTGCTGTCTTTTTTCCCTCTCTCCCTCTCTCTCTCTCAAATTGCATGAATTTCATCATATAAATATTTTCATTTGTGAGGAAAGTGTGAGTCTGTGTAAAGGAGTTCTCATGAATAAGTTCCAAGCATTGAAAGCAGACCTCCATTGCAATTCCAGGAGCATTTCCGCCACCCTACCTGAGCACCAGCCTCTTCTTACCTATCCACAATAGCCAATCAAGAAAGCAATTCTCAAAATTACACTCTGCAGCAAGAGGGTAGCAAAGGGCTGGGCTGTGCAGTACTTTGATTGGATTCTATCATATAGGGGCCATCAATCGCCTACTCAGGCAAGATTCAGACAAAGAGATGGATGTAAGAAACAATGTCAAGACAATGGCCAGGGTAAACTATTTTCTAGAAAATTTTCCTCCCAACCTGCCCCCCTCCCTTAAAAGAAATTACCTCCTCAAAACTACTTCCCATCTGCCCCTTTTGCAATTCAATTGACTGTGAATTCACTAAGAACCTACATGTTAAGCAGGGTAGGCTATACAAAGGGTGGAAATGTCTAAAACAGGTCCCTCCTTGAAGTTGTGCTAAACTGTCCAGTGTCTTAATAAAGGTAGAGCTGGGAATGTCTGGTCACCTCTAGTGGGGAAAATCGGCCATTCTCATTTATGTGGACATTCTCATTCATGTCTCAGGTCTTAGCCAGAATGGTTGTGCTGAGTGGGAACAGCCAAGGTTTCCAAAACACAAACTCCTCGCCATCCAGTCAATTCTGACTCAGAGGAGCCGGGCGGCACAGTGACTTATGTATTGGGCTGCTAACAACAAGGGCAGCATTCCAAGCCACCACCCACTTCAAGGGAGAAACGTGAGGTTTTCTACTCCTGTAAAGAGTTACAGTCTCACAAGCCCCCAGGGGCACTTGCACCCTACCCTGTAGGGTTGCTATGAGTCAGAAGCAAGATGTAGCATCCGAGAATTGAGAATCCAAGTCCTGGCTGTTGTCACTGAATTTGGACAAGCGACCAAATTTATTTGAGCCTTCTCCCATCTGTAAATTGAGGAGAAGAACATCTAAGTCAAGGGTGGGGGTAGGGAAGAGCCCACAAGCTAACGCAAAGTGATAGCCAAGTACCGGGAAGCAAATTGATCTGCTTTTTCCCCTCTTCTCGGGAACTCTAGGTGGTACAAAGGCAGCATCAATTCTGATCACTATCGCTCCCTCCTCCCCTCCCCCCAGCAGTATGCATGGAATGAGGGCACCTGCACACAGCCAGGAGACAAATTCTCCAGCCTGCTCCAGCCCTGTTCAAGCCACCTGCTCCCCGCTGCCATGCAGAATGAGAGAGGAATCACCTCCGAATGGGAAGAAATTGGATCTGATGCTGGGAAAGATGATTGAAGCTTGTCAGAAATTGAAAAGGTAATGGGAACAGAGTTTGCACGACCAGCCCTTCTCCTTTGAGCTGCACTAGGGGCCCCTCTCTCACCAGACTGAGGCAAACAACTGGGCTAGCCACTGTGGTGGACACGGGGACCACTGAGATATGGCCTCTCCTGCCCCACCCCCAGAAGTCTACAATATAGTTAAGGGGAGAAGACAGAACTGAGTTCAAAGGACGGTGTCAATAACACAGGGTCCACTGTGTCTGGGGGGGGGGGGCACTCCTACCCAGCTCCCTCCCCCACACACACACCCCATGCACATTTTGTGGCATGTGATGTCCCTCTACCTTTAGCTATAAGGGTGAGACAGCAGGGGTTCTGCGATAGAATTCTTGCCTTCAATGCAGGAGACCCCAACTCCATTCCTGGCCATTGTACCTGAAGCACAGGCACCCCCGGTCTATGTGTGTGTTGCTAGGAGACTTGTAGGTTTCAGGGGAGTTTCCAGAGTAAGACAGATGAAGAAGAAAGGCTACTCTTGAAAAACCAGCCAATGGCATCCGTAACAGATCACAGGGCGGCCCACACGGCCGCCAGGAGTGGTAGGAGAGGCTGAGGGGGGCAACACTCAACAGCGCAGCGAGCCAAAGGAGATGGAATCACGATGGAGTACTTGAACAAAGGACGAGTACTCAAACAAGGGAGGAGCACTGGAACAAAGGACGAGTACTCAAACAA
>NW_022103899.1:46268785-46289615 GCF_000313985.2 Echinops telfairi | reverse complement strand
GGAGGAGCACTGGAACAAAGGACGAGTACTCAAACAAGGGAGGAGCACTGGAACAAAGGAAGCCAGTCCGTAGGCTGCCTGGGCTTAGATTATATGACCCAGATGTCGGAACATACTCCGAGCCCGTCTGAGACTTGCTCAGCAATGTGAACCGGAAATGCAAAGGGATGGAGACCCCTGGCAGTGGGAGTGAAAGCTGACTGGTTGTGATGTAGAGACTGGGGCCAAGATAGACCACCTGCAAGCTGTAATTAGGAGAAAGTAAAAGGTCTGAGTAAGGGGAAGCTATGAGGCAGAAGGAAAAACAATTAGCCAGCGTGGGCTGTATCTGTCGAGATCCTGGCAGGAGACAGTCGGCACAGTCACAATGAGTCGTTTGGTAACGAGGCGATGTTCAACGCTGGGAGCCAGGTTTAGGAAAACCAGCAAAAGAAGGTTTGCAACAGCAGGGAACTGCTTCCCACTGAAGGCCTCAGGAGAAGGTAACTGAATTACCTGGCAGCTGCCACAGCCTAGCAGAGGGGTACAGCCACCCCAGAAACCCACCAGGAGGGCTCTGGGGGATCAGTTCTCCCACTCACCATCACCGTAGGCCTGCCGCTCTTCTCCTGCTGTGTCCCTCTGCCACCCCCAGCCAGAGTCACCCCGAGATCCATCCAAGGACCAGCGCAGTTTTCATCTATAGCAGAACTTTGTCCAGGAGATGGAAAAACTGAATTTGTGAAATTGCTGAGAAGGCAACTATAATACACTGCCGCTTCTCAGAAATACCTAGACTAGAGAAATGCATAGAGACCAAGGCTGATTAGCAGTTAACAGAACTGCAAGGAAAAGAGGGTGGGGGATTCGTTGTTTAGAGAGCACTGAACATCTGGTTAAAAAACTGAAAATAACTCACTGTCTCGGAGTCAATTCTGATTAATAGCAACCCTGTAGGACTGGGTAGACCTGCCCCTGTGGATTTCCAAGACCATAACTCTTTACAGGAGTAGAAAGCCTCATCTTTCTTCTGCAGATGGCTGGTGGTTTCAAACTGCTGACCTTACAGTTAGCAACCCGACACGTAAACACTACACCACCAGGACTTCTCCTGGCTGCCCAAGGTCATGGAAAATTCTGGAACTGGATAGTGACGGTGGTTGCACAACAGGATGAATGTAATTAATGCCCCTGAGCTGTAAATGGAAGAAAAGATTTCAGTGGCAAACATTCTGTCACCTAAATACATACATGCCTGTTAGTTGTTGTTGGTTTAGGCCGAGAGTCCATTCTTACTCACACTGACCCTAAACAACAAGTGAAACCACGCCAGAGGGTGTGCAAGGCTGTGATCTCGGCAGGAGAGGCTTCCCAGGCCTGTTTCTCCCAAGTGTGTTTGAACTGCCAACCGTCTGGTTAGCAGCAGAGTGCTTAACCACCACATTGCTAAGGCTCCTTGGTATACATACATATATACGTAATATGTATACATGTATATATAAGAATAAGGCAACAGGTACTGGGACAAAATCATAGAAACCTTTATTGACATAACTATGTCAGAGTGAAGCTACTCTTTCCTGGAAGATCCTCCCTCGAGGTCCATAGGGAAGCCACCATTTTCATTGGCTTCTTTTTTAATGCTGTTGAACCACACGAAGACAAACATATTACTGAGAGATTTTGTCTGAAGGATCCACTCTTCTCAGAGACATATTTCAACACGTTTTGTTTGGAATAAGCCTGAACACCATGAACTAGAACCTGAACAGCAATGCTTTTTTTACCTGTCCTGTGCAACAGGGCAAAATACTGCTCAGACCTGGCCCATCCTCACAACCACTATGTCAATCTATCTCCTGGGGGGTCTTTCTCTTTTACTAAATAAACCCGGTGTCCCTCTCCAGGGACTGGTCTCTTCATCACTGCTTCTAAGGAGCATTCTGGCTGTGCATCTCCCAAGACAGTTGTCTTTATTCTTCTGGCAGTCTATGGTATTTTCCATATTGTTCACCAACACCATCATGCAAAGGCACCCATTCTTTGGTCTTATTCATTGGACAGTGTTTGCATGCATGTGTGGTAAATAAAAATTCCATGGATCAAAGTGGCATGCTTTTTAACACTTAAAGAGGCCTTGTGCAGCAAACTTTCCCAGTGAACGATTTGATTTTTTGACTGATGCTTCCGTGGGTATTGATTGTGGATCCAAGTCAAATGAAATCCTTGAGAACTTCAATCCTTTCTCCATTTATCATGGTGTTGCTTATCGGTCCACTTGTGAGGATTGTTATTTTCTTGATGTTGAGGTGTAATCTCAACTGGAGGGGATAGTCTTTGATCTTCATCAGTCAGACCTTCTAGTCCTCTTTGCTTTCAATAAGCAAAGTTGTATCATCTGCATATTGCAGGTCTTCCTCCAATCCGGATGCCACATCCTGCTTCACACAGTCCTGTTACTCAGATGACTTGCTGTGTATACAGACTGAATAAATATGGTGGAAAGATACAACCTTGACACATACCTTTCCTGATTTTCAACCGTGGAATATCCCTTTGTTCCGCTCAGATGTCTCTTGGTCTGTGCACAGGTGAACATAATTAAGTGTTCTTAAACCCCCATTCTTCTAAATGTTATGCATAATTTGTTATGATATACACAGTTGAATGTTATTGCATAGTCAATAAAACACAGGTAACTATCTTTCTTGGTCTTCTTTGCTTTCAAAATCCATCTGACATCAGCAATGTTATCTCTCGTGCTACATCACAATTTTTTTTTAAATGAAATGAATTTGTGTTGTATCACAACTGGATCTCACTAGCTGAAACTGGCAAACCACTGTGACCTTACAATAGTCAGACCCTTGCTCCAAGCTCTTCCCTGACCACTGAACTGATTGCAACCCATCAAGCTCAGGCTTGATTCCTTCCATTCTTTAAAGGGTGCTACTTTTCCATTCCTAATTGGCATAACTACCCTGAAACCTGATTCCTACATCTTTAAAGGGCAAAAAAATAATAATAATAAATGAAAACTGGCTTTCCTCCTTCTGAAAACAACTCAGTAGATTTATTCACTGGCGTGTATGCCTTTGCCTGGCAAGTTAATAAACTCAATTTGTATGTTTAACTCTGAAGGTCTTTGTTTTACATGTGTCAGCCTCTCAGGGCTCCGAGAGGAATAGGAAGGGTAAGAGGGTGGCACTAGAGGAACAAATTAAGCTATTCAGCGTGAGTGGACAAGGGGGAGAGAGGCGGCCGAGGGATCCAGAGAAAGCCAATTCCATGAAATGATGGAAATGAAATTCATAAATTCCTGTGCTCCCCCAAAGCCACCTCCAGGGCTTCAAGTCCACTCTCCAATTCCAATCATCTGAAGGCCTGGCTTTTTGGCTGTGCCAGGATCCCTATGGTCCCTTTAAGTACCGAGGTGTCCATGACAAGAAAGATCATTGCAATGGTCACTCTCGAAAGGGAAACCCAATCACTCTCCTCCCCAGCTGTGGTCTTTCCCCATTCCTCCCAGGGACTCGGGAAGCCACCATTTGAGGGACCCAACAGCTGCTTCACGGGGCTAGAAGCCATTCAACAGTTAGCATGCCCCCTCCTAGTGTTACTAAGGAATAGGGGTGGGCCCATCTTCCTAAAGCCACGCAGAGCAAGTATATCTAAAACAAAAAACAAAAAAAACATTGCCCTTGAGTGAATTCTGACTTGTGATGACCTCATGTGTTGCAAAGTCGAACTGCTCCATAGGGTTTTCCTAGCTACCAACTTGACAGAAGTAGATCTCAATGTCTTCCTTCCATCGTGTCACTGAGTGGATTTGAACCACCAACCTTGCAGTTAGTAGCATAAACCTTTTGCACCGCACAGGTAGGTCTTTATGGAAGAGTTGTGACAAGTTGCAAAACTTGCAAAACATAGGAGGGGAGTAGTTCAAGTTCTTCATTGCCCAATCTTTATCGCTGACAAAGAAATGCAGTGTGATTTCTTCACAGCTTGGTTCCCCTGATGGATCATGCTAGAAAAACCAGAATTCACTTATTTTGTTCTCATGCCAGGGAGAGGGATGAGGAATGGGGAGGTGGAGTCAGTCTCCTCCAGTTGCATCAATAAGACTCAAAGGTCGGGGTGACCTGAACATTTGGCCCTTGCAACCAGAAAAATCAAACTAAAGGCTCAAATCCCAACAAGGGAGAGCTTGTCATGGGCTAGAGGGGTCTGAACCAAAGACTCCACTGGACGTGCCATGTTCAATCAGCCATCATCATGCAGACCGCGGGCAGGGGGACAGCCTGGTGGATAGGAGCATGGAGGAGTTCATTTAAGTAGACACATGCGCTATTTAATCTGCTATTGGAAATTCTGCAGCCCAAACATGTGGGAAGCAGCTCTGTGAGCAATATTTTACAGCATTTTCATCAAAGAAACTCCACTGCTCGCCTCTCGGGCTCATTTCCCAGAAGAGAAGAAAGTAAAAATAGGCAAGGATGCCCTCTATGTCCTTGACTCATGTGCTAGTCTGGGTTGACTAGAGAAACAAATTCATACACATGCATAGGTGGGTAAGAAAGAGCTTTATATAAAAGAGCAATTGTACATTGAGAAAACATCCCAGCCTAGTCCAGATCAAGTCCATAAGTCTGATATTAGCTCATATGTCCGATACTAGTCCATAAATTCCTCTTTAGACTCACGCAGCACACACAATGATGCCGAATGCAGGAAGATCACAGGCCTGTGGGTGGAAAGTCTTGTGGATCCAGTGGTGGTGGAAGTATCTCAGCACTGGTGTGGGTCTCCACCTGGCCCTGGCTGGAATCTGTGTGGCTTTATGAATCTTGTCAGCAAAAAGATGAAGCAGAGAGTGTGTGTGTCCGGCCTCCAAGGAGGAAGACAGGAGCTCCCAGAATCCCCAGGAGAAGACCTTGCCCACACAGAGGCCTCATTGGCTTTGACCTGATTGACAGGCTAGACTCCACCCCTTTGCTCAAGTTGACAGTAGATTATTTAACTGCCACTACGTGTGTGTGTGTGTGTGTGTGTGTGTGTGTGTGTGTCACATGAAGACGTGACAGTGGCTCCAAAGAAGACAGCTCCACAAGCGGGGGCATCCAAACCATACTGGAGGATAAGGAGGCATGAGGATGAGCTGAGCAAGCTGCTCCTTGGAGGACCCTCCAAGGGTTTAAGGGACCCTGTGAGCAACAACGCACTACCTACTTAAGGCTGAAGCTAGCCACAGAGCAGGTCTAACACACAGGGAAACAGGGAGCCCTCTGGGGATCCCCTACATTTTACCTCCTCCACTGATCCACCGCAGGGCCCCAGATTCCCTCAGAAAACTCATCTCTGTGCCTAGATGACCCCTCTGTACCACTGTAGACATCACTCCTAAAAACAATGCTCTAAACACGCATGACAAACCATCCCAAAAACCAAGCCCATCCACTCCATCAGTAGCAACTCAATGGTGAGCCTACAGGGCAGGGTTGGACTTCTCTGGGTTTTCTGAGACAGTAAGTTTGTATGGGGCAGACTGCCTCCCCTTTCTTGGGTAGAGCAGCTGGTGAGTTTGAACAGCTGAATTTATGGTTACCAGCCCAATGCTACACTCACTGCGGCACCAGGGTTCCTTGAAGAACCCAAGCAGTTGCCATCAAGTGAACCCCGTATGGAGAGACTAGAAGTGCTCCCGATGGGTTTTCAGGACTTCGACCTTTCAGAAGCAGATGATCCAGCCGTCCCTCTGAGGCGGCTCTGAGTGGGTGTGAATGGCCACTCTTCCCCCTGGTGGCTGTACGCTTAAGTGTTTGCATGACCCAGCAACTCCATCAATAACCTGCAAACAAACTAACAACCCCATTGGAGTCCAGTTGATTCCAAGTCACAGAGACGCCATAGGACAGCTCCAATTACAACAGCAGAGGGCCACATCTATCTCCCAAGGAGTGGGGTGGTGAGCTATCCACCACTGACCTTTCCGCCGAGGGCTTTAGCCATTGCATCATTGGAGCCCCCTAGGGACAGGACCAAGGAAGGCAGTTAGGGCAGAGGACTGGGCTGCCCTCCCAATGAGGACTGTCCGATCCCAGGACCTAGGCTGTACTCATAAATTCTAAGGTGAGGGGGACTTTGGAGGAGGTCAGTTGTGGAATAGAGGGGCCTTGGCTGGGGGCAGGCAGCTTGGCTCACCACCACCCCCCTCACCCTTGCACCAGGACTCAGCCTTGGCAGGCGGCCGGCAGCAGATGTGCAGCGGTTCCCCAGCGGGGCTCCAAGACCGCACGCCCTCGGAGTTTATGTTTACTGCTCACGTCCCAAGCAGCGTCTCCAGACTGGAGCTTGTGTACCGACCGCACCTCCGCCTGTAACTGGGGACCATCTGGCCTCCCTTTGTACATTTCTCATTTGGATTCCGCTCGCCCCTCCCGCCTGTCGCTATCACAATCTACTCCTCCCAGAAACGGCATTCCGACGGGCTCCGGAGGGCCAGCGTGGTGTAAACCACGATGGAGAACCGTCCGGCTGGACTCGCCCCCTTTGAGCTGCACCCACGCCTTCTTAGCTGGAGACAAAAGCACCCTGCCACCATCACCACCCCCCAGTCTGCAGGGTGCTTGCAGAACGGCAACGAGAAGGGACTCTCTGAACTTTGAAAATGAATGTCATCGTCCACATGCTTGGTGGGGTTTGATTTGGGAGGAGGCGAGTTGGGAGGGAGGAGAGGAGGAGAATTGTCTTTTTTAAGAAGGAAGAGCACTCCAAGATCCGGTTAGTGAGGCCGTTGTAGGTTAAGGGCAGGGGCAGACGGCCCAGAAAGCAACGATAAGCACAAGCTTGCTTCCTGCAGGCTCAGCCCACTGTCAGGAATTGGGAATTGGATAAGAGACTTTGATTCTGTAGGAAGGTGCTGGGGGGCTGAGGGAGAGGCAGATGCCAGCCAGACCCAGAAGCAGAATATTTGATGTGGTTAAGGGTGGGGCGGGGTGTGAGTGCGAAATGGTTCACTATAGACTCGTAAACACAAGTAAACTCATGCTTACCTTGGGTATTGGGTAAGCGACACTGATTACAGGATTATTGTTGTTGTTTGGGCGAGGGGGGGTGTTGTTTGTTTTTCTTTTAATCTCTATCAAAGATCCTTCGTGGGTCAAGTCAAGAGCAAGGACAGATTCCGAAAAGAAGAGAGGTCACCCGCTGCGCAGACGGAGAGATTCGTCACAGCTTGATGCTAAGGCCACAAAGGAGCCACGTTGCTCTCAGTCCTGGTGCTAAAATGTATGCGGCAAGAAAACGTGACCTCACAGAGAAATGGCACCTCCCTTCCTCTGCTATTCTCTCGTTCAGGTAACAAGAGATGTCCGCACGAGCAGGTACCGATTCAGCCAGTGTCTCTCGGACTCCAATTTTATTTAGGGTACACACCTCTTGAAGGAGGGCCTCAAAGTTACATTACATGCTCAACTCCCCGTCCTGCCATATAAAACCCCTCCGTGACCGAACGGGCAGCTTGGCCCTGCTTGAGCCCTTGCAGGGATCTCCGGGGGTCGCAAGTTCATCCTCTCTGAGCTGTCTCCGCACCCACTGCCCGTGAACCCGCACAGGCTCGCACCCATGAGCCGTCACGTGACACGCGCAGCTTCCCAGAACCACTGCTCAGCCATTTGCTGCAAGCCCATACAGCTCCCATCGGCTTGCTTTTTTTTTTGTGGCACCTGGATTTCCTCGGGGGCCCAGGTTTCATTCCACTGCCTGTCAGTTTCACCCTCCAGGGCCACGTGTGTCGGCGTCCAAGCGGAGCTCAGTCATACGTCCTAACAAAGGATCTCTGGCAGTGAACTCTCACCTCGGCGGTGTGGTCCATTCTGAGGCGCATCTTTCATGTTCTCAGGGATAAACTAAAGAAGGAAAAACAGACCAACCTTTTTCTGCAATGGTGCAGGCAAAACGTGGCTCTTTCGGCTAAGCACAAGGGCTGGAGAATCCCTTGAAAGGACCGCTCATCTGTGGGTGATCCTTCCTCAGCTTCCGAATGAACGGAAGAGCTTGGCACGCTTTGGAAGAAACAAAGAGATCCTTCAACCAACGACAATGATGGATCACCTGGGGCTGAGGTGTGCTGTAGGTAAAAGGAGATTTCTACCATCGAGGCGCACAGTGGTACCTGGACCAGCTGCATCAGCTTCACCTGGGAATTTGCTGGGATTGTAAACACGCAGCCTCCTCACAGGCCTATTTAGCAGAAGCTGCACTTCACTGAGATGTCCAGGTGGCTGCCTGGCACGTGCACATCAGAGAGTAGTGATCAGAGGGGGGCTGATGCATCTGGACCCCTGGTAGCTGGGCCCCTGAGTGGCACGTGGGAGGAGGGCTAGACTGATTTGGAAAGCCCTTGATCCTGGTTCTGCCGCTGCTGCGGTTCTGGTTCCGTGCCATCAAGTTCGTTCCCGCTCACGCAGCCCGGTGTACAATAAAAGGAAACACTGCCCAGTCCCGGGGCCATCCTCACAGTTTGAACCCATTGTTGCAGCCACTGTGTCAACCCATCTTGCCCAGGAGCTTCCTCGATGTTGCTGCCCTTCTACTTTCCCGAGTATGACAAGGACTGGTCACCCCTGTTGACAGGTCGCCCCTGTTAACTGGTCTCCCCAAAGCACATGAGATGAAATCTTACCATCCTTGCAGCTGAGAAGCATTCTGGCTGCACTTCTTCCAAGACAGACTGGTTGGTTCTTTTGGCAGTCCATGGTACGTTCAGTATTCTTCACCGGCACCATATTCAAATGCATTATTTCTTCAGTCTTCCTAAGTCAATGGCCAACATTCACATGCATAGGAGTCGGTTGGAAATGCCATGGCTTGGGTCACTAAGGTGGGACCCAAGGTGCACTGTAGTCCCCCAAAGGACATCCTTGCCCTTCAGTACTTGACAGAGATCTTGTACCACAGATGTTCCCAGTGCGGTGCATCCTTTGATTCCCTAACTGCAGCTTCCCTGAGTGCTGATTGTGGATCCAAAAAATATGGAATCCTAGATGACGTCAGTCTTACCTCTTTATCTTGACATTACCTGTTGGTTCTATTGTGAGGATGTGGGTTCTGTGACCTGCTGGTAATCTGGGTCAACCACGTCACCCCTCGAGACACCTCTACAGGTATTCCCCTGGAGCAGAGGTTCTGTTCTCCACCTTCCTCATGCCGCAACCCTTTCACACAGCTCCTCATGTGGTGGTGACCCCCCAACCATAACATTACTTTTGTTGCTACTTCATCACTGTCATTTTGCCACTGTGATGAATCATGTGACCCCTGTGAAAGGGTCATTCAACCCCCAAAGGGGTCGTGACCCACAGGTTGGGAACTGCTGACCTAGATTCTTGGTTTTCAAATTTGGAGACTTCCCACTGGAATCGTCTGGAGAGGTTTTTGTTTTGTTTTTTGGAAATTGTAGTTCCTTCAGTCCCACTTCCCACTCCTAAACAATTAGAGTTTCTAATAGTTGACCTTTAATTGTTGAGGGTTTCATTGGCATGCCATGAAGCCCAGGCATCAGAATTCCTCAAAGCTCCTCAGGTGTGCTAATGTGCAGTTCAGAATGAAAACCATTGGATGTGATGACCTTGGAAACCTTGCAGTTGCAGATACCACGGAGTAAATACCAACCCATCGTAACGCTACAGGACAGAGTCGACCTGCCCCACAGGGTTTCCTAGGCTGTAATCTTTATGGAAGCAGATGGTCAGGTCTTTTCTCCCACAGAGCAGCTTCGAACCACAAACTTTTTGGCTAGTAGTCCAACCCGAGGGCTTAACAATTGCACCCCAGCGTCCTTCTTTAAAAGACTCATAAACCAATTGTTGGGCCAACTCTATGGCTGTGCTGCTAAAACAGAAATGCCATGGGTGGGTGACTACAACAAACCAATTTCTCCTCCCATAGTTTAGGAGGCTGGAAGACGGAATTCAGGATACCAGCTCTAGAGATAAGTTCTATCCCGCGGTTGGCTCTGGAGGAAGACCTTTATTTCCTTCCAGCCCCTCTGGGCCAGGCTGTCTCTGGAGGTCTCTGGGAATCGTCACATTAGTCTTCCCCAGGCTGGAGATCTTGGCAAAGGACGGACTCCTTCCCTGGCTGTTCTTGATCCCTACTCATTTGTTGAATCCTTTTTCATATCTTATACGAAATGGACTCAAAACACAATATAACCTTGCCTATAGGTTATCTTGCTTTATTAACATAGCAACCTTGAATCCCACCTTATTGACATCATAGAGTTGAGGATTTACAACACAAAAATTGTCCCAAAATGGAGCGTACAACCAAAACGTGGGTGAAGGGAAACAGTGGTCAATGTAAGATATGAAAATAACAATAAATTATCATTTATCAGGGGTTTATGAGGGTGGGAGGGAGAAAAGAGGAGCTGATACCAAGGGTTCAAGAAAATGCTCTGAAAATGAAGCTGGCAACATATGCACAAATATGAGTGATACAATTGATGTATGGATTGTTATAAGAGCTGTAAAAGCCCCCAATAAAATGATTTTTTAATGGATCATAGCTTAGCTAAATGGACACATATTTAAAGAGTACACAATTCAATCCATAACAAATACCAACATGAGGATCTTTTTCAAATCCACATGGTCATTTAAGTTTTAGGAAGGCATTTCAAAATAAACATGAGCTGTGTTTAATATCCTTGTATTTCATCCCTTCTGGTGTAGATTTCTTAGAAGAATACACTGCGATTTGGGCTTCTATTGACTGACCGATTTAGCTTCCCTACTTTGGATAAGTTTGGCTAGGTGAATCAATTAATATCATCTCCTCTGAGTTGTCACTCTTAATGACAAGCAGAAATTTGACATTTGCAAGTGATTGTTGTTAAGATGGACAGGAGATATTTAAGATTTAGCTTTAAGGGGAAACAAACTGCTGGTCATTTTATGAATTCTTTAACAAAAATAAGTTCTTGCTCTGTAGTGCATTTTTAGTGGGGTTTTAACAGATTTAACAGGAGTGAATGCCTCTGAGCCTCATGGGAAATGGAACCATGGGCTACAGAGCTATCAGGAACTACGTGGCCCCTTCCCAGAGCTTGGGGCCTGCTCTTCTCTGAACACCTGCTTCAACATTCTCTTTTTGTGTACCACCGTCTCTAATTCACCACACTTAGGATAAAAGATGGTACCCCACATTGTTTTAGTTTGTAAAACATAAATTCAAACAAATGGCCCCCACTCGATGTGACTCTCTTAGTCACAGCTTCAAAGGTCCCAGAGATCATGTGATGACCCAGCTCAGGTCAAGTGGCCATATCTAGTTCAGTCTCCGGCCTCTGGAAACTGGAGGGACAAGGACTAGTGTTCAGGAGAAGGAGAGTAGCAAGGACTGACCTGTTGCTGTTGTTCAGTGCCATCGAGTCTGTTTTGGGCGCAGTGACCCTGTGCACAACAGCACGGAACACTGCCTGGTCCTGGGCCTTCCTCATAACTGTTCTGATGCCTGAGCCCACGGTTGCAGCCACTGTGTCCAGCCATCTCCTTAAGGCCTTCCTCTTTTTGGCTTCCCCTCTACTCAACCGAGCATGATGTCCTCCAGGGACTGGTTTCTCTGGACAATGTGTCCGAAGTACATAAGATGAAGCAGCAGCCCCTGATACCCTGAAATGATTTTGCCATCATTGTCTGTTTGCTTGAATAATAAGGTTTTCGCAGCAGGTTCCCAAAGAAACACCCTAACTCCTCTAAGTCGTGCATTTGGCACCAGCACAAAATGCGGTGTTCTGAATTCTCTCAAGTATGCATTATATAACAAAGAGGGCTAGATGTCCCCAATATTTATTTCCCCCGTCTTTCAATTTAACATTTTTCAGTTTAGCACACGGTCGAACAAAATAAAGATTACATTTCTTAGCTTCCCTTGCATTTAAACATGGTCATTTGACTAAGTCCTGACCAACACTTTGAGCAGAAGTGACAAGGTCAACTTCTCAGTCATGTGTTTATAGGAAGGAGCACTACCCTCTCCTTTTCCTCCTTCTTCTATCCAGATGCTTAGAAGATGGACATGGTGGTCAGGTGCGTTGGATGATGAGCATGAGGGAACGACTCTAAGGCTGGCCCTGCAGTATAACACAAAAAGAGCCTGGACCCCTGACAGCTTCAGAGAGCAGGGTGTAAAAAATGGTATAGTAACAGCAGCATCCAACCTCCTGTCTAACTTCACAGGGCAGGGTAGAATAATTCCCAGCATCAATAACCCAAGGTTGATTGCCACGAAGTAGAGGTCAGACATATATCCACTTTCCAACCTTGTCACCAGTTGTGTCACCAGATATCCTACCCATAGCATACTCTGCTTCTCTGCTGGCCTCCATAATTCATTGCCATGGCCACACAGAACTCACAGACCATACTCATGGCTCTGGGGCTTATTAAGGAAGTAACAAGTTACAAATCAGGATCAGAAATGCTCAGGATACAGTTATCCAATCAGACAGTGTCTTCTCAGCCATGCCTGCAGCTAGGCTTCTTGCCCTCAACCTTTTGGACCTTAGCCCTTCATCCTCTCAGTCCCTTGAACCTTTTGGGTCTCTTAAGATAGCCTGACCCCTGCTCTGCTGTGACAAATGATAATAAGCTCTTTAACTCCACCAATAAATGCCCAGAGGTATGCCACTCTCCCCAAACAAGTCTGGGTTGGAAGGCACTCAGTTCTCTCACTCCATAAGTCAGTAAGTCTGACTCCCAGAAGCCACTTCCCAGAGGCATCCCACTGAACCAGCAAGCCTCTCCTCTCTTTTGTACAGCTCGCTTTGTTCTGCTACAACTGCTTCTCTGTAGATGCTTCTCACCATCTTGTGCCATCTCCAGTGTTCCAGCACTTGTGATCTCTCTCTCTTAGTATCTATCTATCTATCTATCTATCTATCTATCTATCTATCTCTATCTACCTGACTCTCGGGTCTAGAAGGCTCCCAGTGCATGGACCCCAGGTCCAAAGGACACACTCTGTTCCTCTCTCTTCTTCATGGTAGTAAGGTTCCTCTCACCCTTCCACCTCTGAGAAGGCTCATTTTAAACTAAGCAGGACAGTAAAACTGACCCACCCCCTCATTGAGGTTCCCTGCTCCTTATTTGCTTGGTCAGATCTCCATAAGCCACCACTCGTTCATCCGCTTGTCTTACAGTGGTGGCTTGCATGTCGCTGTGCTGCTGAAAGCTATGCCACAGGTATTTCAAATACCAGCAGTCACCCACAGTGATCAGGTTTCAGCAGACCTTCCAGACTAAGAACAAACAGACCATGAAGCAGGAATAGGCAGTCTGCTTCTGAGGAACTAGCCACTGAAAACCAACCTAATGAATAGTGGCAGAACATTGTCAGCTATAGGGCTGGAAGATGAGCCCCTTGGGTTGGAAGGTACTCAAGACACGACAGGAGAACAGCTGCCTCCTCAAAGTAGAGTTGACCTAAATACATTGGATGTAGCAAAGCTTTCAGGACCTTCATTTACTGATGGAGCATGACCCAAGATGTGAAGAAGCAGCTGCAAACATTCATTAATAATCAAAACATGGAATGTACAAAGGATGAATCTAAGGAAACTGAAAATTGACAGAAATAAAATGGAACACATAAAGATCAATAACCTGGGTATTAGTGAACTGAAATGAATTGGAATGGACTATTTTGAACAGAACACATATGGTTTACGATGCAGAGAAAGATGAATTCAAGAAAACTGGTGTTTCATTCATGGTTGAAAAGAGTATTTCAATACCTATCTTGATATACAATGCTCTCTGTGATAGGGTAATAGCTACATGGCTACAAGGAAGTGGAGTTAAGACAACTGCTATTTAAATTTACTCACAAACCACTAAAACTAGAGATGACGAAACTGAAATATATATTACCAATGTCTTCAGTCTGAAATTGATTAAGCTTACTTACAACCAGGATATATTGATAATTACTGGTGATTAGAATTTGAAAATTGGAAACAAAGAGGAAAAATCAGTAGGAAAATAGGACCATAGTGATAGAAACAATGCTAGAAATCACATGATAAAATGTTTGCAAGGCTACTGTCGTCTTCACTGACAATACCCTTTCCAACAACAGAAACGATGACTATACATACATGTGCACCTCACCAGATGGAATACAGAGGAATCAAATTAATCAAATCTGTGGGAAGAGACAATGGAGAAGCACAATATCATCAACCAAAAGGAAGCCATCGGCTGACTGTGGAATAAACCATCAATTGCTCATATGCGTGTTCAGATTGAAGTTTTGGAAAATTAAGACAACTTCACAAGAGCAAAATACAGCCTTGAGGATATCCCTGAATTTAGAGAACATCTCAAGAACAGATTTGACACATTGGACACTAATGACTGACAAGCTGTGGGATGACAGCAAAGACTTCATACATGAAGACAGTAAATGGTCATTAAAAACACAGGAATAAAAGAAAAGATCAAAGTGGATGTCAGAAGAGACACTGAAAGTTGCTTCTGAATGCAGAGTATCTAAAGCAAATGGTAAATGATAAAGCAAAAAATCTGAACAGTACATTTCAAAAGACAGTTCAAGAAGACAAAATAAAGAATTGTGATGAGATGGGCAAAGGCCTAGAGTTAGCAAGTCAAAATAGAAATACACTCAATATATCTCAAGCAGAAAGAACTGAGGGAAAAACTCAAGCCTTGAGTTACAATATTGAAGGATTCTATGTGCAAAATATTGAATGGTCATCAAAAAAATATAGAAGGAATACACAGGGTCAATGTATGAAAAAGAATTGGTCAACTGACAATCATTTCAAGAGATAGTAAATGATCAAGAACTGATGATATTGAAGGAAGAATTCACACAGAAGACATAAACCAAAACAAGGTTCCAGAAATTGACAGAATACAAATGGAAATGCTTCAACAAACAGATAAATAACACCAGAAACACTCATTCATCTATACCAAGAGATCTGGAAGATAGCTACCTGGCCAACAGAATGGAAGAGAATCATATTTGTCCCCATTCCAATAAAAGCAGACCAAACAGAATGTAGAAACTACCTAACAGTATCATTAATATCATATGTAAGTAAAATTTTGCTACAGATAATTCAAAATCAGATGCAACAGTACAGTGACAGGAGCTACCAAAAATTTCAAGCTGGATTCAGAAGCAGACCTGCACGGCATGAGAAATATGATTACTGACATCAGATGGATCTTGGCTGAGAGCAGAGAATACCAAAAAAGTGTCTAATTGTGTTTTATTGAGTATGCCAAGGCATTTAACTGTGTGGACCTAGGGATAACATTGAGAAGAATGGAATTCCATAACACTTCATGGTTCTCATGGGCCAAAAGGCAATCATTTGACTAGAACAAGGAGATGCCAGAGGGTTTAAAATCAGGAACGGTGTGTGTCAGGGTTGCATAACCATACTTACTCAATTTGCATGCTGAGCAAATCATCCGAGAAGCTAAACTAGATGAAGAAGAACGCGGTATCAGAATCGGAAGAAGGTTTATTAACAACCTGTGATGTGCAGATGAGACAACCTCACTTGCTGAAAGCTAGGAGACTTTAAGCACTTGCTGATGAAGATCAGTGTGGATTACAACTCAGTGTAAAGGAAGCAAAAAGCCTCATAACGAACATCGTGATAAAAGGGAAGATGGAGTTGTCACAGATTTCATTTCACTTGGATCCACAATCAATGCTCATAGAGGCAGCAGTCAAGAAATCCAACAGCATACTGCACTGAGCAAATCTGCAGCTGGAGACCTCTTTAAAGCGTCTGAAAACAAAGAGACCACCCTGAGGACGAAGCCGGACCTGAGCATGGTACTTCAATCACCTCATCTGCATGTGAAAACCAAACAAGGACTAAGGAAGACCGCCGAAATGTTGATGAATTTGAACTAGGGTGTTGGTGCCAGAAAGAACAAATGAATCTGTCTTAGAAGTACAGCTGAGATGCTCCTTTGAAACGAGGATGGCAAGACTTTGGACATGTTATCAGGAGAGATCCGTCCATGGAAAAGGACATCGTACTTGGTAAGCAGAAGACCAGTGGGGGGAAAGGAAGGCCCACAATGACAATGCTGGGCACAATGGCTGCAACCAGGGGCTCAAACGGCACAGCAGTTTTGAGGGCGGTGCAGAATCAATAAGTGGAGTTTTGTTCTTTAGGACATAGATGGGACAAAGAGGACTCGAAACTCACTTGATGGCACCAAACAGCAACAACCTCCACAAGCGTGCCATGCTTCTCATTTGTATTATTAGCAAGCTGTGCAATCCCTTTGGTGGGCCACAAGCATCTTCATTGCATAGTCCCACCCAATCTTTTGGTGGGAGTGATAACACCAAAAGTAGAAAGGCATGTAAAAAGCAATCTATCAAACCACACAGAACCACCTTAACAACTTGACCAAGCATGATCAACCAGTGCAGGTTGACCTTGTGTGTTGCTATTGTTGTGTTTAGTTGCTGTGGAGGCACTCATAACAGAATAAAGCATCGCTCCAGCCTGTACCAACTTCATGATCTATGATGTTTAAGTCCATCCATGCAGCCATTATGACAGTTCTCCCCATGGGGGGTTTCCCTCTCCTGTGCTGGCCTCCCGCTTGACCAAACATGATGCTGTTCCCCAGTAATCAGACCCTCCTGAAGACCAACAAAGGAGGCAGTCTCAGAGTAGTCTGTAGTGATCCATGGGGGATTCCTGGGCTCATTCTTGGAAGTAGATCACCAGGCCTCTCTTCCTTGTATGTCTTCATCGGGAAGCTCTGCTGAAACCTGTCTGTATTCATTGGGCCTCTACTCAATACTCCATCAATGTAAGAGCACTTTGTTCTATTAACCTGGCATTCCATGATGCTCCCCTTCCCAACATGATCACTGAAGACAAAGTGGGTACATAAGCAAATGTGAAGAAAGCTGATGGTGCCCGACTATCAAAAGATATAGATAGCATCTGGGGTCTTAAAGGCTTCAAGCTAAACAAGCGGCCAGCTAGCTCAGAAGCAACAAAGTCCACATGGAAGAAGCACACCAGCCTGTGTGATCATGAGGTTTTGATCAGATCAGGTATCAGGCATCAAAGACCCAGATCAAAAAATCATATCATTGTGAACTAGGGAAAGTGCAGAGTAGAGACCCAACGCCCAGCTGTAGGCAATTGGACAACCCCTTACAGAAGGGTCGCGAGGAGGAGACAAGCCAATCAGGGTACAGTATAGCACTGATGAAACACAACTTTCCTCCAGTTCTTTAATGCCCCCCCCACTATCATGACCCCAATTCTACCTTACAAATCTGGCAACACCAGAGCATGTACACAGGTACAGAAAAGAGCTGAAAACACAGGGAATCCAGGACAGATAAACCCGTCAGGACCAATATTGAGAGTAGCCATACCAGGAGGGGAAGGGGAAGGTAGATGGAGAAAGGGGGAACTGATCATAATGATCTATCTATAATCCCCTCCCAAGGACATGGACAACAGCAAAGTGGGTAAAGGGAGACATTGGCCAGCGTAAGACATGAAAAAATAATAATAATTTATAAATTATCAAGGGTTCATGAGGGAGGGAGCATGGGGAAGGAGGAGGGGGAAAATGAGAAGCAGATACCAAGGGCTCAAGTAGAAATAAAATATTTTGAAAATGATGATGGCAACAAATATACAAATGTGCTTGACACCACAAATGGATGTCTGGATTGTGATACGAGTTGTATGAGCCCCCAATAAAATGATTTTTAAAAAAGAAGAAACCTGTCCGTATTAGGTGACTCTGCTGGTAGGTGAAATACTGATGTCACAGCTTCCAGCATCACAGCAACACTTCAGTTACCCAGGGTGACAAAATGGCCCGTGGTGCCCTTCTTTAAGCCACTGTCCTTTGCACCTTTTGTCAAACACAGCAGAAATGATCTCCTACCTAAACCATATATGCACTCACAAAGCTCCGATACTTAGCACCTCTTCAATCGACCCCTTCACAGCAGAAACAAGGACTTAGCAGCACCGAGGAAAGAGGTGACAACCTCACCACACATGTGGGACTAGACTGACGTCTTCTGTCCTCTCCCACCGGGCCCTGAGTCCCCGACATTTTTCTAGGATACTGCAATGGCCTCTCCTCTGCGTGATGAATAGACAGCGCCATACAATCAAAGTGAGTTCTAAGGCTTTTCCCCCACACAGGAGATGGTTTGTGAGTGTGCTCCTGGAAGTACCCTCCGTCAAAGGCAACAGAGCCTGGCTGTGGACCTGCCCACCTGGCCTTCTTTGTGGTGCACACTTTGGATCCTCCCTGTAGCTCTCCTCCCTCGAAGCAAAATTTAGCATCAGGTGGGTGCAAAGGCAGTTGATCACCCTAGCCTCCCATTCCTTCTTTGAAAACTGAGATTGGACAAGATCCATTCGACCCTGAATTTCTCACGTTCTGCTACGGTTGCAGGCTCTCCAGTCTGATCCTCACCAAAACCATGTAACTTTTTGGAAACCATTTCCCACTTTCAGAGAACAAAACTGGCATTGTTAGCAGAAAGACTTCAAGCACAAACTTCATAGGCTCCCTGCTGCCCAGGCCTGAAGCGAGCCCTCTGGGCATAAGGAACACTCAGTAGAGTGACAGGAGCCAATCACAGTGACCCATATTGTGATAACCTTTGATTAGCCCTTTGCTTTCTTTTGTGTGTTATTTTGTGGGATAAGGTGGAGACAGCTGGGGTTCCCTGTGCCCCAGAGTGTATCTTGGGAAATGAGAACCTCCAAGAGCAGAAGTGAAAAATGAAAACAGGATGAGGACCCCCGCGATTGAGCTTTCCTTTTGTTTGCCCCTCTTGGTGTTTACGATAGAGCCTGTGTATGGAAGTGCCATTTTGACCCATTTGGGGAAGGAATATGGCACGTATTGAATCCTGAAACACACACACACACACATATGCATATACATACACACATGCATATACAGACACACATATATATACTCATGCACATGCACATGCATACACACAGAGACACAAGCACATACACATGTGCAAACACATACACATGAACACACAGAGACACATATATACGCACAGGCATACGCATGCACACGCATGTACATACACACACATAAGCTGATGATCGGACCCCTCAGACATCCCTGCTGCTTTGGGAAAGTGCAAACTGAGCGTGTGGGAAGAGGCAATCAAAAGGAAGCAGAACGGAGCCCTGAGTTGTTTGCTGTGCTTGTCAAAAGGAGTGAAGCACAGAAAGCACAGAAGGAGCGTCAGGCCGGCACCAGCCCTGTAAATGCACCCATTACCTTCCTCCTTTAAGAATCATTAAAATTAAGTTGTCAGATATTGGACTCCCCGTGAAATGCCTTCGTTACTCACTGGCTGGGCCCTTGCTGCGCTGCCACTCCCTGCAAAGCAAGACTGAATATAAAGCACGTGCCTCCATGTTTCAGATGAGGCTCTCAAAGGCTGCTGTATCCTGTGTGGCCTGACAATGGCCCCCTTCTGAGAGGCTAACATCAGGAGGGAACCTTGACCTGCAGCCTGGGGTGCTAACCACATATTGTCCCAGTTAATTATCTCATTTAGTGCACAACCACGCATCATTAGTCTGAGCTCATGGACAGAGTTAAAGGGACTTGACCAAGGTCACACAATCAGCCAGGGCTGAAGCCAGGATTCCATGCCAGATGCAAGCACTTTACCACTTAGTGCCCAAGTCTGAGTCAGAGACCCTGCCTGCCAGAGCACAGGAAGCAGGGATGTAGCAGCACCTTGGGCCCGGGCTCAGGTACATCACTGGCCCGTTTCCCAAAGGAAGGTCTCTAGGAACCGTGCCCAGGAGACTGTGGACAACTGTGGTTAACCTTGAGCTTGGAGCTGTCTTACCACTTACTTTGTCACTCAGGCTTCCCAGCTATTCAACCTGCTAAGAATTTGCATTACCCCCCAGATACTTCGAATGAGAATCGACATTTTAACAAGATTCCCCAGATGATTCTTAAGTGTACACCTGAGGAGCCCGTTAACCTGTAGATTCTGATCCCTTTAGAGGGCGGAGTGAGTCTGCCCTATAGGGTTCCCAAGGCTGAACTCCTTACGGAGGTAGAGCGCTACATCTTTCTCCTGCCTTTGTCTGTGGTGGCTCGGAGTTAAAAGATCGGAATCAGGCTATTGATTTTTTCTCCCCTTAGGTTTCTCTCTTAGAAAACTCTCTATCTGAAAGGGCATGAGTCCCAGTTCTAGAAGTATCCATTGTTTCCACAATCAAGTTTCTCTACAGATTTCTGAAAAACCTTTTAAGAGCAAAGTCAGGGGAAAGTTGAATGTGTGGTACTGTCATCTCTTGTCACATAGACTCTCTCAAATGAGCCATCCTCTCCATCCTCTGGCCTACTCAGCCTTTCCTTTATAAAATAAAAATAAAAAAGCAAGGGCTCCTTTTCAGAGAGCAGCCCGAGCTCAGAACCTAAACCAGAAGCAACTGCAAGTTCACACCCTCTGAGGACATGGGTTTAATGAGAGTCCAACCGGTAGGCCGGCGGGCCCCCCTCGCTCCCACCCCCAGCCTCGCTCCAACCACTTGATACCCATGGCAGGTGGCTGTGAATGATCATCTTCCCCAGGTAAGAAGATTGTCTTTAAGGGAAAAGGGCGTCCTCTGGAAATAGCGACTATGAATTTCAACACTTAATAGGTTAAAGAGTGCTAACTAGGCACAAGCCATCAACAGGCAAAGTTAATTACACCCGATCGGATTACTAATTGAGAAGAATAACCTGTTGCCATTGAG
>NW_022103899.1:46263085-46268529 GCF_000313985.2 Echinops telfairi | reverse complement strand
GCCAGATGGAAAGCGGTAGGAGGCTTTCAGGTTGGCTCCGTACCATTTCACCTTTGAGCCGGGAGTCACGGGACCAGGAGAATTTCAGTTAAGAGCTCTGTGAAGAAAGACCAGCTGCAACCAGGGTGTCCACAACCTTTCTGACATCTGTCAGGATGGGTGGGGCTGGGACGAGGGTTTTAATCTGGCAAGAGAACATATGAAAGCAGCCTCTGCTTTCATAAAGGCAAGTGATGCAGTGAAAACCGCATCATCAATAAGAATGTTATCAACTGTGGCCTCTTCTTTAAACTTGGCCAAGGCCCATCAACAAATAATGAAGCTGCATCTCTCTAAAAATGCACACAGTTTCCTGGTCTCAAGACCAGGGGCCTTCGCAGATCACAGCAGAAGAGATGTGGTCCACCGTGTTATGTGCGCAATTAATCCCAGCCTTAGAGAGATGGAGTAACTCACTGACTATCACATGGCTGGCAAATTGGGAGCCAAGTGGTACACGTGGGTACCCTTTTCACCAAGGACTCCTAGTAGCACAGTGTGAAGGGTTTGCTAACCAAAAAGGTCGGTAGTTCAAACCCACTAGGCGCTCCACGGGAGAAAGATGTGGTAGTCTGCTTCTGTTAAGAGGACAACCTTGCAATATACAATATGTGAGAGGTTAGGGGGGACATCATGGCAGCAGAGGAAGAGACCAGGAGAGTTTCAAGAGTTAAAGGTAATAGAGGCAAATGGTGTTACATACCCAATCCTGCAAGAGTGGTGATCTAGGAGTACATGCAGGCTGAACAGGTGTGGGAGGTAGACTGGGAATACATTCACACATAGATTTAGGTGTTACAGGGGACATTTGTAAATATATTCTTGAATGTGGTGGAACATATAGGAGGCAAACATCTGGAAATTTCTTACACGTAACACCTTGGGGAAATAAGTCGCTAAGCCGTTAAGAATGAATGCTATTGAAAGTTCTGCTCTATCGCAAACCTCCATTGTTTGTATCCATCGTGTCCAGTCACTTAAGAGTTTAATCTGTACAAGTCACCAATTCACGTACTGAGAGGCCAGCCTATACTCGTACACTTTCCTTTACTCAACACTGTTGTGAATTCTGTTGGTTAAATGAATGGCACAATCAATAGAATCACCTTATGCCCAGGGGGATGATTTATACTGTTCTCTATCATGAAATGATAGCGATGTCTCCAAAGTGAACCAGAGACATATATAAACCATAGATATATGAATGGGTTTAGGGCTTGCACTTAATTCTAGCCCCAAACTAAAACTATCAGAAAAAGTAGTCTGGCACCTTAAAGGCTTGTCTTCAATCAAGCAGGCATCCAAGAGAGCATCTACTAAGTCCGCATGGGAAGAAGCACACCAGCCTGTGTGATCCAAGGATTATGAATAATAAAACCCAAATCTGAGGGAGAGAACCATATCAGAGCTTAAATTCGGAACACTTGGTTTGCAGAAGGCAATGGGTGACAGTGGAGGCCCAAAATTCATTTGCAGGATTCCCACATGGATTAAGTGAATCCCCTCTGACCACAGTCGAGAGACATAAATAGCCTTGCTATCAGACAAAAGAGCATTATAAAGCTAATTATGGCAGATGTCTTACTAAACTCACTGCCACGGAGTCAATGCTGACTCAGCGACCTCCTGAGGGTTTCGGGGTTTCTGAGACTGTAACTGTTTCCTAAACTCATCACAACACACACCCACACACACACACACACACACACACACACACACCTGCCCCCGTGGAATTCTGGGCCTGTAACTATTTACTGCAGTAAAAAGCCCAATCTTTCCCCCAAGGAGCAGCTGGTGGTTTCGAACTGCCAACCATGCAGATCGCAACCCAACACTTAACCATTGCACCAACCAGGGCTCTAAAACAGATGTGGCTAGGTTAAAATGTAACACTTTATCATTGATCTCTCTTTTGACCCATTTTAAAGTTGTTTCCATTTTTCATATTTTCTGCTTTCTTTTCAATTGAAGTTTTTCTCTGTTTTATTTTGTCGTTGTTGTTGATTTGTTTTTAGGTTTGTTTGTTTGTTTGTTTGCTTCCTGCTTATGTTTTGTATGCTTTTCAGTATATTAAATCCAGGAGAGGTAAATCGATAGAGTAATTGGATTAATAATGACCTTGGGGCCTGGCAAGGGAGCTTGAGGGAGAATGGGAAGTGAGAAGCAAGAAGGACGTGTTCTGAAGTCGATTGCTGTGATGATTGTACAATTTGTCTTAACATGACAGAATGATTACATTGTATGACATGTGAAGCAGATATGCCCATAAAACTATTTTTAAGTTATATGTTTACCGCCTTTGAACCCCTATGGTTATGAGTAGGAAATGGCAGGGCTATGGGGGGTTGGGTTCAGCAATCTCTATAGAGGCAGATTTGTTCTCACCACAGGTCGCTGGGGGGTTTGAACAGTTGAGCAGCCAAATGCTTAACCACCAAGGCTTCTTGGTCTCAACCTGGATGCTCCATAGGATCATTAATGAGTAACATTTATATGAAGTTGGGTCAAGCGAAAGCCAGCCTCTCACTGGAAACTGATGACACCCAAGGTCAGGCAGGGAGCACATAGGCCAAGCAGAAGGTCTAGGCAATAATCCAAGAAGACCAAGTGCCCAGCAGGTAGCATAAGCTTCAGAGCAGCACAGGCAAAACCAGCTAAGGCACTACTTGCCAAGCACAGTGCTAGCCAGAGGCCATGCATTTCGGTGGAATCATTTTTCTATGTAGTAAATCAATGAAACAAGTTTGAAACGGAAGTAGTAATATTCACTGTGGTATCCTCCTGTCCAAGGTGTCCATTGCGAGACTCCTTCTGGAAGGTAATTGGAATATATAGATATTACAAGCCATGAAGATGTTTGACATATTAATCCCACTGTTGGAAATGCTTGCTAAAGAAACCTTTGAAAGGCATCCAAAAAAAAAATCTATTTACACCAAGATGCTCACCACAACGTAATTTGTAATACTGAGACTCAGGACGTCTTCAGAATAACCAAAGAGGGGAATTAGCACTGTGTGAAAGGCTGCACATCACCTCGATGGAATAATGAGCCCATCAATGCGGCTTCATTAAACTGATTCACAGAGCTTATGTGTGGACGTGGACAGGAACATCAAAGCACGTGAAATGAGAGTCAGTACAGCAATTACATGACTTTTACCACTTTGAATCCATACAGATAATGACAGAGAACAAAACAAACCATTGTCTTAGGGTGGAGGTATCATGGGAGATCGCTTGCTCAGCGTGGAATGTTCCTTTGTGTGAGTGTCTGACTGATGGGCCAAAGCATGCCATCCAATGGCAGCCTGGGAGAGCAGCCATCCGAAGGCTGAAAAGATGCACAGCTGGGAGAACCAGGGCTCACTCCACCCTGTGCCCAACCTGGACCACTTCAGACAGAGGCCCCTGCCTCAACTGCTCCCCGGATTGGTTGCCTGTATGTGCTTTTGTCCTTCATTTCACGATTTTGTACTAGCACTGCCTTTTTGGCCAACGTCAAGGAGTTATTGAGATGGTCCATTCAGAGCATGTTGTATCGGTTCATTTAGGAGCTTTTCATTCTTTTTTTTTTTTCAGGCAGTCGTCCAAAGATGGCTAGCAGAACCAATGTCAAGGCTCAGTTCTTCCATTCCACATCTGTGATAGGAGCCCACTTAATGGCTGGCGCCTGCGTCCCCAGCTCTAAGCATCTCTATCGAATGGCCCGGCTGCCTCGAATACTGTTGCAAACCCAAGCCAATTGCTGACAAGTCTGTTTGCCCCATCATGGCCTTGTTCATCTCTTGGGAAGTAGATATATATCTCTCTGTCTCCTGCAGAGGGGCTGGTGGGTTCGAACCACAAATCCTTCCATGAGCAGCTGAGCAGCTATAGAGAAATAGATAACCCAAATGTCTGCCTTATTGTTGTTTGCTGCCACCGAGTCAGTCCCCATGCACAATGGAATCAAATGCTACCCGGTCCTGTGCCATCATCCCCATGGCTGGCTGCCCATAGATCAGTATCATTCATTGGTTTGTGTGGGCTCATTTTCCAAATTCGATAGCCAGACCTTTCTTCCTAGTTTGTCTTAGTCTGGGGGCTCTGATGAAATGGATTGGCATCATAGCTACACACGAGCTGGCTGACGGGTGGTAGCTGTGTCAGCATCAAGCCTAGGTCTCCCTTCAGCCACCACTGTCGCCACCTCCCTCAAACCCTGTCACTTCATCCTATCGTTAATTCTGTCTTCACCGGTCTCTCTCAGCATGGACATCCATTTCCTGACGGAAGGCAGAGGTTGCAACTTGAGCAGCACTGTGCCCCCGGTGCCCAGCAGCTCAGGGGCTCGGTTGGATGGTGACTTTCCGGATCGCAGGAGAGATGTACCCTCCCTGGACAATTGCAGGCCACCCCCCACGTGGAGCTATAGCACTTTGTCCTCGCTACAGTTGGACTGAGAACTAGATATTGCGCATTTATTAGGGTGGAAGACGGGAGATCACTGGGCTTTCCTCTTTTCGCTGACAGAGGTGTTCAAGAAAGTTCAGAGTTACACTTGGGATGACCCTCAGGAAGTTCCCAGTTTGAGCATCTCCCAAGTCCATATCCATGGGGATCAAAGTGCATCATTCTGGGAGAAAACAAGCAATACTCCCAAAGCCAAAAGCTCTGGTTTACAGCTGTCAGAAGGCTCCCTTGTCTGTCAGTTAGATGAGCCCAGCCCCCAGAGGGCAGGCTGATTACACTGCGGTTCTCAACCTGTGGGTCACGACCCTTTGGGGGTCGAACAACCTTTTCACAGGGGTCACCTAAGACCATCGAAAATACATATTTCTGATGGTCTTAGGAACCGAGACACCACTCCTCTCTCTGTCTCCAGGTGAGTCTGCCTGCATGCAGATAATGCCCACATACAAGTACCTGGTGTGAAGACTGTTACCCATGCTACACCATGCTTCAAGACAAGATTTCATTTATTTGTCATTAGAAATAAATAGTACACAATATATAATTACATATTGTTTTTGTGATTAATCACTATGCTTTCATTATGTTCAATTTGTAACAATGAAACTACATCCTGTATATCAGATATCTACATGATGATTCATAACAGTAGAAAAATGACAGTTATGAAGTAGCGATGAAAATAATTTTATGGTTGGGGTCACCACAGCATAAGGAACCGTATTACAGGGTCGTGGCATTAGGAAGGTTGAGAACCGCTGGACTAGGGGAAGCTGCTTCATGGGGACTGGGGGATCTGAGGGAGCCAAAGATCAGAGGTCCCTGTCATCAGGGTCAGGGGACACTGCACCTGCACCAGGTTACACAAGGACGAAGACGAGTGGTCTCAGCTGCTCTTGCAGAGCAACACACACACACACACACACACACACACACACACACACACACAC
>NW_022103899.1:46261044-46262535 GCF_000313985.2 Echinops telfairi | reverse complement strand
ATGCCAGCATTGAGATGCTTCCACTGCCACTGGATCCACAAGACTTTCTACCCACTGACTTATGATCTTCCTGCATTCAGCATCACTGCATGTGTGCTGCATGCAGCACCACTGCATCACTTATACAATCATAAGTCTGAAGAAGAATTTATAAATTGGTATTGAACATATGGGCTAACATTGGACTTATGGACTTGATCTGGACTGGGCTGGGATGTTTTCTTAATATACAGCTGCTCTTTTATACAAAGCTCTATCTTATACACATATAAGTGTCTCCCTGGATTTGTTTCTCTAGTCATCCCTGAGTAACACACAACAGTTAGACAATGAACCCATTTGAATCACAGCTGATAGTGAGCAGTTTCAAGGGACCCAGAGGCCACCATGGGAAAGAAGAGGCCTGTTTCCGAGTGTCCTCACATACCCTGGAGACCTCCACAGTTCCCACACCCACTCCCCACACTCCCACACACACTCCCCACTCCCCCACACACACTCCCCACATCCCCACACACACTTAGCTCTGGACTCCTCCCACCTTGCTACGCAGGTCCAGCACAGACCTGTTCTCTCCACTGCATCTAGGCTCCTGTCTTCCAACCCACTGCCGCTGAGTCGGGCCTGACAGGCCAGAGCAGAACCGCCCCGGGGGGTTTCCCAGGCAGGCGGCCACATCCTTCTCTCTTATGGGGTTGAATAGTCAACATTCCAGAGGGCAGGTGGGCACCTAACCGCTGCGCCACCAGGGTCCCTTTCTCTTTCTCCAGTAGACTCAGAACACAGCCTTCAAGTGAAGACTGGGAGAAAGAAGGCAGGGGGTGGGGGCCACCCGGGCTGCACTTCCAGGAGCGCTTTAATTAAACCTACCTGCAAACGTGAGAGCAGTTGGGGTCAGCCAAGGTCTGAGCCCAAGAACAGACACCTGCCCACGATCCACGGGACCTGCAAAGTCTTCCACCCAGGACAAGCCCTTTCCTTCCTGGTCAGAGCTAAGGCTCAGCTGGTCAAGACAGCAGGAGATGTGCTAAATCCCCTCCCCTCCCCACTCCCACCCCCCACCCCCAAAAAGAGATGTTCACTGTGAATGCAAACCAATGCTCACAGCTCACACTGCCCCTTTCTCTGGGAGGGTGCTTTCTGGTCCTTAAGGCTTGAGGTGAAAGCCCACCTCTCGGAGAGGCCCTGCTCTTCACTTCGTCCAAGGTCAGTCTGTCCTGCCTCTGACTGATCTTGATTCTGGGCCATGGTGCATGTCCTTGATCTTGGCGTTGCTGTGAGGTGTCCGAGTTGGCGCCAGCTCATAGGGCCCCGTGTACAACAGGGCACAGCTCTGCCTGGCCCTGGGCACCCTCCTCACCATTGTTCGGTGGGAGCCTGTTGTTGCGGCTGCTGTGTCCATCCGTCTCACCGAGAGTCTCCCTCTGTTTCAGGGACTCTCTGCGGCGCCAAGAACGATGTCCTTTTCCAGGGGCTTGTCTCTCGTGAGCG
>NW_022103899.1:46248263-46260906 GCF_000313985.2 Echinops telfairi | reverse complement strand
GGGGGCTGCATCTTGCTATGATGCCGGAAGCTGCGACACCAGTATTTCAAATATTAGCAGGGGCATGGTGGCAGGTGGCAGCAGAACTATGAGACTAGGGAGAAAGGCCTGGAGATCTACTCCAAAGAACTAGTCCATGAAAACGTCACGGATCACAACAGAAGATTGTCCCACGACGTAAGGTCAGAAGATTGAGCCCCCGAGGTTGGAGGGCACTACACAATGGCGGCCCCCGGGAACTCTCACAAGCCGAGGGTCGTGAAGAGGGTGCAGGGCCAGGCAATGAATAGCACACGGAGGTCTCTGAGGTGCAGCCGCCTCGATGGCATCCAACAACAGACCCATCTGTGCCGGGTTGTGTTGCCGGTTGTGAACACTTATCTCCCCCACTCCCCTCTAGGCTCCATGAGGAAAGACATGTCTGTAGGCCAGCACAGCGCCTGGGACATCCCAGGGGCTTCATGGCCGTTCATCGTTAACTGTACTCCGTCAGGCAGTCATCACTCCTCAGTGAAGATCCTTCCCCTGAGAAGTGCTGGCTGGTGGGTAGGAAGAGGGAAGAGAAGGCGGTATTCCAACACCAGACCTCTGGGCTCAGTCCCCTTGATCTCGTGACACACTAAGGACAGGTCTGAGCATCCTCACAGACAAACATCATCCTGTACCCATGGTACTGCCAGGCACAGGTGATTCCTACGTTGTTGCATGCCTTTGGGTCAATGCCTATGTACAGTGAGCCTCTGTACCAGGGAAGGAGCCCTGATGTCTCCATGGTTAAGGGCTTGCCTGCTAACCCAGAGGCCAGCAGTTCAAACCCAGCCGCCTCTCAGTAGAGAAAGGCAGGGTAGTTGGTTCTGTAATGATGGCAGTCCTGGAAATGCCTGGGGCAGTCCTGCTTTGTCCCATGGGATCACTATGAGTTGGAATCAACTCAACGGTGGAGGGTTGGTTGGTTGGTTGGTTGGTTGGTTGGTTGGTTGGTTGGTTGGTTGGTTGGTTTATAAACCACAGAGTTTTGAGGCTTCCTCTTTCTGGGAGCTGATCACCAGGTGTTTTCTGCTGCAGAACGACCGCTGGTGAGTTGAACAGCCACGCCTTCTACTAGCAGTCGAGGGTTTAACTGCTGCACTAGCAGACCCTTTATGGGTAGGACAAAACCAAACCCACTGCCACTGAGTCTATTGTGAGCCATGGCGAGTCTGTAGGACAGCGTTAGAGCTGCCTCTTGGGGTTTCTGAGACTTTAACCTTTATGGGAGCAGAGAGCCTCACTTTCTCCCGAGGAGTAGCTGGTGGGTTCGAATCGCTGATCTCTCAGTTAGTAGTTCAATGCTTAGTCCACTATGCCACCAGGGATCCTTTAGGATAGTTTGTAGGAGCCCTCGTTGCATAGTGCTTACATGCTGGGCTGCTTACCACAAGGTCAGCAGTTCAAAGCCAACAGCTGCTCCTCGGGAGAAAGATGAGGCTTTCTACTCCTGTAAAGAGTTACAGTCTCAGAAACCCACAGGAGCCATTCTAGCCTGTCCTAGAGGGTCACTATGAGTCTACAGCTATGAGTTTGTTTTTTTGTTTTGTTTTGTTTTGGGGGGGGGTTGTTTTTGTTTTTGCCGTCTTTAGTGGGCAATGTAGGAGTAAGATGCTCTCAGCGCAGTATGATCTTACACCCAGTCCCTTAATACTAAATTCCAGGCGGTGTGGCTTGCTGAAGGCAATTGTTTCAACCGAACAACAAAGCTAGCATTTTAGGGAAATGGACTAGGGGCCTCAGAGTCTAGCAAAGCCCAGCTTCAAAGGCTTCCCTCAACATATCGGTTCTCCTCCTGGGCCTCCAGTCAGCTCACCACCACCTAGGAACCTCTCCTGCTGGGCAGCCAAACCTGCTATCAGCTTGGCTCTTTTTGAGAAGAGCTCTAGTCTTGATTCAAAAGGCTATAAAGTGTAATTTGCACAAAACATATCTAATCACCTATTCTTCCAATGGAACCTCCGTTGGTCTAGCCCAAGGAATGGGGAAAAGGGAAGAAAGTGTGAAATATAAAAGCAAAAGGGCACTAATAGGCCCTTGAAGATCTGAGGCCATCGTGGTTCAGAGGTAGAATTTTCCCCTTTCACCCAAGAGACGGGGGTTCAATCCCTGGCCCATGTGTCACCACTACCCAGCTATGAGTGGAGACCTGCAGGTTGCTAGGATACTGAACCGGTTTTGGCAGAGCTTCCAGACTACAATAGACTAGGTAGAAAGATGGAATGAGCTTCTTCCAATCAACCAAAGAAAACCCTAAGGGTCACCGTGTCCCAATCAGGAGATGGTGCAGGCTTGGTCCTTGAGCCTGGGATCACTGAGAGGCAGAAGCTGATTCAACAACAGCTCATAGCACCAGCAGTTCCTGAAGGAGTTCGAAGACAAACCTGACTGAGTTCCCATGCTGCCTGGATGTGGTCCTTGGCTGCCTTGGCGGGAGCGTGGGAACCATAAAACCAGCACACCCTATTTCAGTTGCTCCAGGCCACGTGCTCTGCTCCCACCCCCAACAGGGATTAATTCGACGGGGGAGGGCTGCTCTACTGAAGCACAAGTAAAAACCACAGTGCAGTGTGGGGCGGCGGGATGGAGCGCAATAAATCAATCTGAGGCAACCCTGAAGTCATGACTCGGTCCCTTAGTCCAAAGACTCGCTCTTTGGTGACCCTTCCCACCCAAAGGACATGTTAAATCAGCCAAACGTGAACAGGCGAGCTAATTTAGCAGCCTTGTAGGATCACCGTCATCACTACCCCTCCGCTGGGAGAATTACGTCAAATAAATCCTAACGCGCAGTAAGTCTGGGCCCATGGAATATTAAAGCTCCACAGGGTTCGTTCATTTCCTGCGGGGTCTTTGTTTATCCAGAACTGCACGTACATTCCAGGGAGGTGATAATCTCTTTGATCCCTAAATCCCACTTTGGGTTTTCAATCTTAAACCGAATGAAGAAAGCCAACCAAATTGCTCAACTTCGAAACCCAACCATTTGGGCAACTGCAGGCTCACGGAATGCTTTAGAAGTGATTCTCTTGCGTCTTCCTCCAAAGCTCCGAGTTCCGTGGAAGATTTCAGGACGATACAGGAAAATGCGGCACCAATTCCACGGAGCAAATCCCAGTGAGGTCTTGGCCAAGAAGTTTTCAAAACAAAAACAGCAGATTCTGTTAAAGAATAGCAGAATTTCCCTTCTCTCCGTTTCTTTTCCTAGTTCTTTCTTTTGCTACTTCTTCTATTTTATTTTATTTATTTTTTGCCTTAAATGTGGCACTGATCTGCAGCATCCCCCCAGCAGATCTCACCAACTGTAAGTAATTAACAGGCCGTGGAGCCTTTTTTAATAGCGCTGCTTTTCTTACTGATGATACTTGCACAGGGGCCACCAGACTTAGCCCGTGAACATCTGGGCCTTTCCTCAAGCATGCGTGGAATGTCACAGCAAATATAGCCAAGAAAACATCGGCCACAACAGGAGGGACCCAAGGAAGCACCTCAGGGAGCTGTTTTGAGGGGGGAAAAACAAAACAAAATGTGTCTTCTCTACGCCCAGCGCTCAAGGTAAATAGACGACTTCCAGCAAAATAAAATAATATTGTATCGTTACTGGAGACTCTGGTCCCAAACACCACGCATGGAGGACACCTTTTTCATGAACTAATGAGCCCCAAGTAAACTTCAATCAAAAGGAGCCCAGGGGTCGTAGTGGTTACGTGGCGGGCAGCTAACCGCAAGAGCAGCCGTTCAAAACCGCCAGCCGTTCCATGGGGGAAAGACGAGGCTTGTCCCTCCTGTAGAGCTGCAGTCTTGGAAACCCGCAGGGGCAGTTCTACCCTCTTCTACAGAGTTGCTGTGAGTCGGAATCCAACTCGATGGCAGTTAGTTTGGGTTGGGTTTCATTTGGTTGTTATTGTTAAACTTCAATCAAATCGCATGGAGTGGGTCCCTCCATTCCCGCTAAAATCCTAACACCTCTACTGCCAAAAGGACAAACCGTCTGTCTTGCTCAGTAGAGGCAAGGCTGGCGTGATGCATCTGACACACTTTGGACATGCTGTCAGGAAAGGTCAGTCCCTAGAGAAGGACACCATGCTTGGTAAAGTACAGGGCAGTGAAAGAGAGGATGATGGATTGGCATGGTGGCTGCAACAATGGCTCCAACATAAAAAGCCTTGTGAAGGTCACCCAGGACTGTGCAGGGGTTCCTTCTTCTGCACATCGAGTGACCATGAATTGGAACTGACTTGATGGCCCCTAACACCACCGCCATTCCTGAACATCTGGTTGGGGCCACAGTACAGTACAGACATGCCTCATTTGACTGGACTTCACTTTCTCAAGTTTGCAGATTGATGCTTTATGAATTGAAGGTTGATGGCATGGGGTAAGGCTAACAGCACTATGTGTTGAGCCGCATCTATCTGCTCGCTTGGTGTCTGTGTCCCATTGTATTAATTCTCGCAATACTTCACAAAGCTATTGCACACTTCGTAGACTAAAATACAGTGTAAGCCTAACTTGTATGTGCACTGGGAAACCAAAACAGCTGTGTGACACACTTCATTGCAATATGTACTTTATTGCAGTGGTCCAAAACCAAACCTGTACTATCTCTGAGGTATATTTATGAATGGATCCTAATAGAAAGGGGGAAATGTGGAACAGAACTTAAAATTTCCCCCCAAAAATCCAGACTTGCTCAGCCCATTGAAGCTGGAGGAACCCTCCCCCCAAGACGATTACCCCGGGATGTTCCTCAAGCCTTGAATTAAAACTACCCCCTGAGGTCTTAAAAGCTGTAAGCCAACCACGCGGCCATCTAGCAGGGGAGCAGCAAAGCCCACATGGAAGAAGCACACCAGCCTGTGTGATCATGAGGTGGGCGTCAAGGGGAACAGGCATCAGAAATTCAAAAATAAACAACCGCAGCGGTGAAGGAGAGGGGTCGAGGTAGAGACCCAGAGGCCCTGGGGGATAATTGGACATTCCAGCACAGAGGGGCCACACGGAAGAAAAGATACATCCAGGGGGCAGTAGAGCACCAACACACAACACTTCTCTAACAACCTTAACCCTTCCTCCACACACTATCATGTTCTCAGTCCTATCTCACAAACCCAGCTAGTCCAACGTACATACATTGGTACAGATGAGAGCTTTCAATTTATGGATTTCAGGATAGACAAACCCCTCAGAAGCAATATCAGGGGTCAGGACTTCAAGAGGGCAGGGGACTGGAAGGGGGGGAAAGGGGAAGAAGGGGGAACTGGCAGCAATGAGGGCAAAATAAACCCCTTCAGGGGGATGAAAAACAGATTGCAGGTAAAGGAATAGAAGGGGTGGTATAAGATATGTATAAATAACAATACATAATATGTTAATGGTTCATGAGGGTGGCAGGGCAGTGGGGGGAGGAAGTGAGATCAAGGGGCTCAAGAAGAAAGATAATGTTTTGAAATTGTTGATGGCAATATTTGTACATATCTGACTAATAAAATTGATGTATGGACTGTTATATATAAGAGCCTCAATAAAATAATTTATTACTAAAAAAAGAAAAAATAGTAATAATAATAATAAAACTACCCCCTGAAGTCATCTCTCAATTACAATAACAAAACCAGTTTAGTTCAAACTGTACAAAATGCTGCCCTTAAGGATTGCCCTCTCTTTAAACTGTATCTATATGAGACCAAATGAACAATGGTAATTCTTTTTTTTTAAATCATTTTATTGGGGGCTCATACAACTCTTATCATGATCCATACACACATCCATTGTGTCAAGCACATTTGTACATTTGTTGCCCTCATCATTCTCAAAACATTTGCTTTCTACTTGAGCCCTTGGGATCAGCTCCTCATTTTTTTCCCCCAGTAGTAACTCTTAAGCATGGCTGAAGCATTTAGGGGGCCTGATTCCAAATGAGCAAGGATAAAATAATAGAAGAGCGAGTATGATGAAAACGTTTTTACAATGTGAAGAATATAGCCAAAGTTACCAAACAATATATATAGAAATTGTTTGACGGGAGCTTATTTTACAGGTTCTAGGTGTATGTTTTCGCCAAAATGAAATCTTAAGGCCAAAGTGCATATTTTAACTTCTTGATGCAAGGGTCTGAGTTAGTTCTACAGAATAAATGGTCCCCAAGGTACGTTATTTTAAATGGCCATTTGTCTTATTCACGGTTTTCTGGATTCAGACTTGGGGAAAAGCTCAGCAAGTTGCTTTGCACTTGGTTCTCAGGCAGTTGCTGGCAGAAGGTGGCTGGGGTTGAAAGTCCAACAAGACCGATGTCCAAGATGGCTGGTCGTTGGCGGTTGGCACTTGGCCATTGGCTAAGGGCTCAGTTGGGGCCACTGTCTCAGGGATCACCTACACGTGGTCTCTCCGTGTGGCATGGACTTCTCCCTGCAAGGCAGCTGGCTTCTGAGAGGGAGCATCCCAAGAACATGTAACATCAGAAATAAAAGCAGGAACTATACAACGTCTTCTGCCTTCAAACCTCAGAAGCCGGGTAGTGTGAATGCCACCGCATGCTATTGCTCACAAACAGATCATTGAGATCACGAAGAGTCAAGGAGAGAAGACTGTGTCCCACTTGTCAATGGGAGAAGCAACATCAGAGAATTTCTGGCAAGCGTCTATACCTGTCATAGTTCCATCAGATGTTTTTGATAGGATGCCCAGTTCAAAGCAGGCATAAACCACATCTTCAGACACTTACGCTTTACCTTGTTTGTTGTCTAGAAATGTTTGCCAGACAATCGTTTCTTTCCTTTACAATCCAACCACAAGGAGCCCCAGTTCAGGAAACAGGATGCCGGGAAGAGCTGCCAGCAGCGGAGAAGGTCCTGCACTGCACTAAGGCAACTAACAAATAAATAAGTACACCCTCATCCAGCAGTAGACAAGTGATGTGACCTTTTTGTCTTCGTTTCTTCATTTAAAATACATATGGTAAAAACTGCACCTTATTAACTTTGTTACAAGTATTAAATGAAATAATGCATCCAAATATTGCTCAAGGCAACCTAAAAGGATACAACAAACAGACCCTAAGATGTTTAATACCCAAACATAGAACAGTCTTTGTTCATATGGTAGCCCAGGAACGTGACTCTGGCTGGCACAAGCCTTAACTCCATGTGGTGATCCGGGGACCCAGACTCATTCCATCTGGTGGCTCTAGGACCATGCCATCATTTGCAGCCATCCAGCAATGGGAGTGAGTAGAGAAACTGTACATCCATTCTTTTAAAGGCCTCCGCCTGGGAGTAGCACACATCCCTCCTCCTCACATCTCATGGCGAGAGAGTCTGGGGAATGAGTTCAGCCATATGCCTGGTTATAATCTTGGTTACTCTAGGGTACAATTCCCCAAAGTGGGTGAAACCACTCCCGGGAAGTGCCAGGCTGTAATGCAAGAGCAGATACCTACTTTATCCTGGGATGTGGGTTATAGTGCAAAAGTTTTTCATTTCAGGGACAGGGAGGCACTGAGTTTCTGATTGTTTTTGTTTTGTTTGTTGTTGTTGTTTTGTGAAAAAGGATGTGATAGACCAAATAAGTTTGGAACCTGTGCTCTAAGCAGAGACCAGATTCTGGTAGAGAGTTTGCCTTCATTGTTCCAGGTTCATTCAAAGTAACCAGTTACTTTTGTTATTGTTATTTCCGTTGGCCCTAGTGGCATAGTGGTTCGCATTGGGCTACTAACCACAAGGTCAGCAGTTCAAAACCACGAGTGACTCCGCAGGAGAACAACAGGGCTTTCTACTCTCATAAGGAGTTACTGTCTCAGAAACTCCGAGCAGTTCTATCCTGTCCTATCAGACCATTATGAGTCGACAGCAAAAATTCTACTCTGTCCTATAGGGTCGCTATGAGTCAGAATGGACTCCGTGTGCATTTGCTTGGCAGTTTGGGGTCTTCAATAGCTGGAGTCCCTGGAGGATGGGACCAGTTCGCTTATCTCCTAATCAAAAGATTGGAGGCCCGGGTCCATGGAGACACGCGGGAAGAAAATCCGAGAGCTGCAGTGGCCTTAACAGAGAAAGCAGTTCTGCGCTGACATCAGGAAGTTGCTGCGAATGGAACATGATCTCAAGGAAACGGGTGGTGGTTCTAGCAGGGATTTGCTGGTTGCTTGATTGATGCAGTGAAAAGGGAGACGACTAAAGAACTGGAGGGTGCTGGGTAGACTCAAGCAGCAGTAAGACTAGAGATGAGTTTGCAAAGAGGGCTGTGCTAGAGCGCGGTACGTATGTGCAAGCATTAGGCAGAGACTCCTGCGCTCTCCATCTGGGAGGATGCCAACCAGACTCTACCCAGGACTTTCCACCAGTCTCTCTAAACGGCTTCACAAGCTTCACAAGTGTAGCGGGTTTGAGTCCCCGTTCCTGATGATTGTCACACTTGCTGAAGGGCAGAATGCAAGCCTCTCTTGTCTTAAACTCAGGTGGCTTTGAGAATTCCCTCAGGATGAATTTGCATTCTCAGCTCTGAGCTGGTGGAAGAGGGCTGCCGCCCCAACATCCGAGGAGCGCGTTAAATTCTCATGGAAGGCAATTAGCACCCAGCTTCTTTACTCTGCCCATAGAGTGTTTTCAAATCAATTGCTCGGCATTAGTGATTCTGCTGGGATTGATTTAATAGCCTAATATAAAGTCTCAGCCCTTCTGTATAGGTTAATTACATGTGGTCTTATCCACTCTAATTTAAACTACTGCCTTGGCGATTATCATCCGCACTAACACAGTGCCCTGTAATGAAGCCGGGCTCCAAATTTTTTCCAGAAGTAATGAATTAAAAACCTAAAATGACTTTTCATTTCTCCCACACTTCACATCTCAAGCTATCTCCTCTCGCACGGGCAAAAAAAAACCAACAAACATGAATCAGGGTCTCCTCCTTCTTGCAGATGACTGTGAAAACAAGCAAGAGTGGCCTTCAGGAAAGCAGACGCCTTTGGCTTTTAAATGGCCCAGGCTGCATTCTCTGGGTTTTGATCAGCCGAAAGGGCCTCTTTCTCCTACCTGGATCCTTCCCAATAGATAACTACCTGCATTGATGTAGATATAGATGACAAACTCAGACAGTCCCCCTGTGGTGAAACAGGACGCTCTACTATGGAGTCAATGCTGACTCCTCGTGACCTAGACTCCAGGGTAGAACTGTCCCTGTGCGTTTCCAAGACGAGAACACTTTGCAGGAGTAGAAGCCTCATCTTTCTCCCTCGGAGCAACTGGTGGTTTGGAACTGCTGACCTTAAGGTTAGTAGCCCAGCTCGTAACCACCCTGCCACCAGGGCTAAAGTCAGTCGTGAAAACCCTGAAGGCGTGCAGTTCCAGGCTGCTACACCTGGGGCCACCATGAGTCGGAATCAGCTAACAGCAACGGGTTCTTGTGTTGATTTGTTTGCATCATGTTCGCTACACTGTGCTACAGATACTACGCTAGAACTTCATAAATATCAACAATCCTGTGACCCCAAACCAGACCCACTCCTATTAAGTCGCTTACAACTCACATTGACCCTATAGAACTGAGTAAAACTACCCCAGCAACACGACCCTAAGTAAAACTGAGTTTAAAAGCCCAGAGGATTTGTTCCCAACTTGCCTCATTTTTCTCCCACGGTGTGTCTGAGTTCCAACCTCCACCAATCTTTTAGGGAACAGCCAGTTGCTTAACCGCTGCGCCACCAGGGCTTCTACCAACTCTGAAGTACTAGATTATATATCAGTACTGTGTAACAAATTACCCCAGCATGTATCAGCCTCAAACAGCAAACGTTTATTCGCTCACGTTTCTGTGAGTCAAGAATTCAGAAGTAGCGTGGCTGAATAGTTCTGAATAAAGGCTTCGCTGGAAAAGGCAGTCAAACTGTCCGCCAGGGCGGAAGCCCTCTGGGGATGGAAGAACAATCCAAGTTCACCGTGGGGTTGTTGGCAGGCGGAGTTCCTCACTCCGTGAGCCTGAGTATCCTCACTACACAGCATCTGGCTTCCCCCTCGAACAAGTGATCTGAGAGAGAGAGACTCAACATTGAAAGCACCATAATTTCTCACAAACTAATGCCAAATCAAGAGGCAGTCACACAAACAAGGGAAAACTGCCTGGTTTAAAATCAGGAAGGGTACGTGTCAGGGTTGTATCCTCTCACCATACTTATTCCGTCTGTAGGCTGAGCAAATCATCAGAGAAGCTGACATACAGGAAGAAAACTGTGGTGTCAGGATTGAAGGGAAATGTATTAACAACCCATGGGATGCAGCTAACACAACCTTGCTGGTTGAAAGTGCAGAGGACTTGAGACGCTTGCTGGTAAAGCTCAAGGGCCTGCAGTACGGATTAGGGCTCCATGAAAAGAAGACCCAGAACTGGCCCGACCTCATGAGAAAAAGTTGAAGTTGTGAAGGATTATGGTTTACTTGGATCCACAATCAATGCTCATGGAAGCAGCGGTCAAGAGGCCTAACAATGCCCAGCAGTAGATAAATCTGCTGCACAAGACTTCTTTCGAGCATTGAAAAGCAAGGATGTTATTTTAAGGACTACGCGGTGCCTGACCCAAACCGTGGTATTTTCAATTGCCTCATATGCACGGAAAAGGGCACTGAATCAGGAAGACCATAGAAGAATTAATGGGTTTGAAATGTGGTGCTGGAGAAGACTATTGACAATAGCATGGCCTGTTAAAAGGACAAAACAATCTGTCTTGGAAGAAGTAAGTCCAGAGTGCTCCTGAGGGCCAGAATGGCAAGGCTTACCTACTTTGGACATGTTGTCAGGAGAGACCAATCCCCAGAGAAGGACATCAGGCTTGGTACATGGAGGGGCAAAGGATAGAAAATCCTCAAGGAGATGGACTGACGCAGTAGCTGCAACCATGGGCTCAGGCACAGGAAACTGTGAGGCTGGCCCAGGACCAGCAGTGTTTCCTGCTGTTGTGCACAGGGTCACACCTACCAACAACAATACCAGAAGACAAGAGACCAGTCCCTGGGAAAGGACATCCTGAGTGGTAAAGGATAGAGGCAGTGAACAAGAAGAAGACCCTCAATGAAATGGCTTGACACAGGGGCTACAGCAATAGGCTCAAACAATTGCGAAGATGGCCCAGGACTGGCAGTGTTTCCTTCTGCTGTGTGTAAGGTCACTGTGAGTCAGAACTGACTTAGAGTAGCTGACAACAACAGTATCAGAAAGAACGAAACATCACTTCTGTCATTTGCACCAAGACTAAAGCTCCTTCGATGTGGGAGGAGGCCACACAGGGAGCGACTTTCAGAAGGCAGGGTTCGTTGTAGGCAGTCTGGCTACCAGGAGGAGGTATTAGTAGTAGTACTGCTGTTCCTGATTTGCAGATGAGGAAATCGAGGCACAGGTAGATAAAGTCACCAGCCCTAGATCGCTTCATAAATGGCAAAGATTTGAAGCTGGTCATCCCAACTCTGAATCCAAGCTCTTAACAACTAATCACATGTACACACACAAAAAAAAATATTGTGCACGCACTTAATTTCATATGTGGGTCAAAAGCTGCTTCATCAGGACTGGCTCAGCCAGTAGAGTTGGCTCTGAGTTCATCAAACACACTGCCATCAAGTTGATTCTGATGCTTAACGTCACTATAAGACAGATTAGAACTACTCTTCAGGGTTTGCAAGACTCTAGGTGTTCCCTAGAGCAGATAATCTCACCTTTCTCCCTGCAAGCCAATGGTTGTGTGAACAACGTTGTGGTAAACAGCTCCACCAACACTTAGCCCACTTAACACACTGCACTACCAGGGCATTAATGAGCAGCGGGGGGGCGGGGGATCTTTCCTGAGGATAAAAGGGCTAAACAACTTATCATCATCAAAAATTGTCATTTAGTGTCCTCTGGACACCATTTTAAGGAGCACTGATGATGTAGTCAAGAGAAAGGCAGGGCTTTCTACTCTCATACAGGGTCACAGTCTCTTCAACCTGGTGCTCCAAGAAGTGAATACAACATCCCAGCATGAAGCAAGGGACCAATAGAGAGGTCTGAGGGACTGGCCCCAATCCCAACTACGTGGAAACCCCCCCAGAAGAATGCACATCAGAGGACAGCACTGAAGCTACAGCTCAGGGAGAAGGACATATCTGATCAGAGCACACGTGAGCAAATGAAAGGGGAGGAAGAGAGAGTGGAACACATCCTGGCCCACCAAGCCCTGAGGACAATATTCCCACTTAGAGAAGCCAGTGCACAGAGAGGACAATAGGGCCGGCCCCACTATGAGACACGATGTCCCTCACTGACATTGTGCTATGGGTGACAACACTGGAGACACGGTGCAGGGATTGCGCCCAATCTGACCTCACCACACTGAGGCGAAACACTAAGGGTGTGCAACAGAACAGCAAGGGGAGTGGAGCACTGAAGTCCCCAGGGAATACCAAAAATAGACTTGGGGCCAAGGTGTGGCACCCCATCAGACTCAATGGGAAAACACTCCTAAACGTCAACAGACCTTGAGCTATTTATAGACTTTTCTTTGGGTGTTTTTTTGTGTGTGTGTGTCATTGGTTTTTTGTTGTTGCTTTATTTTCCTTTGTTGCTTTGTTTTGCTATGTCTTATTTTTTT
>NW_022103899.1:46243410-46244846 GCF_000313985.2 Echinops telfairi | reverse complement strand
ATGATGTACAAATGCGCTTTACACAATTGATGTGTGTATGGATTGTGATAACAGTTGTATGAGCCCCTAATAAAATGTTTTTTAAAAAAAAAGAAAATGATGATGGCAAGAAATGTACAAATGTGCTTGACACAATGGTTGGATGGATTGTGATAAGAGTTGTATGAGCCCTCAATAAAATGATTTTTAAAATAAATATAAATAAATAAATGCCATATATACTCGAGTATATACGGCAATCAAAGAGTCACAGGCTCAGAAACTCACAGGGGCAGTTCTACTCTGTGCTATAGGGTTGCTATTAGTCAGGATTGACTAGAGAGAAGTCGGTTTGGGACTGAACAGTAATGTATGAGATAAAGTATATATATACCACTGAAAATTAGAGAGCCACCATCTGATAAAGTCACTAAAGCTATTGTTTGCTCCATGACTGTGAGCTGTGTTTCAGAGACTCCATCTTTACTTTCTGTAGAACTACCTTTTATAATAAGGAAACATATTTGTACTTATGTAGAGGTCTCTGAAGGTGTCTTTCAGACTTAAGAATGTCAAGATCCAATGATATGACACACAGGTGTCTCACAATGCAGAGTGCACGTTACCTTGACAAGAGACCCACCCATTCAGAACCTGGGTTTGTGGAGGGCAAGAAACTATCTTGTTCATTTTGCCACCCTGGAGACCTGGCACTCACAGGCACGGGCAAATGTTGTTGAGTGAATGAAACATAACCAGGGGAAATGCTTCCCCTTAGGACTATGCAACGTATCTTCCAGCACAAGCAACAGTACTCAAACAAGGCCGTGTTCCGGGGAGATAAGAGCCTCCCCAGAGAATCATAAACAGAAAACAGAGGGGAGTCTTGCCAAATGTCGGGGATAGCATACCTGAGGGGGATCCCAACGCTTAAAGCAAATACTCCCCTAAGAGATGGTGTGATGGCGATCCAACTCAATCCACCTCTTCGCCTAAAATGAGAAAATAACCTAAAATTGCCCCAGGATTAAACAGGGCTGAGTTAGAATCAACATTTTTCCAGGACGAGAGGGAAATTGGAGGCGTAGAAACAGCATTGCCATATCAAAGCTAGAGTTACTTTCAAAGTCATGTCTACTTAACAAAGAAAATGGAAACCAGCCACTGACATAAGACAAATAATAATAATTACTCTCTGATTCTGTGTCTAGGTTGTTCCTCCAGCCAACATTCAACTCAATTCAGCCATAATGATCTGATGTTTGTCTAACCCTCTGGCCTTGTCTGAGGTTCATTCAATTACCACCAAATAAACAAGGTTGGGAATAGGTACTCGTGTGTAGAAATCAGTGCAATGACCCAGCCAGGGTGCTCAGAGGGTATGAAAGATCACCTTTGGGTCAGAAGGAGACACGTTCCCTCTGCAGTTCTGAACACCAGTGTGAATGGATTCAATC
>NW_022103899.1:46240837-46242259 GCF_000313985.2 Echinops telfairi | reverse complement strand
CTCAAAGGGTCGTTATGATATGGCCAAGCCTGACTGGCTGATCTCCAAACCCGTTCCCTCTTCTTCCTGAGAACATTCTAAAATAAATAAATAAATAAATAAATAGGCTCCCTGTTATTGAGTCGATTCTGGCTCATAGGGATTTTATATCATGTCTCTAAGACTTTGTAAATCTTTATGGGAGAAGACCGCCTCATCTTTCTTCCTCAGGGTGACTGGGGGTTTTGAAGTGCCAATCTTGTAGCTAGCAGCCCAATACTTACCCAACCGTGTCCCAAAGCGCCTTTCAGTCTATATTTCTCCAGCATCCTTTGCTCTAGATCTTCCCGGGTGACTCAGTTTTAACCAACAGAATGTGAGAGATCCCAGACGTAGCCCATAAAAGCACTTACTTGTGATCCCCGTGCTTTTCCTGGCTCTGTTGGCTTGTTGTGGACACGCATGGTGGCTCTGGAAACCACAACTGAAGGTGGCAGAATCGCAAGATGGGAAGGCCTGGGTTCATGATGACTCCTTAGATGACAACTACCTACCAGTCATGAGCACCTCTTTCAGACATCGTGTGTCATCTCCTGAGATTTTGTGGTTTATCCTTTACACCAGCTAGAATTCCCTTAGTAAAACAATACCTTGGACTGTGTCCTACAGATAATGAACAGCCAAACAGGTGGAGGCTGTTTCAGTATGTCCCCCTGGCTAACGTGGATTTGCTATCAAGCTAATGAAACATAAGCTTCAAGGACCATCACTTCCATGGGTCCCTTCCATAGGACTTGTCCCTAATATGGTGGTCATAATCTTGCATTCATTGACCTACCTTCTTAAAGAGGGTTTCCAAAACTGTATAAGCTTCAGACAACACAAAACCTGGATCCACAACACCTCAACTATAGCCATGTTTTCATTATCTCCTCCCTAAACTATTACAGGAGTCCCTGGTGGTGCAAATTGTTCATACGCTAAGCTCCTAAGCTTCATTATCTCCTCCCTATACTATTACAGGAGTCCCTGGTGGTGCAAATTGTTCATACACTAAGCTCCTACCCTACAAGCTGGGGTTCAAGTGTATCCAGCTGAACCTTGGATGAAAGGCCCCTTAATCCACTTCTGAGAAACCAGTCATTGAAAACCCTATGGAGAACAACTCTACTCTGACATACATGAAGTCGCCATGGATCAGAATCAACTTGATGGCCACTGATCAGGTAAGCCTGTTACGATTGTCTCCCAACTGGGCTCCCTCTCTCTCATCTCTCTATGTAAACCAAACTCACTACCATCAAGTCAATTCTGACTCATAGCAACTCTATCGGACAGAGTTGAACAGACCAATAAAAGCACCACTCACCACCTATCCCATTGGTATGTGTGGCGTTCATACACTTATTTCCAAGACTATAACTCTTCTTTTTTCTTTTTTTT
>NW_022103899.1:46236585-46238406 GCF_000313985.2 Echinops telfairi | reverse complement strand
CCAGCTACTGCTCAAATACACTGCCTCAAAAACAACTCCAAAGTGTCAGTGATTGTACTAATACTTCTTTTTCTTGCTCACAGGTCTGCTGGTTGGCTAGGATGGCTCTTCTTAACACTGCACGTCATATGTGAATCTGCTCCGCCCCATGCTGCTCTCTTTCTTGGGTCATCTGCTCTCCAGAATACCCACTTCTTACAGCACAAGGTCCAAGTGCCCGAGGGGAGGGTCGAGATAAGTGACACCATTGACAGACGAGGCTCAAACTAGCACATTGTCACTCCCACCCACGTGCCTTTGGCCACAGCAAGTTATAGCTAAGTCCAATCTCCACCGGATAAAGAAAGTTCACGTCCATCCCCCATCCAAAGGTTGGAGGGGAAGATTAAAAAACAAACAAACAAGAACACCGCAAAATAAAACAATGTTCCAGTGGGAGACACTGAGGCCAAGAGCCATCTGTGTGATCCTGGGGAAGTGTCTGTCTCTCTCTGGTTGTAGAACCTGATTTCTAAGACAAGGAAACAAACGCAAAGGGCTCTGATTGTTCAGCCTGGTTTCTGCCTTTGCAATGTGTGTTTCATAGAACATTAGTCCCAAGAGATGTCATGCCAAAAATATGGGGGGAAAAGACAAAGGCTCCATGAGCAAATGCACTTGGAAAATGCTGCAGGCAGTCTTCCTTTCCCAAACAGCCAAGGCCAAGGAAAGTGCTGCGACTCAAGAGAAAGACAGCTGTTGTACTTCACCTCCTTCCCAGATGTATCTGACCTAAGAAGGTCCCTTTCTGGCCCCTTCTTGTACACCCCACACAGCCAATGGCCTAATAATGCCCTTACCACATACGGACCTGTAGAGGTATATTTTTGATGTCTACATCCTGGCTCTCCAGATAGACTCCTGTCTGCATGATCTCTGTCTGCTATAATGTCCAGGACCAGCTTCCAAGATGACAAGGTCGATGGTAGTCTTGCCCAGAAGTCAGGGGCTTGGGCACCGTCCCAGGCTTTGTGTTACCCTTCCCAATAGTCATTGTCCATGTGACAAGCAAACAAATCGGCTAATAGAATGAATTGATTTAGATTCAATGAATCATAAAGTCCTTGGAACAAGGTTCAAAATAATGTTTTGCCCGCCAAGTTCCTCCTACAGATTAAATATAAGCTTTGCAATCAAGTGGTTTGGGGCTGATCTCTGATCAGACCTCCCAATCCCATCTTGTCTCTGTTGCTCTTTCTTGCCTCCCTACCCGCACTTCCAGGTTCTCTTGTGGTAGCTGTGCAGGTCATGGCACTATAGCAGACATATCATAACTGGATGGCTTTAACAAACAGAAATTGATTTTAAGAGCCTAGAAGTCTGAATCCCAAACCCTGCCTCTGGAGGAAAGCTGTCTGTCAGCTTGGGAGGAAGATCCTCACCTCTTCAGCTCTGCACCCTGGTTCCTTAAATATCACCATGTATCTTGCTATAAATCTTCCCCTAGATCTAGCAAGTTCTCAATGTAGGTACTTTGGGTCCAAAAGACATGTTCCACTCCTGGCTCTTCTTTCTCGATAGTAATGAGATCCCTCTTTTCTACTTGTGTCTCGATCCTTGTCTCTCCTGTAAGATACAAAGTGTGACTGAAGCAAAGGTGGGACTCAAGTAAAGGTGTGACTTGAGTCCATATCCCCTTATAAGGTTGTGACTCAAGATATAATTCACTCCAGTCTTCATTAACTTAGAGATGGTATGATTTATAACACATGCTGCGAGGCGGAGGTTAATTACATCAGATCCCAAAACAAAGGACAACAACACAACTTGGCCTACCCCTGT
>NW_022103899.1:46234742-46235941 GCF_000313985.2 Echinops telfairi | reverse complement strand
TCCACTCGTTTGGGTTGCTTCTTTATTTGGCCCCTTGTCTGAGCAGCGATGCATAATCCAGTGTTTCTTGCATTGTGCCTTCTCCTGAGGCCGTTCATGTTTCTGTTGCCAGCTATTGTTCTGGATTCAGAAGACTTTCCCCAAATTGCACACTCACGTCTTTAATTGTGCTGAAGCCATTCTAACCCTTCCCTTCTCCCCCTCTTTCCACTCCCCTGCACACATCTTTCCCCCTCTCTCTCTGGCTTTGATCCAACGGTACAGAGCAGTTTGTTTGTTTTTTTACTTTTTTGCAGCTTGCACTTTTCTTTCCATCAAACAGCATGTCATTGCCTTAACACAAGCATTTCCAGGAGATACAGGTGTGTACTTTGGGGACCCAAAGTACCCTCAAAGCTGGTCTCTCCGCCTACCTGAAACTGGAACATACCAGAACATGGGACAAAAGAGAAATACTTGACCATCTTCTCTGAGAACATTTTGTCTGTGTTTCTATAGTCACTATGGAATCCCTAGGTGACAAAAACAATGAGGCGCCTGGCTAGTCATCAAACCGTTGACCTGCCCAGAGGGTCTTCAGAAGAAAGCCATGGTGATCCACATCTCTAAGATCACAGTTCCGCCCTGAAGCACATGGAGTTGCCAGGAGTCAGAAGCAACTTCAGACGCAATGGCAACTGGTTGTTTGGTCGTTAACATAAGCCAAGATTGTTGGAGCAGGAAGGGAATGTAGAGATCATTATTTGTAAGTGTGCTCCAACCCTCTTGTGCCCTGAAACTCATTTCAAACAGAACCTTTCCGAATTGCAGAAGATGAGACAAAGGAGAGGTGCTCGGGATAACGTGACTCTTCAGCTGGGCTTCAAAGGCTTTGTTGTTTTACAAAGTGTCTGAAAACTCCTTGGCAACCCTTGGATGCAAATCGCAGCATAAAAACACAGACGTTTTATGGATGAGGAAAGAGGGGCCCAGAAAGACTCAGCAGGTCATAGCAGAGCAGGAAGCAGAGCCTACCCCTCCAGACTCCCCTGAGTACCTGCAGCCGGAAGCCTGGCTGTGCATCGGAAGCGTGGGGAGCTGCTTAGAAACACTGGGGGACCCAGCCTCTGAGAGGTATGATTCTGTAAGTATGGGGTGAGAACTTGAAGTCGGCATATTTTTAAAGGTTTGTTTGTCTGTCTGTTTGTTTGTTTCGGGGG
>NW_022103899.1:46230092-46234533 GCF_000313985.2 Echinops telfairi | reverse complement strand
CCTCAGAAGACAGGGCATAGCCTGTGAAAGTTCTACTCTACACACATGAGGTCACCAGGAGTCGAAATCCATAACAACAGGACTAATCAAGTAGAATGGATTCTAATCCAAGTCAAGAATGAATACGTAGGATAAATAGATTATGTTAGCTTTGCAAAGAAGTTTATCCCCCCCGCCAAAAAAAAAAAATGAATGCAATGCTGGAAACACTCAGTAATATATGGCAAGAAATTTGGAAGATAGCTAGTTGACTGACCAACTGAAAGAGATTCCTATTTGTGCTCCTTCCAAAGAAAGGGGGCCCAACAGAATATAGAAATTAGTGAACAATATCATTATTTCCATATACAGTTTAAATTATGAAGATAATTCAAAAATAATGAAGACATTTAAAAAACTGTTTCAACAAGTACATGCACAAGGAGCTGCCAGGAATCCAACCTGGATTCAGAAGGAGACATGGAATGGGGGATATCACTGCAGTCATCCAGTGGGTCTTGGCTGAAAGCAGAGACTACCAGTAAGAAGTTTACTTGGGTTTTATTGACTGTGCGAGGACACTGGACTGTGTGGTTCATAACAAAATGTGGGGACCACTGCAAAGAGTGGAGATTTCAGAACAGTTCGTTGTGCTCACACAGAACCTGTACATGGCTTTAAGGGAGGAACAGTGTGGCTCGGGGTTGTCTCCTTTCACCAGAAAAACACTATCGATATTCACAGCTAGGACATCATGATATTTATTCTAATGTTCTCATTTACTACCACACTATCATTGTACAATGAAAACTGCTCAACCCATATTCTGCACAAATAATCTGAGAAGCTGAGCTATAAGAAGAATGTGGCAACAAGATGGACAATGCGCAGATGCCGAAAGTGAAGAGGACTTGAATCGTTTAGTGACAGAGATCAAAGATTGCACAGCCTTTGGCACGGATGACAACTCGGTGTAAAGAAAACAAAACTGCCCCCAATTGGACCGGTAAGCAACGTCATGATGAAGAGAAGAGAGAGACACCGTCAAGGGTTTCCTTTGATTTGCATCAATGATCAACACGCATGGAAGCAGCGTGCGGAAATAAAAAGATGCGTTGCGTTGGGCAAATCTGCTGCACGAGACTTCTTTAAAGCAGCAGTTCTCAACCTGTGGTTGGCGATTCCTTTGGGGGTCAAACGACCCTTTCACAGGAGTTGCCTGATTCATCACAGTAGCAAAAGGACAGTGACGAAATACCCACGAAAATCATGTGATGGTTGGGGGGTCACCACACATGAGGAACTGTATGAAAGGGTCGTGGCATTAGGAAGGTTGAGAACCACTGCTTTAAAGAGTTAAAGAACATAGATGTCACTTTGAGGACTAAGGTATGCCTGACTGTGTTAGTCTGGGTACTTTAGAAAAACAAATCCACAGAAACTCATGGATAAGAGAGAGTTTTATATAAAGGGTAAGTGCACATCCAGAAAACATCCCAACCCAGTGCTGCCCAAGCCCACAAGTCCAACATTAACCCATATGTCTGACACCACAACACCAATCCACAAAGTCCTCCTCCATCTCACAAAACACACACTAAGAGGCCGACTGCAGGAGGAAAGCCGAATCAGTGAGCATGTAAGCATCTCAGCACTGGCAGGGGTCTCCACATGGCTGCTCCAGCACCCAGGGCTGCATGGGGGTAGGTCCATGTGGCTTCTCCTTGGGGATGTCTTGTAGGAAATGAGCCTTGCCAGCTGAAGCAGGGAAGTGGCTAAGGCAGCTGCACCCTGGCCCGACCATCACAAAGCAAGAGACTTGAGGACTTGAAAGGCAAGGCTCACCGAGCCATTTATCCCTCCTCCCTTCAATTAACCCCACATGTGTTTATCAGCCAGGTTGGCACAATAAACTTTAACTATATAACTGACTCTCCCCATAGTATTCTCAATCCCTTCATGCATATGAAAGCTAGGCCATCGATAAGGAAAACGGGAGAAGAATTGGTGCACTTGAATTATGCTGTTGGCAAAGAATATTGAACAGCATGCCATGGACTGCCAGGGGAATAAACAGGTCTGTCTTGGGGCAAGTACAGCCAGACTGTTCCTTAGAATGAAGAGTGACTAGACTGTCTCACGTGCTTTGGGCGTTTCCAGAGAGATCCTCTTCTGGGAAAGCACAGCTGGTGAAGTAGAGCATCAGAGAAAGAGAGGAAGACCTTCAACAAGACACACTGGCGATGCAGCTGCAATACTGGGCTCCGAACAATTGTGAGGATGGCACAGGCGCGGGCCACGTTGCCTTCTGCTGTATGGAGGGTCACTGCGAGTCATCAACTTCAGAACGCCCCGCAGCAGCGACAGCAAGGGCATGTGACCAACATCTTGGGTCCCCAGGTGTTTCCTTGACATTTTACAGATAGCGTCTCAAAAAAATCTCTTACGATAGATCATGCTTTCTCTTTTACCAAGTGCCTTTACAGGCGTTATCTTTTTCAACCCATTCAACAACCCCAAATAGACAAGCCTATTTTCTCTATGTTACAAACAATGCGTTTGAGATTCACAGACGAGATATGACACAGGGAAGTAATGTGGCTCAGAGGAAGCAGGGCAAGCGCTAGAACCCATTAGGTGGTACCCAGCTACCACTACCAACTGTTCTGAAAGGGATTGCAACAGGAGGTTCTGGACAGAGTGGAACGAAACTGTGGGGAAAGAAAGACCAGGCTTACTGGTCAGAGAGAGACTGGTGGAACCCCTGAGACTGTGGTCTGGAGATGAATTCACCCTCGCGGTTCAATTTTCAGCTAAACCATAGACAGGTCTGTGAAGGGAACAAGAATGATAGTTTGATCCACACCCTCGAATAACCAACCATTGGAGATCAACCCAAGGACAACGTTCATAAGGGTTAGGGAAAAGGGGGTGGGCTGGAAGAAGGAAACACAGGAGGAAGTGGAATGAGTATTGTTAGATTGTGAAGAGGGTAATCAATGACCTAGAACAAAACGTATATGAGGTATTGAATGGAAGACGAATGTGCCCCATAAGTCTTCACCCAATTCACCATAAACCATTGAAAAGAAAATAAAACCAAAATCTGGGATTCTGAACAGACGACCCCTCCTGAATGCATCAAAAAAAACAATCTACGTGGCCATAGCCTCCTCTTTGCTGCTCACCCAGCATAGTCGCAAATGGTATCATAAAATGGAAAATTCAATAACTCTCAAAGCTATTAAAAACCACTATTGATGTTCACAGCTAGGACATCATCATATTTATTCTAACGTTCTCATTTACTATGACACTGTCATTGGAAAATGAAAACCAAACCACTCAACAGAATTGTATTCTTTTAACTTTCTGGAAGCAATCTCTACCGGGACTACGAAGAACAGTAGTAGATGACAACTCAAAAAAATGGGAAGGCTCTACATCACAAATGATTCGTTAATAACAAAGGTACCAAGTCAATGTTTATCTGAACTTTAAAAGGAAACAGAATTTGTTCCAGATCAACACAAAAAGAAAAATCTCTTTTTTAAAACGTGAGCATTTCATACTTGGGTTGCATTCAGGGGAACCACATTAGCTGTGGACTGGGTAATTTGATAATTCCTCTGCTCTCATCATGAGCGATCTTGCATCAACAAACTAACTAAGGATGTTGCCATTCAATTTGATTATTATGCTGACTGGAGTCCTTGTTCCATTCCAAAGATCTATTATGTCCGTCACATAGATATTGCTGTTAGCTACCCCGTTCTTTTTAGATGTGGGAGGGGAGCTGGGCTTTGCAAACAATTTGCCCAAGGAATTTGGTCTTTGCCCTTGGGGTCCTTAGAGACAACCTCTAAAGCTTCAGAATGTCCCTGATTGTCGGCGTTATCCAGGGCTGGTATAACAGAAATTTATTCTCTCACAATTTAGGCGGCTAGGACTCTGAAGCCATGGTGCCAGTTCTCGGGGGAGTTGTTCTCTCTCTCTGTTGGTTCTGTTTAGGAGGAAGGGCCTTGTCTCCTTTCCGCATCTGTAGGCCCAGCTTCCGGGAAGATCTCCATGTATGCTGGCAGCAATATTCCCCTGGAGGTAGGAGGTTCCTAGTGCAGAGATCTGGGTCCAAAGGATACTCTCTATCCCAGCCTCTTCTTTCTTGATATCTGTAGGTGCCTCTCTCTTCTTGCTTCTCTCGCTTATAAGACAAAAGGTGTTTCAGACCTCACCCTAGCAAAACTGCTCTTACATTGATAAGGGCTATAGTGGAATTCAATGTATTGCACCCTACCCTTAACCCTTTCACAGCTGATTGGTTTATCACATCAGATCACATCCTGGGGCATCATTACATAACTGCCAAACCAGGAAAGCATGGCCCAGACAAATTGATAGATTGTTGGCCAGCATATAATTCAATCCACGAGACTGGCCATGGAGTTTTCTTTAATAGTTTTAT
>NW_022103899.1:46226109-46229388 GCF_000313985.2 Echinops telfairi | reverse complement strand
CTTTTTTTCAATCACTTTGTTAGGGGCTCATACAACTCTTATCACAATCCATACACACATCAATTGTGTCAAGCACATTTGTACATTCATTGCCCTCATCATTCTCAAAACATTTGCTCTCCACTTAAGCCCCTGGGACACTATTCTTTCAGGCACCATCTAGTTTCTTCATCACTCTTGACTATAGCACCCATATCTTCAGTGATCTCTTCATGAGAGTCAGCATCAAGCAGGACCATGTCATACGAATTCATCATTTTTAGATTGAAGCTAGAATTAAGCCATAAACGGGTTAATCTTCATCCAATTTTTGGCCATACCTGAAGGTCTATGCTAATGAGCTGATTCTTGGCTTGAGATTTGCCAGGTCAGAAGATTCTGTCATATATGAGCCATGTGATATCAGTGACCCATGTGGAAAATAATTTCCAGATTTCCTATAAGGTCAGCTTGGTTTTCTCACAGAAAGCTGGGGAATTTACAGGATGTCAAAAACTTTTCCAATCAAAGAGAGGTTCCTAGCTCTTGTAGTAAATCTCTCTAGATGATCCTTCCTTCTCCTGATATTTCCCCTGAATCGATATTGAACCAATTCCTTTAAAAAACCATTCTGAGGGGCTTGTCCTACTGAGTATTAAAATGCAACATTATATGAGCGCTTACATTCTAAACCATGTATTTCATGGACGGCTGTAGTCCCCAGCAGGAATCCAAACTCCATTTCACGTCTTGAGAGATGTCTTTTGAGTGAGATATGTTACTTCCCCCGTGCTTGTCGACCATTAAACCAGCCATGTAGCCGTGAGCAGACAAATGCAATCAAGGCTGGGGGAAAGGCAATTTGCCCCCTGAGAAAGGTAGAAAGCAGATTAGCCAGTTGGCAGAAAGATGCTCACACAAAGAAGTAGGGAACTTGCCTGGGCATGTCCTTTTTAACCAAAGAACTTACCTGGGCATGTCTTTTCTGATTGACCGAAAAACAGCCAATCATATAACCTTTTTCATCCTCAGTTTTGTATGTCTCCCAGTCAGGGGCCTTTCCCCACTTTTGTCGACTTCCTTGCAGCAGTAGTAAGTTGACTTGCCACCAACCATGATCTTGTGATCTGTTGTTGTTGTTGTTGTCCTCGTCTGTGGTGTAGAACACACAGTATGCCTGTGATTTACTGGATTCCACCAGTCGCTGTACTGGCCACAGGCTGATGACTTCACTCAGGTGGATGATTGTCTTTGATCTGCTTAACTTAAGCCCTTAATACAAGGGGCCTCTGTGACGGGAATTAGGTTCTCCTCTCACCAAGAGAAAGATGTACTTTTGGAGGACATGGGGCATTGCATGTGAATTTTATTTCCGAGATCCTAGGAGGAAGAAAATCTTACCAGTATCCCCACGTCCTCACCACCACCCATGCACACCAAGTGTGTTTTAAAGGTTCTTAGGCAAGGATTCTAGAGAACTTCCATCAAGGTGGCAAGGGGTTCTGGGAAAGGTAGTCCCAAGGTGTTGTCATTGACTCCACACATGCTCTGTGCAAATCTCCACTTTTCACACCCTTGCCTTCTCTGGTCTTTACAGAGCATTGTTTAATCTGGGGACCTTTTCTCTTGCACACACACTATAAAGCAACAGCAAGTAAATCAATCAATACATCAGAAGGTTAAAAATAGGCAAATAGAACTCCGTATGATTGTGTCTCCTTAGCATAATTGTTTCTCTCTCTCAAACCATAAGAAGATTAGTTCGGCTCACCTCGGCACACCTAAGGCTTAGACAGGTCGTGATCTACATACACCCACAAGTGTTTCTGGAATGAATGAAGCACGGTGGAGATCCAGGTTTCGATGAAAGGAGGAGCATCGGATGCAAACAAAGTTAGGTCAAGGGCAGCACAAGAGCGGAGGGGGCGATGTCAGAGGGATGATGGGAGCGGCCTCCCATGGCTGTTGAAAGGAATGGTAGCCTTCTTGTTCCTCGCTGTCCTCAAGAAAACCCCGGTTAACAAAACCAGGTGGACAAGATGCATTAAAAAAACAAAACGACGTTATCTATGAGACGGACAGGAGCAGGGACTCAAGAAGCCTTTCGTTGGCATTTTTCTAACAGGCAGATATCCACTTATTCATGGTGGGGCGGGGGCGCCTTTGACCCCGGAATCCTAAGATTCACTCTATGAAATTATTGGACAAGTTCAACAGGATATATTATTGGGAGAGGAGTTCCAGAGGTGTTTGAAACCGTGAAAAATAAGCAACAACCTCTGTGTCCTTCACTAGAAGACGGGTTAGAGAAATCCACGGGCATTCATGCAAGGAGAGCTTCTGTTATCATCAGAAATATGAGTGTAGATTAGCGTCTTACCAGGGACGCATAGCCACAGACTACTGCTGACAAGAGAAGCTCACTAGCCAAACAGCACACCTCAGATGACATTGTTTTAGAAACACATGACGATATCTCCATAGAAAAAGCTCTCCGAGAATTACCTACAGGGGTCAGCCTGGGAGGTGGCCTTTTTCCCCTAACTTGACCTCTTGCAACAATTACTTACTGTCAGAGAAGCCATTTACCTTTCAATAAAGACACCTGCATAATTATTTGTGCACCTCGCATCCAACTTTCTACCTGCAGAATTTCCTTTTGCCCACCAACTGTGAAATGTGTGTCTCATCTATTATAAGGTGTGGGCATTACAGGGAACTTCAAACATGGGTTCAGATCCTGCTGATTTCAAGGCCAGAGAGAGGTGTCCCTTTCTGTTGAACGCAGCAGACATACCGATGCCCATGGGTACTATTTTCAGCATTGGGATTACATATTGGCAAGGTTCTCGGAAGAGAACGTCCATAGCTTAGGAGAATGGGATAACTCAGTCACCACTAGGGAATCACTGGCTAAGTCATGAAAATTGCAGTTCCACTGCATTCTACAGGGAACGGGCCCCCAGGAGAAAACAGAAAAGATCTGTGTTGCTTTTTTAGCATTCACGCCCCCTCCTTCTACAGCAAATCTGCACGTCACGGTTATTACCACATCCCAGCCAACCCTCTGCATCGTTGCTGGGCTCTGGCCAGGAGAGAGATGCCCCCACCCACCCTTACCACCCACCCCCTGAGCAGAGCTCTACCTTTGCAGAACGAATTCACAGCCATCTGCAGGAACATCTATTTCCAGATGCTGAGAGAATTCGGAGGTTTCCTCTTTCCTGTTCCAAGGGAAACGCATCAGTCCAAATTTTCTCCTGGGTTCCAAGTTCCTCACAAAGTGACACACACACCCTC
>NW_022103899.1:46222588-46225363 GCF_000313985.2 Echinops telfairi | reverse complement strand
CAATGTTAAAATCTGGTCACCTTATCCTAGTAGCAGCATTTTTTTTTTTTACTTGCCCTCAGATGCGTGGGAACCCGGACCCTATTTTGGAATGTGGCTTTCTTTCTGATGATAACAAGGCCATGTCAATGCAGGATGTGTCTTAACCCTCATCCCTTTGGAGACAGATCGCCAAAGAACTGAGGACTTCCTGGGAGAAGGATTTCCTCCCCAGCAGACGGAGAGAGCACCTTCCCCTAGAACCAGTCAGTTCAGCTTCCAGCCTCTTAGAAGGTGAGAAATTAAGTTTCTCCCTTGGAGTGACTGGTGGTTTCGAACTGCTGGCCTGGCAGCCCAACTCATAACCACTCTGCCACCCAGGCTCCTCCACAGCACAATGAAAGTCGGCAGAAAGGAGAATGGGTCCCCCCGATAAACTGTCAAGTCCTTGCTTTGTTTGGATAGAGGAGAAAAAGGGAAGGAAGGCGGAGCCACTCCTTCCCTCGGCCCCAAAGACATCGCTGAGAAGCCGGGTGAAGAGCAGAGATTGGTCTCACAGAGACAAACAGATTGAGAAACAAAACCATCATAAGCTCATATGTTCCACTGATTTGATGTGGTTATAAAAGTAGAATAGCCTCCGGGTAGAAACCTGGTTTCTGAGATCATGGGTCTTAGGACAATAAAAATCCCCATAACAATTCAGGCCCAGGTATATGGGAAACACTTCACTTACAGAGTTTTTCCCCAGTGCAGTAAAAATTTTATTTCATCCCCGACAGAGCCCAGAAAGAGATACGAGAGGTTTAATAAGGGAGTGGCTTGACTGGGAGCACGGACAGCCGAAGTCCGTGGGGAAGGGCACCCTCCGTGAGCTCCCAATGACACAGCCTAGAAGGTGCCTGGAGGCAGCCTGGTGGCCCGTTTATGGCCCCAGAGCTAACCCCTGTCACAGGGCCCAGCGAGACCCCTTTACACTGAGAAGGACACGGTGCCGCCTGGCAACACAGAGTACCTACGCCTTCCTGTGTGAGTCCTCCCCGGGCCCCTTCCTAGAGCCACACTCTCTCTCTGAAAATGGTCACACGTCAGTGAAAATTCAAATATCTCCTCTCCCAAAAGTAGTTTTTCACTTTTAACGCCTCTGCTTGCAAGAGGAAATGTTTTGTTTCTTATAGAAATCATAGTCATATGTGATTAAGCCTTTTTGAAGATAATGGGAGAGGAGTCTCCAAACCAACTTTTCCAGCTCCTTGAAATTCACTACTTTCTGGAAGACCACCTAAAACAAACAGGACCCTCCCTTCCCCTCACCAAAAAAAAAACAAGAAAAAAAAAACAAGAGAGGTCACAGAATCAGAGCTGCCAGCCAGAAACGGGTTCACAGTCAAGCCAGCGAGACCTCCATTTTCGAGTGACCACTTCAAATCTTCACTTCCCACACAGGCATGTTCCCTAGGTTGTCCGTCGCCATCCGGACAGCAATGACGCCTGGTGCCTTGCACACGGCAGAAGAAAGTACTGCCTGGACCAGGGCCACCTGTGTCATCACCGGGAGACTTGAGCCCATTGTTCCCACTATGGTGGAAATCCGCCTCCTGGATGGTTTCTATAATTTCACCAATTGTGAGAGTGAGGCTTGGTGTCAGTTTGTCACCGCCAGGATTCTCGGGAGTTGGGCAGTGAGTCTCCATGATGTGACCCAGCCTAAGGTGATCAATTCCCTGATATGACCTGGGAGCAATCAGGCAGTAGTGGGAAGATTAAAGCGGAGTAAAACCCCCTTCTTCAGGTCACTGTCCTGGTGTAATTGGAAGGACATGTCCTCAGGGGTGTGGCCTTCTACCAATATAAGTTGAGGCTGTAGGAAAGCTAGCTCGCTCTCTTCTTGTTGGTCTGAATTCTGCACCTAGCTGATCAACCTCTGATTCTTTGGGCTTGAGCAAAGGGCTAGCTAGCTTGCCTGCCAATCCCATGAACCATCAGAGCCTGGATTCACCATTGGATTCACCGGACTCTGCAGCCAAGAGTCTGACCTGCTGGTCTCCACCAACCCATGATCTTCTTACTCCCTGGTTCATGTTCCTGCTTCCTGATTCATCAGCCCCCTCCACACTACATGAATCAGGAAGAGTTTCCAACTTAACATCTGACCCCTAGACTGGAATTTAACTGGGCTTGCTTGCTTCTACAACGATGTGAATCACTTTCTTGATGTGAACTCCTCTCTTGAGATACATAGATGAATGTTCCTGGTTTTATGTCTCTAGAGAACCCTAGTTAACAGGCTCACCCTGATGTCCTCTTCCAATGATTTGTCTTTCCCAATGATGTATCCAAAGTAAGTCAGCCTAAGCCTTGCCATCCTCGTATTTTCTCCTAAAATGAGTTCGTTCCTCCTTGTGACAATCCACTGTATAGTAAATATCCTTCAACAACACAACAAATATTTTTCAATATTCTTCAACAATGCATGAATTCTGTCTTCCTTTTTGACTTCCACATTTCTCATGAATTTGAGGTGATTAAAAATGCCATGGCTTGGGTCAGGCACACCTCAGTTATCAAAGTGACAGCTTTGCATTTTAAAACTCCAAAGAGGTCTTTTGGGCAGGTAGGTTGTTTTTTTTAAATCATTTTATTGGGAGCTCTTACAGATAGTATAACAATCCATAATTCAATTAGATCAAGCATAGTTGTACAATTGCTGCCACCATCAATTTCGAACCATTTTCTTTCTTCTGGAACTCTTTGATATCCCCTCCTTTTTATCCCCTCCCTCCCCCACCCTCCCCC
>NW_022103899.1:46219851-46221807 GCF_000313985.2 Echinops telfairi | reverse complement strand
CAAAGTCCATCTGCTTCCTTTACATATATATCTTTACATATATACATATTTATATTTATACCTATATATATATAATTTTTACTTTCTTGTTCTTTCTTCTATTTCTTTTTTCTTTCCTTCTGCACTGCTATTATGTCTACCCAGTGTTCACCTCTCAGGAATTCCTCTCGAATACGTTTCAGTTGATCAAGCACAACCAGGAACACAACACCCTCCTCACTGTCAATTTTAGATCCCTTGCTATTCCCCTGTCCCTGCCATTATCTGCTCACCGCTCCCCTCCCACCATCTCCTCCTCTCCCATCCCCCCCAGAACCATGGGTCCCCTTGTTGTGTCCTTGGGATTGCTTACCCTGCCTGTCTTATATAGATAGACACCAGAAGGAAAAAAAGATAGAGAAAAAAGGAAAAAAGAAGAGAGACCATACAAATAGTTCCTAGTCTGTTATCCTGCCCCAGATGTCTCTCTGTTCAGTAGCAAGCAGGCCCTGTTATACTCCATCAGTCCAATCCCCTTTTCGTTCAGGGTTCCCTATCTCAGGACCTGCTTACCTAGCAGCACTTACATCTTTCAGTCCTCAGGTTCGAGTCCGAGGGACAGTCTTCTACACAACCCGTTGTTCTTCCTGCAGTCAGGGATGGAACGGTCCAGTGCCCACACACACACCCCGTTATGCCTCTAGACTTTCAGTGTGGCCCCCTTGTGAGTAACTCTCACTAATTCAGACGAGATGACAAGCGCGGTCCCAGACCCCCACCTCCGAGTCAGAAGTCTACAATTGAGCTTCCTCAGGGACTTTGAGGCTTTGCTCCCCTTGCTGGTTTCTTGCACTCCCCTCTTGGTGTCCCCTCACGTGGGCGGTCCAGACCCGCCGCACTCCCCAAGCTGTATCTTCAGTGCTCCTCCGTAGCACTGTCACCTAGGGAGGGGACGTCATGTCTCCAGCTGAGGCCGGCCCTCCGGCAGGTCTTTTTGTCCAGTGGATAACATTGACGATGTCTTGCTGGCTGCTTCTGTGGGCACGGACTGCTTCTTCGAGTACAACGACATCACTGGCGGCTTCCGTTTCTTCTGCAGTAAGAAGAGCGGTCTGACGCGGCCACAGAACCTTGGTTGCTTAGAATGCCCCTCGCCGTGCTCACGCTGACGGAAAACGCTGACGGAATGCCAACTGGAATGGACGGCACCTTCAAGGAAGAGAGCCTTGCTAATTGGAGAGTAGACACAACCCAGCACAATCGCCTGTAACTTTCAGCGATGGGTTGCATATTTACAATTATTCTAATGACACTTGAAAGAACAAAGATCCGGAACAGATGTCAAAATATGAATTAAAATTAATGATCGCTTGTTAATGCTGTGAAGAGCCATTCATCATTTTATTAGGACTAATTCTAAAGGCCATATGGAACCTTTTACAAGGGAGCAAATCTTTCTTCTCTTTAGAAAGCTAAGATTTTAATTAATAAAATGCAGAGAACCGATGTGCCCAAGTAAAACTTCCTCCTATTAAACGTTAGTAGTTGCCAGTCGGTACCATCAACTGGGCAGATGCCAGTGAAGGGGGGTGGGGCGTATACACCTGTCCCTTCCCCGTTCACTCATTTAACAAATGTTTATGGAGGGCCAAATTCCTTGCTAGGTGCAGAGATGCAATGAGTTGCAGAAACAGATATTAATCAAATGATCACAAATGTATACTCACAACTTCGAAAAGTGACAAGGATGTTCAAAGGCTCTGTGTCCAGGTAACAGATTTTGTGGGCACCAGTGCGTGGCTGGGCAGGCCCAGCTGTCTAAGCTGGGACCCTGTGCTCCTGACTTCCACCATCTTTGGGGGAACCCAAGTCGGGCATGAGGTAGGAGCATTATCGTGATAAAGGAAAACAGAGCAAAACCAAATCAACAATGAAGATCTATAGATTGTATCCTCCCGCAAATGTTTTAGAAAGTTA
>NW_022103899.1:46217347-46219342 GCF_000313985.2 Echinops telfairi | reverse complement strand
CCCCTCCTCTTTAAAGAGCCCTCAGTGCCTCAGGGCCCTCCTGGATACACAGGGAAGACCTAAAGTCAGCCCGCCCCCCACGCCCTCCCATCGAAGGGCGGAGGAATAACGGGTTAGCAGTAGAAGGCAGATTTTGCCCAAGAGCAAATGGATATGGATATGGATATGGATACAACACCAGAAATGGATACAGGGGAGGAACTCCCAGATTGAAAATAATGATGTGAGGCCAGTGTTGAAAACTGGCCTGAAGCTAATTCACAGGCTGCCAGCTGTCCCCTCAACAATGTCCCCACCTACACAATCTACCTCTCCCTCTCTGTCTGTCTCTCTCTTCGTCAACTCTCACGCACACATATGCATGTATACACACGCTCACACACACCTATGTGCGTCTATACCTGCACACGGCTGCATGCACACATGTGGCACTCCAGATGCATTTACGGAACATAAAGAGGGCTTTGACACCCGCCCCCCACCTCCTCTCCTCAAAGCCTTTGCCCTCAACACACTCCAAAAGCTCACCCACCCCTGCCTAGCCCAGTCACCCGCCTCCCCAGCCTCCCCTCTCTGTGGGAACTCCAGGGATGACAAGATCTGGGTTTCCACATTCGCAGCTGAGGGATGACCATTTGGGAGAATGTCCTGTGTAAACACAGAAGCTTCTCACGCACTGGAAGTGCAAGCTTGCGGGAACAGAGCTGAAAAAAGCACCAGTCCCTGGACAGATGTGCCCAAGGACACAGCACCTGGAGTCTTTGGGGACTGCCACACAACCTGCCCTTTGCATCCTTGGGCCTAGTTGCTTGTGAGGGCCCCGGGGAGGGCCACTCGGAAGGCAGTGGCTGAGTTGTCCTTTCTTAGCCGCAGAGCAAAAATGAGTTGGTCAAGATTGAGCTGATGCACGGACAGGAAATGCTCCTGGGAGAGAGTAAGTAGCCCTGAGCTTCATCCCCAGCTCACCGCCTGAGTGGACCTGGCCGTCCACAGGGCCATGCTTCTTCCAGGCTCCGACCCTATTGGATGCACTGGAGTGGGGGAATGTTCCCTTCCTGCCAGTGTCAATCGTATCTCAAACAATGTCAACATCAGAAACAGATGGGGAGAGCCAGGCCAGTGCCAGGCCAAACAGCGCGCACCGCAGACAATATCCCCGGTGCCAAGACAAATATGCCATGTCGCTATCACAGAGGGAACGTGCACGGGAGCCAAGCAAAACAAACAACAACGAGGGTCCCCAAGTCCTGAAATGAATAACCTTTCTGTTCACAGACTGAATGCCACAAGGAAAAGGCCATCAACCAGACAGGTCTATGAAACCTAACAACAAAACCCTGCTTATCTGAATAATTACCAGGAAAGAGGGCGTTTCTCCGGCTTACAGAGTCCGGCTTACAGAGTCCGTGCGTTTTGAAGGCTTGGTCGTGCAGGACACACAGACACCCTCAAAAGGCCTTTGCAGACTCACTGATAGCACCGTTCGGGGAGCAGCAGGGGGAGGGGAGGCCTTCGAGTTCTATCTTCCAGACGGAACAACTGCAGCATCGATTGAGACAGTGAATGGCCCCTGGATACTTCTACTATGGACAAAGGAAGTTCACTGGCCAGCAAGGGGGTAACGGTGATCTTCGAGGCTGATGGTGACCATGGAAAACTAAGAGCAAATTGGGGGCCCTGGTGCATGGCGTCAACACAGTGTCAAACAACCTAAGACACACAAACAGCAGAGGGTAAAATAGATGGCAGGGGCCTTCTAAAAAGTAAACCCCTATACACATCAACAGATTCATCAAAAGAGTAAAATGAGAACTCACGGTGGGGCAGTAGCGGGGGCGGGGGAGGGGGGGCGGTGATGGCAATGACCTATTAGCCAAGGAACTAAATCTCTAAACTTTATGGAAAATGTCAACACCTCAAAAAAGAAAAGAATCCCATTTAAAAAATGCTACCAAGGGCTCAAGAGAAAGTAAATGTTCAGACAATAAGGATGTC
>NW_022103899.1:46207004-46215600 GCF_000313985.2 Echinops telfairi | reverse complement strand
TTAGGGTTTTCATTGGTTAATCCCGCAGAAGTGGCTCTCCTATTCCTTTTTTTGTAGTCTGTTCTTAGTCTGGACCCCCGCTGAAACCTGGCCACCATAGATGGCCCCGGTTGTAATTCACATGCTGGTAGCATGGCTTCCAGCATCACAAGAGCACACAAGTCACTACAGTAAGATGAACTGACACATTATTGGTGGGCAAATCACAGAGACGTTTATTAAACAAAAATGCCAAAATGTGAAGCCACCATTTCTTCTCATATGACTGAAGGTGGTATTTCTCTGTCTTTAGTCTTTCTCTGAAGAATTCTGAGCTCTTGAATTTACACTACATCAAAATGGCAATTTGGGCCTGCCGAAGGGACTCAACTGGTGTTCCTTTTCAATGCTCTTTGAGTTTGGGGAGAGGTGAGATCAGGACTGTCTGTGGTGGGGTAAGGTTTCCCAACACAATTCTTGGAGGACAGCCTTGGCGACCCTCAGCTGGTGAGCAGGTGCATTGCAGAGATGGGGGAGCAGGGCAGGGGTCCTCTGCACTATTCTCCTGGCCTTGTTATCACCAAAGCTGTTTTCTATTTCGTAAAACTTCATCTTATTCAGCCCCCATGATCATCAGGTGTCCTTGGGGGAAAAGCTATCAAGGTCAGTACTTGGGAATCCCAGAAAGCAATCCCCGGAAACCTTGTGAGCTGGCCTCTCTGCCTTGAACTTAACTGGGCCAGCAGATCCCTTGGAAACCACTGATTCAATTCAATTCGGCTTTTTTTTTTCTTTTTTTTTTCCCTAATCATACTAAGACAAAGTATATTACTGATAAGAGCACATCTGAAGCCATCCACAGAGCACAGAGGCATGTGTAAACAGGTTTTGTTTAGAATAGGTCGGTGGGTACAGGGATGGGAACCCTGTAGCACCATCTTTTGACTTGGCCCAGTATCAGCACCAAATCGCCCCTCCGTTCTTCAGAACCATGGAGAATTGCCTGGGAAATGCCTGCTAGAGTCTGCATTGATTCTGTAAAGTAGGGGGCTGGGATATCCTTTAGTTGCCTGAGAACCGCTCAACTACATTTGAAACTGGCTTCACAGTGTATTTATAATGACTAACACAAGTGATTTCAAAAATAAACTTGATATTTTTTTAGCCCAGTGTTGTTTATAACTCACTTCGTTAAGTCAGAAGCTTGGTTTCGAATCAGTAGTGGATCTCCAATCACCAGTCCTGGCCAATGGTCTTCAGTCCCCTAGTACCCTGCTCCCCATGGGCCTGGGCCCAGGCCTGGCCATCCTGCTGGACCATGTGCACAGACAAAGTGTCCATCAACCCACACGGGCAAAGGAAGTCGGGGCGGATCCCTTTAGAAAGTGGTTCTTGGTCTCTGCTTCTGTCTCTGCTCATCTTTCCTGCCGCTCTCTGTGGAGTCAGCGTGACCGGTTCAAATCCCTCCTCCCCATGGGCTCACTGTGACCTTGGGCAAGTGTATAGATTTCCTTTTGTTGCTGCAACAAATTACCACAAACTTAGTGGCTTGAAACAACACAACTTTATTCTTACAGTTGTAGAAGGGGAGGAGGGAAGGAGGATGGGTGGGGGGTGAGTGGAAAATTCCGCACTTAAATAGGGTTGGCAGTGCTGGGTCTCTAAGCCTTCCTACGCTGGGTAGGGTGGCCCTGCAAGGACAAGGGTGTGGAGGAAACTCTCTAGGGGAGCAGAGAGCAAGACCTTAAGGCAGGGTGGATTTGGGTTGGCGTCTTCTTAGCAGCTGCCAACGTGTGCTTCCAGGCGCTGGCTGGAGCCACGCAGATGGGGCTCTGTGGGAGGCTTCCCCTGGAAGGAGCTTCAGGACTCCCCTCCAGTGTGGTGGGAATCGCGGGGCGCTCAGGTTCGTTGAGCTGTGTGGCAGGCAAAGGTGTCTCCAGTTCAAACACGGTGGCAATTTGCATGGTAATTTACGCTGCCACCCTTTGTGCCCCTGTCATCCTGAAGAAGCCCTCCCCAAAGTCGAGGGAAAGCCGCTCGAATGTTTACAGCCAGTTTGACACACTGTGATTCCACCCCCACGGTGCTGGAGCCAGACACAAGGGGAGGTGGCAGAGGGCGTGGGTCTTACGGCTCTGCGACATTGTTCACTGGAGACGCTGAAAGGAAGCCACTCACAGTCACCGTGTGGCTGCATGTCAGAACACCTGCCAGGGGAAGCTGTGTGAGGAGCTACAAGTTCACCTTTCACGTCGTCAGGCCCATGATCTCTGAGCTTTGTAAAATGCTCTTTGCTTTTCAAAATAGATTTCCGTGGACTGTCTCTGGTGGGGCGGGGTGGGGTTTCCATTAGAGATCGAGAGGGGGGAATATGTGTATGTGTGTATTCTGAGTATATATATATATATATATATACTGAATATATTTTCAGAATATATATATATTCAGAAGAATCGCTTCTTTGTCTCCCCCTCTGGGAATTTGTGGGGTGCAATGAGATGTCTCCAGCTAGGGAGGCTTGCCCAGAAAGGAAGTCGGCCTTATGAACGTAGGCAAGTCACTTCACAAATGTTGGTCAATTTATCCAAAGAAGTGTTAGAAACAGGGCTCGCTCCCAAGCAATGCCCTGCCCCACCCCCACCCCCAACGATCAGTCTACACTATCACCGGGACCGGGGACTTTTCTACAGATAAGACAAAGTCTATCCCGTGCCACACTTCAAACGTTTCTAAAACCACATGGTGCAGGGGTGGGTGGGAAATAGAATTTACGAGATGCCGTGCAGAAAAGTACTTCAAACATCAAACAGGTACAGAGCTCAGGGGCTGTATCTCCTTACACACACCCGCAACACCCAGGTGCGAAATGAGATTTCCAGCCACCTGTGCAGGTGTGCGGCTTCTTGGAAGGCCACACCCCCACGACCAGCACTGGGTAGTGAGTGGGGTGTCCCTGCACCATCGGTGCCAGCACCCAGCCTATTTTTTTAAAAAGAGGTACGCTTGGGACTAATCTGCTCAGGAGCCCTGAGCCCTGAGCCCAATAAAGAAGGCGAGCGGGGCCTGAGTTGTGCTGACTTACAATCCGCAGTGAGCAGGAAATCAGAGAGGAAGGACAGCAGCCTGTGCTGCCCTTGCTGACCAGGTGCCCTGTCCCTGTCAGAGGCTATACGTTTGGGGATTTTGCTTCTGTAGGACGGTATTGTCGACCAGGGGAGAGGCACATGCCAGCCAGATCCAGAAGCAGAAGCTCTGTTCACTACAGTTGAGAAAATAAGCACAAGTAAGCCTGTGCTTACCTCGCCTATTGGGCCATCTTCTCTGAGCAAGCTAAAAAAGATGCATTGTGGCATCAACCCCTCTGTCAGATGTGCCAGGGAATGGGAGACGCTTGCTTTCTGTTACTGGCCGAGTATTTGTCTTACCTTCAGTTACTCAAAATGCAATTTGCTCAAGGTGGGTGGCAAGTTACATTCCTCCCTACAGGAGCCTGTCACCAAGGACACTCATCGCTTCCCAGAGCTGTTCCCAAGGAGGGAGGGGGGAGACCCAGGAAGGAAACCAAGATAAGGACGCCAGATGGTTTTCCTCGGCGGGTGTACGTATCTACATGACCACCAGCAGTAGAGGAGAGTTCCTATCTCACCACATCCCCGCCAACATTTGTTGTTCTGTGGTTTTATGATTTGGGCTGTCCTCAAGGGTGTGAAGTGGTATCTCATGGTTGTTTTAATTTGCATTTCTCTGATGGCTACTTATTGGGAGCATTTTTCATTTGTCCATTGGCCATCCGGGTCTCCTCCCTAATGAAACTTCTGTTCAGGCCTCTTGCCCACTTCCTTGGAGAGGGGTGGGGTGACGGTAATTGTTTTCCCTTTTTTGCAGGGTAGGAGGGTATTGTAGATTTTAGTAATAAGCCCTTTGTCTATTGTATCATTAAAAGTCCCCTCCTCGTCTGTGGGTTCTCTTGTTACTCTCTTGGTGAAATCTTTCGGTATACACAAATCTCCCAGGCAATCAAAATCCAGTCTTTGTATGTGAGTGGAAGGTCTCTTGTTTGACAGAAAATGCTAAATGTCTCTCCGCTAGCATCTGGCCCTTGTCTGCAATCCAATCCTTGGCACTCCTTGGCTTGTAGCTGCATCACTCAAATCCCTGCCTCCACAGTCAGGTGGCCTTGTTCCTTATGTACCTGTGCGTGTGTCTCCCTCTCTCCTTCCTCTCAGAAGGACATGACTCTGATTCAGTCTGACCTCACCTGTACCAATTATACCTGTGAAGACCCTATTTCTAAAGAAGGTCCCATCCAGAGCCCAGACTAAAGTTCTAGGTTGCAGTCTTTTCTTCACAACACCCAACTTGTGCCCGTTATGACCATTTCTAAAATGGGCATCAATATATCACATTCTTTGATTTTTATGGGAGGTCCCAAAGCACACATTTTAGAAGGTACAACCCTGCTATATCGGAAGTCAGAATTCCCAACATGGTTTTCCAAATACTCATCCCACTACCAAATGTTGATGGATGCTGTGCCGGAAGTTCGCCTGCGTGCTTTCAGCCTTCCACCTTCACCCCCATCCACCTGTGTGCCAAATTGGAGAGGCGCGAGGGCTTCTACAGAGAACATTTCTCAGACTCCCTCGCAGATGGACTCCCAGTTAGACTTCGCACATGAAAAGGACTGGCAGGTGAGTCGTGGGGGTGGGAGGAGGGGGGTGTTTGTTTTCTACAGTGTAACACGAAGTTAGTGACTGAAAGGACCACCTGTTTCTTCTCTCATAGTTTGATAGGTCAGGGGACTAGTGGGCTCCCCCTCTCGCTCTGCCTCCTCCTCCTCCTCCTCCTCCTCCTCCTCCGTTCACATCTCCTCTGGCCCAGAGGAAAGCAGACAGACATGACATCAGCATCAAGGACAACCTGAAGCAGAACCAGCACACTAAAGCAGTCACAGAAGGCCAGGCCACAGGAAAGGGGCTGTGTAATCAGCCCCCTCTCCGTGAATTCTTACCCAGTCATTAAAAATGATCATTACAGTGACTCTGTAGCCACATGGGACTAAAATGCTTATGATATAATTAATGCCAAGTGGAAAAATACAGAACACAAAATGATAGCTACACTATGATTACAACTATTTATATGTTCACAGGGACAAAAACTGGGAGGAGAAATGGAAAAAAAAATCACAATCATGTCATTTGCCCTGGGTGACAGTGGTAGCATGGGTGATTTTGGGCTTTTTCCTGTCTTGGTATTTGGCTAATGGTTCTGTAACACAGAGCAGGTTTTCAGAAATGGAAACAAAAGCAAACCAACAGCCTTAAGGATGAGAGTGGCCGTGAGGGAGAAGAGGTGGCCCTTCTCATTTGGCTAAGATTGGCTGAGGGTGAGAAAGCAACATCGTGTACGGAGGGATAAGCGTAGTCAGCCTGTTTCAATAGGAAAATTCACTATTGGGTGTTTTTGTTTGTAGGGGGTGAGGGGTTGTTACTTAAAAAAACAGAGCAAGATGCTCATAATTGACCAACAATGAGACAAAGCTCACCTGAAACCAGGTCTCACCACCCACCTGTCCACTGTCCTATTGTGGTGGCTTGTCTGTGTCCCTGGGGGTATATTTGGTCCAGTGTTTCAAAGGTCAGTAAAGTCGCCCATGGTGGACAAGCAGGTCTGGCCATCTACTTCTAAAAATGACCCCAGAAAGCCCTATGGGTGACAACAAATGCAGTCAGATGCCACGCTGGAGGTGGACACTACACAAGCACCCACACTGTGGATTTGAACTTAGCAACAGGGCCGGGCAGCTGGTCACCATGAGCCAGGGTTGAGTCAGCAGAAACTAGCGACTGAAGACCGGAGGGAAGAAAGACTGGGAAGAAGGAGCATCAGGTGGGACCCTGAATAGGGCCATCTCCCAAGGCCACGTCTCCATGACTGTCTTTGCAGCTGTGTAGTCCCACCGTGCCAAGGGATAAACTGCCCCAGCACAGAGGGTCTAGCAGCTGACCTCACCACTCAGCCTGGTGACTCCTGTGTTTCTTCCTCGTCTTCCTTTCCCACTGTTTGCAAGTGGATACTTGAGAAAATGGCCTGGGGGCCCCTCTGTTTACACAAGAGAGGAGGAGAAGCCTGTTCCACATCTGCCCGGGATGATGCCCATGATGGTTCCAATCTTCATGCCAGTCTGACACCCGTGGTTCCTCCCACGGCACTCCACTTCTCTGCAGTTTGATAAGCCATTGGGATGACCACACAGAACGCAGACGATACTCCGCGCCGTGATGGGAGTTGATGGGGGCAGTGAACAGGGTCCCCCTCAGTCAGGATCAGAACACATTCAGGATAGAGTCCTGGGTCCCCAACACTCCTCTGTCTTCTGTGATGCCAGCAGCCACCTCTCTTTCTAGTCCTCAGCTTCTCCGCCCTGGGGCCCCTTGTCCTCTGCCTCGTTCCATCAGCCGGGAAGCTCACCACTCTGTCTCCTGGTCTCGGTGCAGGCTCCTCAGCTCCGTCTCTTGATCTCAGTGCTCCAGCCTCTGCTACTGCCTCCATCATTGCATACAGGGATCTTGGACATGCTCTACTGTGACTCTTCTTTCTTTATGGGTCATGGGATTCTCTTTCCGCAACGGCAAAACGGATCAACCCCTAAGGAAGAGCCCTCTACGTTTTCTTTCCTGATCCCATCCAGTCACCAGGTAGTTATTACAAAGACTATGGAGCAAAGAGCTATAAGCTCACCTCACCACTATACTCCATCTACCTGTCCTCTAAATGCCCACCTCTGGTGGCCCAGCCGTGGTAGGAGTAGCACAGTGGCCTACCTGAGCCTCGGGTCATTTGACTAGCAAACCCTTCTAGACAAGCAAGGAAGAAGAGGGGCTCCCAGTCCACACTGAGCAGGAGGAACATTCAGACCTGGGCAGAGGAGACGCTCAGTCGCATGCACAGCAACTCGAAGTCTCGGATCCACAGCTAGCTCCCGTGGGATTCACCCCAGGGAGCACTTCCCTCATTTCACTGACCTGCTGCTCGACCAAAGGTGACAGCCTTTTCTAGCCATCGAGCTCTCCTGATGGCTCGTTTGACGCAAATGAGCCTGATCGTGATTAAAATGCAGTGAGGACTTAGCATGTATCAGGCACTGGGCTATAGACCTGGCATATCCCACCTCGTTGGATTCTTGGAACCGTTCTATGAGAATTGGTTATCACCATTTTACAGTTGTGGACACTGTGGCTCAGGTAGGTCTAACAGGCCTGTGCAGAAGCCAGGGAGCTAGGATTTGAACCTGGGCAACCCGACTCCAGAGCCTGGGCTCTGAGCCGCTAGATCATGCTGCATCCGCAAAAAGAAAAGAGTGTTCACTTTATCATCCCCACCCCTACCCCCCCCACACACACACACACACAAAGTGGGAGCAGGCAGCTCAGAAAGAGTAGCAACAGAGCGTGGGTATCTTCTGGGGAGAGTTGCCCTCCTGAATGAATGACACGGTGCCTGCGTGGGCCGTAGTGAGTGGGCAGGAGAAGGATGGGTGTCTAGGTCTACAAATCAGGAAGTCCATTCAGCCTGGGACAGTCTCTGGCCTTTAAAGCGTAACCTTGACAACCCAAATGTCTGAAGATAATAAGGGATTGACGGGATAAATTTTGTTTCATTGATGTAATAAAAACCCTAGGAAGCTTTTTAAAATGATGATGTAGATCTATATTTATTGGCATAGAACAAGATGTGCCTAATACATCATTAAGGCTAAGAAAGCAAGTCACTGAACAATAGACACAGCATGAACACAGGCACATAGGCAGAGAAAAAGTCCGGAAAGACACAGACACACAGTCACCCAGCTGCCAGCTTCTCACACTGTGATGGGTTGTGTGCATGTTGCTGTGATGCAGGAAGCTATGCCACTAGTATGTCAAATGCCAGCAGGGTCACCCCCGGTGGACAGGTTTGAGCAGAGCTTCCAGATGAACACAGACTAGGAAGAAGGCCTTGTGATCTACTTCTAAGACATAATCCACAAGCACCCGACTACTGTCCAGTATACTGCTCAAAGATGTGCTCCTCGCTTGAAGGCAATCAGAAGACATGGGGTACAACAACAGACTCCAGATGGCCCAGAACAAGGCGATGTTTCGTTCTGTTGCACTGAGATCTCCAGGAGTCGGAGTCAACTTGCTGGCAGCTAGCAACAACAACAACAAAACCAACAACCAAACTCACTGCCAGGGAGTTGATTCTGACTCATAGTGACCCTGCTGTGAATCAGAACTGCTCTTGTGAGTTTGCAAAGCGGTCATTCTTTACTGGAGCCAAAAGCCTCCTTTTTCTCCGGAGGAACATCTGGTGGTTTTGAACTGCTGACCTTGTGATTAGCAGCTCAGTGGGTAACCACTAAGAGTCCTCCACAGCAACAAGGTACCACAAAAAGCAGTGATGATGTCCTGGGAGTGAGAATCCAGAGAGTTCCCATTTTACTCCCTGCTTGCTGATTTTTTTTAAATCATTTTATTGGGGGCTCATACAATTCTTATCACAATCCATACATACATCCATTGTGTCAAGCACATTTGTACATTTGTTGCCATCATCATTCTCAAAACATTCA
>NW_022103899.1:46202819-46206797 GCF_000313985.2 Echinops telfairi | reverse complement strand
CCACTGGTCCTGATCTGTCATCATCTGTCCTGGATTCCCTGTGTTTCCAGTTCCTATCTGTACCAATGTACATCCTCTGGTCTAGCTGGATTTGTAAGGTAGAATTGGGATCATGATAGTGGTGGAGAGGAAGCATTAAAGAACTAGAGGAAAGTTGTATGTTTCATCATTGCTACCCTGCACCCTGACTGGCTCGTCTCCTGCCCACGACCCTTCTGTAAGGGGATGGCTAGTTGCTTGCTGATCTTTTTTGCCCCCAAATTTTCTACACCAAAAGCTAAATTTGGGAAACAATGCTTAAAGCTGGAAAACCAAACCTTGTAACCTCATTACAAGGAAGAATGTACAATGAGAAAAACTAGTAAGGATCCACTATGTAGCCGGTTTGAGTAGAGATATATTTATGTCAGTTGAATCCTCATTACCACCAAGGGAGGTCAGGACTACGGTCATCACCATTTTATTATTTTAATTTTTTTTAATGCGGATCAGAGAGATGACGCAATTTGTCCCAATCGCGCAGCCTGAACGCACATGCATGCGTTCACCCAGCCTCACCTTGCTCCAAAGCTGGTGCTGTCAGTGCACGATCCCCCAGGTGCTACAAGTGGCTACACTTGGCGCCTCACTCCAAGGTGGGTGGTTTCATTCCACCCAGAGGGGCTTTGGGGGAAAGGCGTGACTATTTCCACACACTCAGCCATCGAAAGCCCTGTTGTCCTGTTCTACTCTGAGACGATGCCAACTGGTGGTTTATCGTGAGGGCTCAAATCAGGCAGGCATGCAGAAAGAAAGTCGACCACAAGATGGTGATTGGGGAAGCCCCCACACTCCTGACTTTGGGTGGGATCATTGGCCTCCCTGTGCATTGCGATGGTGAATATTATCCTTGGTCTTTACCTAGGAGAGGCACCCCATCGCCCCGTTGTGACAACCAAAACAGTGTCTCCCAATGCTGCCAACGTCTCCCTAGAAGGCAAACTCACCTCTGGCTGGAGACCACTTCCCTACAGAATCATGTAGAGAGAGGCCCTGAGCACTGGTTCTCTACTGTGTATTCACGTGTTCATGCAGGTGTCAATCGCGCAGTCCCCGCCATGTTGAACTGTCCTCTGCTGACCCTTTCCTGCTTATCCCGTGCCATCAAGTCGGCTCCAGGTCACACGCCGGCGCTCTATGACGGAGTAGAACTGCCCTTTCAGCTCTGCCAGGCTGTAATCTTTACCGGAGCTGATCATCAGTTCTTTGGTCCCACAGAGCAATCCCAGCGGTTCAAATTGCCTACCTTTCTGTTAGCAGCCAGTGCTGGACCATTGCTCCACCAGGTCCTCTCCCTGAGTCATTATAAAGCTCTCGGATAAAACAGCTCCCTGGAGGCCTGTAGGTGAGGTAGTTGGCCTGCTAAGCTCCAGGCCAGCCATGCAAATCCACCAGGGTTCGGAGGGAGAGAGATGCCTCTGTCTGCTCCCATGATGCTTCTCAGAAGCTCTGTCCAGGGTTGCTATGGGGTGGGCTTTCAGCTTCACAACAGTGGGTGTGGTTGGGGTTTGGTTGGGGTTCTACAGCATTGTGAAAGGCCAACGTCCTGCTGACTCACTGCCATGGCGTTGATGACGACTCACAGCAACCCTACAGGACCGGGTAGAACTGCCCTACTGTGGGTTTCCAAGGCGGTAACTCTTTATGGAAACAGAAAGCCCCATCTTGCTGCTGAGGGGGTTCAAACTGCTCACTTTGCAGTTCGCAGCCCCCCACCCACCCACCCACTACTCCACCAGAGCTCCAGTCATGCCCTTGTTGATTAGCCCCAAATGACATCTCCAGGGGACAGAAAGTGAAGTCCCACTGCTCCAAGAAAGACCCCCAACAATGACCCCTTTGCCCACTTCCGAGGGGGTCACCATGCCCCTGCGTTCTCTAAATTAAAAGTAAGGGAAGCTGTTCCTTCTTGTAAATCCCATGCTGCACAGTCATTACAGGCTGACTGGGAGGTAATCAGGGCCGACACTTGCTGAACGTGCCGGGTGTATGGGAGACCACCCACAAGTCGACTCGACTAAAAATGGCACTGCTAAGTAATCTAATCCCAAAATGTAGATTTCATTCCAACAAACTGCACACAAGTGGCCTCCTGCTGGTTTAACTGTTGCCTGGAAAGGCAAGCCCCACTGTATCCGTGGCAATTATGCTAGCACAAAGCAACCACACTGTCAACATGTCTGGGGCCATTAACATTGGACATGAACTCCTTTTGCACTGAATCAGAATACGTTTAGAAGATGGGGTTGAACACACCTTTAAAACAAGGACCAAAATTCATAACAAAAAGATGATGAAACTAAGCCTTTCTCTTTGGGTGTCAGACTCTTGAATAGAAACTGCTGTCTGCAGGTCTTCTACTTTGAGTTGAACCAAAATTTGAGAAACCAGAATCCTGGCTTCATCCCCACTCAGCAAATACATTGTCTACAGCTCCAAGACATAATCCCCAAGCTCCAATAGAAAGGGCATTTAGCTCATCTCAGGCATACAAATAAAGGATGGATGCAACCTAAGATTTATTAAAAAGCCCAGAGGATTGGTTTGGACCCCAAGTTCAGTGTGAACCAATAATTTGACAAGGTTGATACCATCTTAAGGTGTCTTAATAGAGTACCTTGCTCAGGTTAAAGGAGGTGATAGTCCATCTGTCTGTCTGTCTTCTGGGCTGATTTCTACCTGTTGTTGTTGTTGTTGTTGTGTGCCATCAAGTTGCTTCTGACCGACAACAACCATATGCACAACAGCATGAAACACTGCCGGGTCCTGTGCCACTCTCGCAATCGGTTCTGTGCCTGAGCCCATTGCAGTACAGGTGGAGTGTAGTAGTACAGGTATTCTTGGACTGCCACCGCGGTGGACATTTACTTTGGTCACTCAGCATCCATTCAACTCCTCAGGTAATCGCAGACCATAGTATGGTGGCATTTCTGGATGCAAAAATCTAAGGCAAATGCTCCAGGAGGGAAGGACAGATCAGAAACTTCCCAGCCAGTGCCCAACGCCTATCCTCACCAGCTCAGTAGTTAGACCCAGCACCTCAACAGCAGGGTAGAAGTCTGGTTGGTCTTTATCCCCGGCAACACCGAAAGCTGCTCTAGGCATAATGTAGGTCCTCAACAATACAGGCTACAGTATCAGGCAAATGCTCACAAAGGCTCTCTCCGTTCAGAAGTCCAGGTGAGGAATGTGGAGTGTGCGCATACCGTTTGGGGCAAATGATTTTTCAGCTGTGAGTCCTGAGCTAATCTCAGATCTTTCGATCCGTTTAGTAAATCTGTGACGAGTAGTTTTCCCCTTGTTTAATGGAAAGGGACATCTTCCAAAGTCTTCTTCTGTGCAGACTCCATTGAGAACCCTTGAAGTCCAACTCTCCACCTGCTCTGCACCTGTGCCCATGCAGCCGAACATGCTTGGAGCAAACCATGCAACCACACCTCCCAACAGGCTGCAATTCACCCTCGGGACTTCAAGTGTTTCTTCATGTTGCCTGGCCAACACTTCACCTCCTTCCCCCACCCTCCTGCCCTCCTACTGGCCACCCTCTCTCAGCTCCACCAGCCCCTTTCCCGTCTTCTCTCGGCAGTGGCCCTGGCTTCGTCCCTCACTGAGGAGATGGAAGCACTCTGAAGCAGAAGAGAGAGAAGTCCACGAGACCTGGGAAGAGCACGATCCGGATCTCGGCCTGAAGTTGCAGGAGCCACCAAGTCCAGATGATCTGACCATGAGCACGGAGGCGCAGAGGAGCAGTGCTGAACTCGGGGGGCACCTTCTCCTTATCCGGCCTGAGACTGTGGAACTGTGGGACAGAGCGACAGGTGGGCTGGCTTCCTGGGCCATGGAGGCAAAGGCCGAGGGGCCCCGTGGCTGAGAGACTGGACTGCTGACTGAGCAGACCAATGACACTACCCTTACTCATGGTTGATCCTGACTTGTGGC
>NW_022103899.1:46200976-46202194 GCF_000313985.2 Echinops telfairi | reverse complement strand
AGTGGCGAGGGTTCACTGTATATGTTATATATAATAACAAAGAAAATGAAACAAAAACCTTGCCTCTCTACTTTCCTTCCACTTACTGTCCCAGGTCTGTCCCGTCTCTAACAAAACTCCTTGCAAGAGTTGTCTGTACACCTTATTGCCAAACCTGCCGCTCTTACTTTTCTTATACTCCTTCCGACCAGATAGTTACCCCCAGTCTTCCACGACTCCACCTAAACCCGTCTTGTCAAAGTCACCAGGGACATCCAAGTTGACGACACCTGTCTACACTCTGTCCTCCTGCTCCGGATCTCATCAGTGGGCATGGTTGTCCCCTTCCTCCTTCTTGGCACGTTTTCTTCATTTGGTTTTCAGGACACCACGCGCTTCCATTTTGGCCCCTTCCTTCCGATTTTCCTTGGGGAGCTCCTGTTACCGCCCAACCTCCTCAGACTAGAGGGCCCAAGGTCAGCATGGAGTCTTTTCTCTCCTATGTTGATCTCCTCCCTCCCTTGGTTTTAAGTTTTCTCTATCCATTGGAGATTCCCAAATCTAGAACTTCTCCCTGAACTCCATGCTCACATACCGACTCGTAAAAAGAAGTAGGATGTGGGGGTGGTGTCTGACCTCCTCCAGCCACACATGGGGAGCGCAAGAGAAGCAAATCACCACAATCAGCATCAGCATCCCAAGGCGGATTCCTATTAGGCTGTAGTCAGACATGCCTCCACCCTCCAGCCTTCCTTCCAACTGTGAGGCCAGTCGCCCTTTCCACAGCACCCGCGCCTTCTCAGCTGGGTTGGCTCATTCATTGCAGTGGCCTTTCAGAACTCCCGGACAACGCTCACAGTTACAGGGTGTGTTCAGGAAGTGAGCGGGTTACAAATGCTCAGGATACAAATTGGCTAGGACAGCCTCTTCTTAGCCATGCCCACAGGCAGGTCTTTCTCTGGTCTTTGGCCTTTCGACCAAGCAGCAACTTGGCCTATGCACTGCTCGGGCGATGGCACCAAGCTCTTTGAGGGCTGCTGGGAACCATCCAAAGGCATGCTACCTTGTCATAAGCTTTATAACCAAAGACCGGAAGCTCTTGCTCCATGGGTCACTGAGTCCATCTCCCCCAGTTCAGTGCCTGGCAGCGCACCAGCTCAGGCTCTTGGCTCTGCTGTTGCTACTCCTGCAGGGAGTGCTCCTCTGGGGTCCCTCCTGTCTCCTGAATCAAAGAAGTTC
>NW_022103899.1:46196820-46200876 GCF_000313985.2 Echinops telfairi | reverse complement strand
ACGCTGTGCTCCACTCCTGGGTTTGCTTTCTGGCAGGTAATAAGATTCTCCCCTCCACCCCTTCCTGCTTCTGAGATGGCTCATGTTACACCAGATGGGGGAAGAGATACAATCTGGGAAACCCATAGGGAGAGTTGTACCCTGTCCTGTAGGGTCCATAGGAGACAGCATTGACTCATTGGCAGTGAGTTTGGCTTTGAGGGCTTTGGGGGTGGCGATCAGACTGAACTGTGTTTCTCAATCACTCACCGCTGATTCCTAAAATCCGATTCATATATTCGCCCACCTTCTTCCTCAGTCTCATCGGGAAAAGCTCATGTGGTGGCAGTTACAGAGACTATAGGTAGAAGAACCGAATTAAACAATTCACTACCCATCCTCCTCATTTGCATGTCTAGGAGAGGCTTTCCATTTAACAAAACCAGGACTGATGTCCCAAGACAACCCCCTAATACACGCACCCCAAAAGCCGTCCCTCCATGATGCCTTTCCTGTGGCAGTTCCTGGAATGTCAACCTGTGCATTGCTCGGCCCCAACATCTCTGTGTTCCCCTTGCCTTTCCTTCACATCCTAGATCCAGTCCATGAGAAAACGGGGCTGTGTCTACCTGCAGACCATACCCAGCATCCGCCCACTTTCAGCAAGGGTCCCTCTTCCTATCCCCCTGGGTGTCCCCTGGCCCATTTTACCTCAGCCCTCAAGTCTAAACCCCCAACTGAGCAGTCAGAATGAGGCTATCAAAACGCAGATGAGAGCAAGCCGTTTCTCTGCTTCCAACCCCCCAGTGCCTCTCAGCTCATCCCATCCTACAGACAAGGACTCTGCTAAGACCCATCCATCCATCCTGCTCCCTTCTCTCAGGAGGGTGACGGGGGTGCCACTTTTCAAGGCTTGGGGTGTAGAGGTCATTGATACGGGGAATCTTTTACAGGGAACAGTCCCATCCAGCTAATCTTCGCTTTCATAAACTACCAACCAACCATCATCTTGGAATCGTTTGACTACTCCAAGTCAGGTGTGATCCCACGACCTTCAGCTGAACAACGGGGTATCCAGTTTGACACACAAACACACACACACACACACACACACAGAGCCATCCTGGTGTTTACAGGTCCTGATGTTCCATGAGCTTCCCATCCCTGACAAATCTCCAGTCCCCCGGCCCCATGCAGGTGCACACCTTCAATCTGTAGCTGCAGCCACTCCTGCTGGTCTGGGTGCAGCTGTTTCTTTTCAAGAGCCCTTTTTTCTTTCTTTCTTTCTTTTTTTTTTTTTGTGCACTGACAAATCTTAAGAAAAAGGGGAGGAGGGGGAACATATTGAATTTCTTCAGATGAACCAGCTGGGCTGAAATAGAGGAGGAAGCGAAAGTTGGCATGGTCAGTGGGATTCTTTGCAGAAGCATCTACATCCACTCGGGGCGTTACAGGAGGGTTCGTTTCACCTCTGCGCTGGGCATGAAGGTGGATTCCACCGATGAAGCCTTTCCAAGCATCCCTCACAGCCTGGAATGTGGAGACGGCCCAGGCGCCTCACTGGGTGCCTCTCCCCGGTTTCGGGTTCACTTGGCTTTTGTGCTTGTGTTATTTTTTATTTTTTCCAGGTGCGGCCCTTGGCTAAGGGGCCGCCTCATCCTCTCACCGAGCGGCCGGCGTCGGTGCCGACTTGAGGGCTCGGCTTGGTGAACTAAATTGGCCCTGGGGCCAACATGTGACTTTTTGACCTTGTAATTGTGAATGTGGAGCTGTTTGTTTTTTCTAAGTGTCTGAAACATGTGGGACCAGGTATAAGGTTTCCACATAAGCCAACCTCTTCGCTTCGTTCTGATCTAAACAAACGGCTTCCCACAGCTGGGCCAAGCATATTCCTTCCAGATCCATCTTCATTCTCCAGCACCCCCAAGCTTGGAGGTTTCTCGTACGTGGCCAAATTGTCAGCCAACACACCTCTTCGGGGACAGAAAAATAGCACTCTTGCCCAGGGAAAAAAACCAAAAACATTGCATCTCTATAAAACAAGATTATGAACATGGTAGAAACAAGGAGCCCATTTTGCTAATGATCAAATAGAAAGCTTTCAGTCGATGAACGCTTTGAAGCAAAGAATCCTAGATAGATGCTTCTCATGGGAGCGCATCATGACGGCAAATGACATTTGAAGTCGCTTCTGTGTTTCTCGCCCTCTCCCTCACGCTAGGAATTGAAAGTCACCAGCTCAGCGTTTGAGCCCCTCAGCTCTTGAAGGCCACTCCCTCCCTCTGCAGAGCCTGGATCACACACAGGATGAGTCCTTCTGCCTGCAGAAGCTGAAACGAACCCACCGTGCAATTGCTGAGCAATTGCTGGCTAGCAGCAGAAAACTGAACCCTGGCAAGGCAACAGGGCAGGGAATCGACTCTTCGACTGCCACAAACTCCAAAGATCCCACCCTGGGTCGTTCTCCTTTTTTAACAGTTTTATCGAGATTTAATTAGTATAGAATGTAATTCAACAGTCCAATCATCTTAAGAAGCGTGGTCCATGAGTCGGCATGGACTTGGCAGGGAGTTTGGTTTTTTGGTTTGGGGGAGTTTGGTGTTTCTGTTTTGTATTCTCTGTGCAGAAAGACATACAAAGCAAAGGCAAGAACCAAAATAAAAGGGCGGGGGGCAGCAACAATGAACAAATAAAACTGAGAAAACCTCAATCGAGAAGGACATTTTTTTTTAAACTAGAGTACATTTAAAATGGGCCAAAAGGGAGATCAATTGTGATAAGGTGTTATATTTCAGCCTGACGACAGCTCCCCAATCCCACTTTCCCCTGCTCTGTCTGATAGATAGTCTATTCACACCCCTGGACTATGGTCGGAGGCCATTCACCAAAGACTTGGTCCATGCAGGGACCCTGCAAATGGATTCCACTATCACCCCAGTGTGCACAACTTACCCACCGCGGTTCTTGTCCTAGCACCACCTGTCCTTACTCTGGCCAGCTGGTCCAGTGGGCCGACTAGAGACACCCAAGAGGCCAAGGCATCTGTGGCCAGTCAGCTCCACTCCTCACCAGCTCAAAAGTGCTTACAACTGATTGGGAATTCAGCGTCCTGGGACAATGCAAAGCAGAGGATGTCCCTGTGAATTCTAGACCGGCGAGTAACCGCATGGAATCAATACCCTGTTCAAAGGGAGCCGCGTGTTTCGGCCCTGAAAGCAATCTGTTTCAGAGTCTCTTCCCCCACCCACTTTGATCTTTTTTCTCTTTCCTGTCTTTTTCAGAGTAAGGCTCTGTCTTGCAGAGCATCAGGCTCGCTAGCGTGGAGGGACAGTGAAGAAGAGGAAGGCTCTCCAGGAGATGGAGTGACACCGTGGCTGCAACCATGGGCCCAGGAACAGAAGCAAGGGTGGGGTGTTGAGGGGTCGCTATGGGTCCGAACTGACTCCAGGACACCTAACAACAACAACAAAACCATCTGTGCACATTATGGACTTACCAACTATTTTGTGTTTCAGCTCCTAATTATAAACCCCTGCATTTTCATAGTACTTTACCATTCATAGGACTCTTTCACACATATTTCGATTTGTTTTTAATCCGGTAATTAGCCCAGTGACATACCATAAAGCAATTAGAGAACAATCCAGGTCTAACACCAAGTTTCCCACCTCCCAGGGGCTTACCTCTGTGCACACGGTCTCCCAGATGAGTGAGTTTGAACACCTGCCCCTGGAGAAAGACCAGCAAGTTCAAAGTTGCAGCTCGGATCAATCTCATGTGTGAAGATGAAATGGAAGAACACTGTAGCTTTTCCCATCTCTTCCTCTCCCTCCTCCCTCCTTCCTCCACCCTGCACCCCACCTCCCTCCACCCTCCACCCCACCTCCCAAGCACAACTGTGTCCATATGACTTTGACCAAAAGAGTGAAACCGGTCAGTGCACTGGTCCTTTCCAGCCTCCTAAAGATCAGGGTCCTAAGAATGAAAGAACTCCTCCTGCCCCTCCTCTCTCACCCCCACCGCCATATCTCCTCTCTGGAGTGAAGGCCCCACTGAAGGCAGGCACTAGGTCTTCCT
>NW_022103899.1:46195188-46196009 GCF_000313985.2 Echinops telfairi | reverse complement strand
GGTTGGGTTAGTTTTTGCTTTTGTTTTGTCTTTCTATGTGTTCTTGTTTGGTGGAGCAGTTATAGGAACCACTGAGGAAGACAGATCTAACGATGTGGATCAGTTATATTTGGTTTTCACCCATGAGATGCACCAGCACTCCCCCCCTTGCTTGTGGTAAATGTCTTCAGACATTGCCATTGTCCCCGAGGAGGGCAACGTGAGAGAGCAGGGGAGATGGGATCCCGTGACCACAGGGACGAAAGTGATCTGGGGCTAAGCACGGGCTCTGGGTTTTGATAAGTATTAAAGAATTTCGTATGTGCAACACTACCTTTCGCTACATGAGATCAAAGAGAGAGACCAAACATACAGACTCCCTCACCCTGAGTCAATTAAAGGAGGCCCCATAACTTGGACCAGCAGGACATCACAGCACCTATTCAGAGCTCTGCTAGGTGATGGATGGGCTTTGCAAACCAAGGTTAGGTAGAACACAGACTCTTAGGAGGAGCCATCGGGTTCTGTGTAGTATTGAAGTAGAAATGAATACTATATGGCATCAAACAGTTTCTTCCTTGGCTGACCATGGCAGACATGATCAGTGGATCAAAGCACTCTTCAACCAGCCCAGAATTCTGATCCTCCTCCAGGTGTCCTCAAACTACGGCCAGTGGGCCACATGCCTGCCGAGGACATGTATCCGGCCCGCCAGGTGTTTTTTGCCCCCTTTGTTTTTTTACTTCAAAAAGATATGTGCAGTGTGCATAGGAATTTGTTCATAGTTCTTTTTTAAACTATAGTCCGGCCCTCCAACAGGTCTGAGGAGCAGTGAACTGGCC
>NW_022103899.1:46192766-46193813 GCF_000313985.2 Echinops telfairi | reverse complement strand
CTGGCCTGGTGACCTGCCCCACTCCTAATTTCCTACTCTGTCTGGCAGCCTTCTCTACATTCCTCCCCCTGACTCAGGTGTACACTGCTCACGGCCACTTCTGGGACTCAGCAGGATGTTCCTTGACAAGGTCAACATGTCCTTCCATGACTGCTTAACCACACAAGAAAGCTGAAGAACGGACGGGGCTGGAGAAGAAAAAGTGCGAGACTAATTCGTGCAGGAGGAATGGGAGAATGCTTCTGGTGGTTCACAAACCTGCCCACCGTTACGGAGGGCTGGGACAGACCTGTGTCTATCCCTTCAGAGCAAGTGAAAAATGTCAGACCTGACTTTTTCTGCCTTATGGTAAAGTTTCCGCCTTCGAGGTAAGGAGCAGATGTTTCCTATGCTCCAAGGGATTTATCTGCCTTGTTCGCACCTTCGGCAGACAGTTCATTGCTGTTTTAATTTATACGGGCCCGGTGCACTGGTGGGACAATAACTCTCCTTCCACTTTAAGTCACAACTTGGTGGCATAAAAGAACCCGAGGCTGTGTGCGTCCCTCCTGGCCTAGCTTTTCACCCCTCCCCCACTCGCTTCTCTACATCCTCCCCCTTTCCGTGATGCATCCCACATCCCTGGAATCCAAGCCACCCAAGCACTCTCAGACAGAATGGGGAGCAGCCCATGGGAAGCTGTCCCCTCTTGGGGCCTCAGTCTCTTTGCTTTCTCCAGAAAGCCCATTGCCAGTGAGTTGATTCCGACTCACAGTGGCCCGGGGAGGGCCCTAGGACAGAGGAGAACTGCTCCATTGGTTTCCAGGCCAGGAATGTTTACGGAAGCAGACTGCCCTGTGTCGCTCCCATGGGGTGCCTGGTGGGTTTGAACTGCTGACCTTCCAGATAGGAGACACATGTTTAACCCCTGCATCCCCAGAGCTCCATTGTGCTCTTCTTCAGTGTCCATGAGTCAGCTCCAACTCACGGGACCCTAAGGATGATGGAATGAAACACTGCCCAGTTGTATGGTGGGAGCCCATAGTTTGTCTGACTGCCATCCTAAGA